>NC_072033.1:3966645-4326624 GCF_027791375.1 Indicator indicator
GGACCCTCCTTGGTCCTGCTCTGCCAGCAGCCGTTTCTCACGGCGCTGGGTGTGTTTATCAAGAAGATAATCTTGCTGCACTCCCTGCTGGCTGATAGAAAGCCAGTCACTGGCATCTGTTTCTGCACCAGTGGGAGCCCAGGGCTGGGACTCTGCCACTTTCCTCTCGGTGCTTGGTGCCAGCAGTGCTCGCTCTGCCCAGGGGTGCAGACCTTTTCCTGGCAGCTCCTGAGCAGGCACTGCCTCCTCCACAGAGCTATCAGCAAACACCGAGGTCACTGTCCAGAACAACCCTCCCTAGGGACAGCAAGGGGAAACCTGCCTGGCCTGTGCCACCACAGCCAGGATGATTTCAGCTTGGGTTTCTCTCCGAGCTCCCAGGTGTCTTGTGCCACGGCATGTTGAAACCACCTGTGGTTTGGTTAGCAGGAGCACTTCCACCTGAGCCTCTGCACACCCTGGACTGAGAGCTCAGGGACTTTGTGTCACTTGGTGATGGGGGACACCTAGCTCCTGTCCCAAAGCCAGTGCTTGGTCTTTATGGCTTTGTGGTCAGAAGTGAGTAGGACTGGTTTGGGCTTGCTTGGGCTGGGGTTTTGTGGTGGATTTGCTGCCCCAGAACACCAGTCTCCAGCTCTGCAGAAAAATTGCCTGCTTTGAACTGCTGCCTGGTCTTTGCCTCAGCCCAAAAGGCCCTTGGGCTCACCTCTCCTTCTAGATCACCCTTGCTGTGCTGCCCACTGAAGCCAGGTGGGGAGCAGGCTGCAGGATTCAGGTGGACCCCTTGCTGTTCCTGGTCACATGCAGCCATGAGGACAGTGAGTCCCAGCACTAGTCTCCAGCACCAGGACCAGCACCTGCTCCAGCTGTGGCACCCCCATGATGTGTCCCCCTACATGTGGGGCTGTGTGGCCTGGAGGGATTTGGTGCTGTGAAATGGGTGATGTGGTGACATCTTCAGCCCTTTCTTTCAGCACTGTCCCAGAATGGCCTCATCCCCAGCCCAGGCTGGCTGCAGCTCCAGCCCTGACACATTTTTGGCCCACCAAGCCTGTTGGGCTGATGTGTTGTGGCTCCAGAGAAGGGGGCATGGCTTTATCTGTTTTCCACTCGCCTTGCATGAATTTCTTGAGGCACTTTCATGCCCTATTAGGGTAAGAGAGAGCCTGTACTTTCTGTGCACTTTCTGTAGCTCCGAGGAGAGAGCCTCTGCTGGGCAGCAAACTGCCTTCTCCAGAGCTTCCCAGGTCCTGGGGATTGAAGCTAGTGAGGCTGTGGCTTGCTTAAGAGAAGCAGTCTGATGTCAGGACATCAGTTGCAGGGATGGGTAGGACTCAGGTAGCTGGCCCAGGGAAAGTGGAATCGATGAGCCGCTCATTCTGGCCTTGTGGGAATCCTTCTCTCAAGAACTTACAAACACAGAAAGGGAGAACAAAACTGTGGCTTTAATCTTGCAAAACCAGCTGTGGAACGTGGAGCTCCTGCTTCAATCAGTCTGCTGCTGCGTGGAGCAGAAGGTTTTGACTCCCACCCACATGCCTGAACTGAGACAGCAGGGAGCCAGGCTGTGAAGCCATCGGACTCAGGCAGGCTGTGCTGCGGGGTTATCGTCACGGCAGTGGAATGTGGGACAGGCTTATCTTGGAAGACAGAGAATATTGGAGGGAAATGGCCAGTGCAAAATTAAAGCCTGAGACGCAGCAACCCTCCCTCCTCCTGGAGGAGATGTGAGGTTTTCAGCTTATCCTGGTGCTGCCTTTGGCTTCCTGAGTCCCGGGTTTTGTCATTTTGCTCCTGCGAGGCCTCCTGAGCACTGGGAGGGACCTGGTGTCCCATCTGCCTGGATGTCTGTGGTAGCCTTGGGTGCAGGTGCAGAGGATGTGGACACTGCAGCTTGGGCAGCAGCCTGGCAGCCCCCACGGCTCTCTGCTCCTCTCTTGTTTCTCCTGGACTTCAGATCTGTGAATGTCAGTGAAGAGACTGAAAGAGCTGGGGGGAAAGGCTTCTGCTGTAAATTTTGATGAATAATTTGGCTTCTGGCCAAATGCAATATTTTAAGAAATCTGCCTGCTTTCAAGTCCAATAATAATAATAATTAAAAAAAAAAAAGATAATAAAATTCCTGCTTTTCTTTTTTGACTGGGGAAAAAGAAGACAAACCATATAGTGCAGTTCCTCACTCTTTTGGTTTGGATTGCTGAAATCTGAAAAAATTGGAGTTAGAAGTTGCTAAAACTTGTGGTTGAAAGCCCTCAACAACCTTGAGCAAACACACCCTTCCTGCCCCAGTGTGGCACTGGTGGGGCTGGCCAGTGGGTAAAACAAGCTGGCATTGTGGTAGAGCTCGGGGCTGGACAGGAGCCCCTGGCTTAGGGTAGGCTCCCTCAAAAGAAATGCCTACTGCAGCCCTGATGTTTTCTTGTAAGTGGGAATTCATTCCCCTGGCCAGGGCAGGGAGCTGTCCCTGCTCAGTGCAGGTACAGGCAGGAGCATGCAGAGGACCAAGGGCTGGATGACCCTGGCTGTGGGTGTGCAGTGAAGAAATCTTGATGCACTTAGTGGGATAACCCAGCTGCTTTGATCTTGCTCAGGTAGCTAATTAAATACGAGTCTCCAGAACATTAGCTGAGCCCCTTTGGAAGTGGTGTGGTGGAAGTTGGAATAAATCAGTGGTGTTTGTGCATGATCCCAGGGCTGTGCTGGACCTGGTCTCAGGGCAGCACGAAGGAGAGTGGACCCAAAAACCAGGAAGAAGAGGAGGCAGTCATCCCATTGTCAGCTGCAGATCCTTCCTTTATCCCTCCGAAGATGTCTCTGTGGATGCTCTCACAAAACATTTCCAGTCTGGCTGTGCTGGCAGGATGAGTTCTGGCAGGATGAGAAGCTGCCTGCCCTGCCCAGCTGGGACCAGTACAGTGGCCCCAGCCTTACTGGTGGCCAGCAGCCCTTGGAGCTGGCAGGCTCTGGCTTGCACTGTTCCAATTAGGGCTGACCCAGGCAGCTGCTGGCTGGCTTCCAAGGGCTGGGGAGGAAACAGAGAGCAGCTGTGGTCTATGCCAGCCCCATCAGCTCATTGCAGCCCCTGGGCTCTTGTGCAGGCTGGCAGGACTAAGCCCTGATAGTTAACTGCCCACCCGGTCCCACTGGGCCCACGGGGCAGTCAGGGTGGCAAAGATTAATTGAGCAAATCTCCCACTGGCTGGGGTGTGCAGGTTGTCATATTACTGAAGACAGCTGCAGATCTGCCTGGTCTGAGATTGCTGTCACTTGGAGTGCTCTGAGGGGAAGTGTCCCTTGGTGAAAGCTGCAAGTGGCTCAGGGCTATTTCGAGCCCAGGATGACATTTCACTGTTTTAAACATTCTCCACATAACCACAAAAGCTGAGGCTAGCTGAGCCCCTCAGCTGGCAGGGAGCTCGGCCAGGCCTCTGCTCCTGAAGCACTGCACAGGAAAGGATGCTTTTGTCTGGATCCAATGGCCTGTTCTTGCCCTTTCTGTGGAAGGAAGGAGGAAAGGTCTGATCTAAGTGGTCTGGGCATGTACAGAGTGCCACCACTTCCATGTGAGTGCTGGTGCCACGAAGTGAAGAGCCTGGGGCATCTCAAGAGCTGGTTGGAAGGGAGGCTGGAGAGCAGCTCTGCAAGGGCAGGATGGCTTCTCTCTGGGGATTTCTTTGACAGTGATAGGGAAGTGTTTGCTTTAGGAGCTGGTTGAGGAGGATGGTTTATGCTTATGTTACAATTTAGGTCACACCTTGCCGCTGCAGAGTCCACAACGTAAACCAGCAAAGACTCAGGCACCCCAGGGATGTCAGGGTCTAAGCTGAATGAGAAGGTGCACATGAATGCTGGAGCAAAAGGAAGGTCAAAAGTACAGCTGGCTCTCAGGGCAGGACACCCATGGGGCAGACACAGATAGGTTTGTCTGTGGACAGGGAAAGTGGCACAAGAGATGGGCTGAAAGAGAATATTCGGTCCCATGGGCTGGTTACTGGCAGAGCTCTGCTGGTATCTGCATGCACATGGAGACAGGGGGAGAGGCACAAATGAGATGGATTTTGTGAGGGCAGGCAGAAAGCGATGCTCCTGCTGCAGAGGTGACACAAGTCCAAACACAGTGTGGAAAACAGAGAAGCCATGAACTGTCTGTCATGGTCAGGCCATAGAATCGCAGAATGGTTCAGGCTGGAAGGGGCTTTAAAAGTGACCTTGTGCAGCCCCCAGCACAGGTCTGTATGTTCTTGTGCAATGTGAACAATGGGACCCTGTTGCCATCAGCAAAAACTTCTGCAGCTTTCCCTCTGCCCCTCTGAGTGCTGTAAATGTTCTTGCCAAGACAAACAGTTATCTTAAGGCTCTCCAGAGGGACAAAATGATTCCTGCTGGATGCTGGAGCAGGGATTTGCCTGGAGATGGAAAAGCCAGTTTCTGATAGCCAGGAGTTTAGCAGAAATCATAGAATCATAGAATCAGTCAGGGTTGGAAGGGACCACAAGGATCCTCCCTTTTTAGAGCGGACTGCTGAGCTGATTTGGTTAATGGCCTTTTAGCATCTCATGCTATGAAGAATAGCAAGGAAAAGGTGTACAGTTCATCCTTGCTTGGGGTTTGCAGAATCAGTGGGAGGAAGGAGAGCTCAGAGAAGGAGGGCCAGTGCTGGGCAGGTCTGTCTTTCCCTTAATAAGCAAATGTGCAGCAGCCCAGGAGGAGAGCTGAGCTCTTCCCCTATTTCTAGCCACAAGGTCATGGCTGCACCTGCAGGTGCCCCAGCCCCGTCTGGTATTTGCAGTATTCCCTGCTAATTCCAGTTTCATTTACAGTCTAATCCAACATGGATGTGCAGTACTGCAGAAACTGTCCAAAGATCTGGGTGTGCTGCCTGGGCTCCGGGGCTCGCCTGTTAGCAGGGTGCTCAGCTGCAGCTCCTGTGTCCCCAGGGTGTTTCAGACTGGGGCAGTGATCTCCAGAGGTGGCCAGGAAGGGCAGGAGCGGTGCTGCTCTGTCCTGCACTAGTACAGAAGCAATTAAAGCATTAGAGCTGTGCCAGAGGAGCAAATAAAACATTTAACCCTGCCTCCCCCACCTGTCCAGCTAGAGTGTGAAGCTGTGACCCAAGTGGCGCTACTGGGAGGCAGGGAGGCTGGGCTGGGGGCTGCAGGCATTGCCTGCATACCTCCCCTCGCCTGCAGCAGGGCTGCTGCTCCTGCTTGCAAAGAATTCACCCCAGCTATTTTTACCAGTGCTGCCTGGGGAGATTGCTCAGGGTGAAACTGGGAAGCACTCACCCAGGGCAGTGCTGTGTCATGGGGAACTGATGTTGGTTTGTGAAGGCCCCTCTTTGTTTATTGCCCCTGGATGTGATTAATCCTCATGGCTCATTTTCCAGCACTGCCTTGAAAAAGGGCTTTTGAATTCTGCTGCTGAGTGCTATAAGATCCATGGGCCTCTGTTTCAGCTTCACCCTGACCTCCTCCTGCTCCAGGTTTTCTCCTCCGCTGGTTTTGCACAGGCTGCTTTCTGCAGCCCTGTGGATAAATACATTCAGAAATACTCTAGGCAAGTTCCATGTTTTATCACAGTATGGCTGAACGCTCAGTGTGGCTTTCTGGAGGCTGGGAGCAGCAGTGCCTTCCCTTGGTGCTCTGGGGATGTGTGGCACAGCCAGGAGAGATGCTCCTAAAACACCATGCTGAGTCTTGAGCCACGTGTTCATCAGCTGGCTGCTGCTCTAATAAATGATCTCAGCAATGGAGGACCCCAGCATAGGACACCAGCATCCCTGCTAGGGCCAGGCTGCTGGCTGGAGAGAGCAGTGCTCTGCCTTGTGCCACAGCCTCAGGGGGTGCCAGCAGGGTCAACATGTGGTGTGCTGCAGCTGCCAGATGTGAAGCTGCAGCTGTGTTGATCTTAGTCCCCCCCAAATCGAACACTTCTGGATGACTTTGCAAGCAAGGGGGACAGGAGAAGAGGTCAGGTGTATCCCTGCTGAGCCAGGAGACTGCTGGCCTGCAGCTCACATCCCCAGCGCAGTGAGGATCCCAGAGCTGTGCTGCTCAGCTCACTGTCACAGCTCCATGCATGGAGCTCAGGAGCTGCCCCATGGCCTCCCTGGCCTCATGCCCCTCTGTGCCCAGGAGGGCTCATTGTGGAGCCCTGCTTCCCTTGGGGCCATGGCATCTCACAGCCATGGCTCAGACCCTCACCACAGCCTCTGCAAGCCAGCTTGGGGGTTTCCTGGCCTCACCATCTCTTTACCTGCAGGAACTGCCTCACTCAAGCCCTGTGCACCAGCCAGATAGCATCCAGCAGTTTCTCTAGAGAAAAGGAAATCTCCAGCAGAGAAGAGCATATTAGGAACTATCTTGGCCCTTCCAACACCCCAAGGATGTTCCTTTGCCTTGGGCCCAGATGCTGGGGGAGAGCAGAGCATGCAGGAGCCATCTACACCCATTTGGTAACACATTGGCCTGAGTCTGGCTCGGTCCTTACTAGAGGAGGGAGCAGACCCTGCATGCAGTCCACTTCCAGACTACTCTTTTGGAAGCCACCTTTAGGAACCATCCATTCACTGGTGTGGAACTGCCTGTTGCTCCCCCAGCTGGGGCCAGCTGGCTAGTTGTCTGGATGGGAAGTGGCTGGGATAGCCTCTGCCTGGCTCAGTGAGCAGCCTAAAGGGAGGATTTTGTCACCCTGTGGTCCTCCAAGAGCACGAGGACAAAGCCAGGAGTGGGAACACATCCTGCCAGGGTGAAGCTTCACAAGCTTCTTCCTGGGGCTGGCGCCGGGCAGGCTGTGTGCCCCATGCTCAGCACACCCAGCCTGCTCTGATCCCCCAGGCATGGAGAGCACAGAAACATCCCCTTTGGCCCCTGCCAGATTTTAGTGGAATTAATCACACTGATTACATGCTACCAAAAAAGGAGGTGCTTTCTCTGTTCAGAGCTTCCTCAGACCTCCTGCTTGCGAGCAGAGGCTTAAAATTGCTGCTTTCTGTCTCATCCTGTCTTGTCTCTGGGTTTTTCAGGAGTTGTAATAGTTTTGGATAAAAAGACCAGGAATGACAGCAATCCCAAGCAGCTCAGCCTGCAGAGAAAGTGGGGAGATAAGGAGTGAGTGTGGGCAAGGAGGTGAATCATGGCTCTGTGTCATCCCAGGGAGAGCCAGGCTGAGCCACAGCAGCTCCACACCCTGCTCTCTATCACAGGGCACTGAGCAGTGTTTTTGTCTCCCCATCAAGTCACACTGTGGCCTCTATCAGTTGGGATTAATGCCCTACCTTTAGTTCTTTCCCCACAGCTACTCCAAATGGGGTGGGTGTCTATGGATGTATCTGTACATATTTATCTTCCACCTCCCAAGGGTTTCAGGACAGCATTCCTATCACCTTTTCACTGCATTCAGAGGAAAGCTTGTCTTGCATGTGGAATGCCTCTCACTTTCATGGGAAAGAATCATCTGGATTTCAGGACTGACAATCCAAAAATTCCTCTGGAATATGTTCACTGCAGGGATGAGAACTTCATTTTTCCTTATTCTGAGCTAAAACGTGACCACATACCAACCTGAGTCTGAAAAGGGCTCATCAGACACCCAAAGACCACACGAAAGGAGTGGTATTTGAGGGCTGCTTAGTGCTTATCTCACTCTCCACACACAAATATGTGGGTTTGCACGTGCAGCAGTAGATGCTTCATCATGGGCAGCAAGGGAGATGTGGGGAGCCTCAGCAAATGTGCCAGTGAGAGCACAGGGAAAGCAGCTCTCTGCAAGCCCCTGCTGGAGCAAAGCAGCTGAACCATGGTGCTTCACGCTCCTTATTTTCAAGGTTCCACTTTGCTGTTTGAAGTCAGCTCCTTCCCAGACTGCCAGCAGCTGGGCTGTAAAGCCAGCCCTGCTTTTAGCATGAAGATCACAGGGCCCCGAGTGTGAGGCATGCAAGGAATACGACAGCCGGGCAGAGGAATCGCTCTGATAGCCCTGTGGAGCAAGGAGGTCTGCTGGGAGGCAGAGGAGAACACTCAGAAAGCCAAGCTGAGAGCACAGCAATGGCTCTGCCTCTCCTAGCATTGCTGAGAGCAGCTCCCCAGGCTGTGATGGCTGAAGGAGCCCCTTGGACAATGTCTATTTGCTTTGGGAGAGACATTTGGGGTAAAACTTGTCCAGTGCACTGGGGAGGGGCAGGCTGCCTCTGGCCAGGTGCAGCAGCTCAGGGCTGGTGACAGCACAGTGGTGTTCACCCATCCTGTTATTGCCCCTGTGCTCCAAGTGATGCTTAAGGCTTTCCTCTGAGCCCTGTTTTCAGTGGTTCACAGGGTGGCAGCCAGTCTGTTTGGCAGTGCAACACCTGAACGTGCTCCTGCTTGCAGATGCACCTGGCTGCTCCCTCCCATGGCAACCTGCAACCTTCACAACTTAGCCTTAAGCAGCTTATAGAAAATATGGTCTTTTCCCCTCAAATATGAGGGTTCTGGGTCAAGTGGGCAAGCACTTGAGTGTGCTGATTTAATTTTGTTGATGGACAAGATCCACTGCTCAGACTGGGACAGTTTTGGCTCTCATTACTCACTGGTGTCCCCTCTTCTCTCTGCAGAACAGCTCATGCCAAAGCCAAAGCTGAAGGGTCTGAGCAGGCAGCTCAAGCAGCCAACAATGAATCAGGCATAGCCAGAATGATGGCCAGGGAGCTCTCTCCAGACTTCTACCAGCCAGGTAAGACCAGGGGCATCTTCTGAGAGGGATTTTGCAGTTTCCTTGGGCAGTCTTGGGACTAATCAGTCTGGAGAAGAGAAGGCTCTGAGGAGACCTTATTGTGGCCTTCCAGTATCTGAAGGGGGCCTACAAGAAAGCTGGTGAGGGACTTTTTAGGGTGCCAGGTAATTATAGGACTGGGGGGAATGGAACAAAAATAGAAATGGGTCGATTCAGATTGGATGTTAGGAAGAAATTCTTCACCATGAGGGTGGTAAGACACTGGAACAGGTTGCCCAGGGAGGTGGTAGAAGCCTCATCCCTGGAAGTTTTTAAGGCCAGGTAATCTAGTGTGGCAACCTAATCTAGTGTGAGGTGTCCCTGCCCATGGCAGGGGGGGTGGAACTAGATGATCCCTGAAGTCCCTTACAACCCTGACAATTCTATGATTCTATGATCTGTTGGTTGAAATGCTTCACCAGCTTTGTAACTCCATGAGTTACTTTCCTTAATCCTCTTTCATGCAAGTTCAGCCAGCCCCCTGCCCTGGATGATTTGCTGTCCTCCTTACACCATTCTTTTATGTGCTGGAACTTGTTACTGCAGCCTGGATGAAAAATCTGCAGTCCCTCGACTTCCCCTCGTGCTCCCCACACACTGAAGCCCTCCCCAGACCAGGCAGAGCAGGCAGTGAGCTCAGGTCTGTTTGCAGCACTCCTGTAGATAAATCCCTCATGGCTTTTTCTTGGAGCAGCTTTGCACGTTGACTCACAAGCCTGTGTCCTGTGGGGCCCCACACTGCTCCAGAGGACCATCAGACTCAGCTAATTAGGGGCTGTAATAGCCTATAGGAAAGTCACTAATGCAAAATCCTGCTTCCTGATTCCCTGTTTATTTGTTAGCATCACTGCTGATTATTTGGCTGGGAATCACTTGGGGGGTTCCTTCTGTGACACTGAGCACTGAGGGATTAGTAGATAGGGGGTGTAATAGTAGAGGCAGCATTGTGAATGCCATTACCTTTCCCTAGACTGTGTTAGCTACAGATGTGCTCTTGCTGGAAAGCCTCCCTTTCCAGAGAGGGAAGGAGATAACAGAGCAAAAAACAAGGAACCAAATGCCTGCATTTTTATGCTGTCTTTCCTGTTATCTGGCTTTGTCACCTGGAACAAATGCCCTGCTGAAGCAGGATCACAAGGGACCATCACAGTGGCACAACTGGGGGTAGAAGCCAAAGGCTGACTCCTGCTCAACAAAACCTGCTGCCTGCTCCTGCTCTGACTTTGGTGCCTGAGGGTGTCCAATACCACACCCTGACTCAGGGCACACAACAGGAAAGGAGGATGGTTCATACCTGGCACTTGGCCAGGAAGAGTCATGCTGACAGATTTGCCCAATTCCTTGTACTCCACCATCTTGCCCTGCACCTACCAGTTGGGGATGTGGTGCTAGAGGACTGCCCCTTCCTCCCCACTGCACAGGGAGGCCTGGGAGCTGGCTTTGAGTGGGGAAGCAGCACAGAGCCTGGGCACAGGCATGAGCCAGCGTGTGGCACTTCACTTAACAATAGCTAAATGTTGCTTGATCTCCACATAAGCCTCCAGCTGCCACTCACAGCTCCACACTCACCCTTTGCACACTGGGGTATTTATAGCACAGAAGCAAAGGAAACTGGAATTCCTGATGGGAGATTTTTGACGTCCAGCTAGATTCCTTTTTTCCATCCATGGCAATTGAATGAGACAATTGAAATAGTCTCTGCAAAATGCCTGAACCAGCCTGGCCTCTCCTCCTGGCTCCTCGGGAGCTGAATCCTCTCACTGCTTTTATCCAGGGCTTCTCTTGGTCCTGGCCTCTCTCAGTGGCCTTCTGAGCTGCTGCTGCATTTTTCTTCTATGATTCCTCTAAATTCCCTAAGTGCACAACCAGGGAAAATGTCTCTTCCTGCATTACTCACTGTCCAGCACCAAAGAGACTAAAGTTCACCCTTGGATTTTATTAGGACTTGGAGCTGCTGGTCACACAGCCAGGACAGCCTGGCAGGGTTTTGTGACCACCTTTCCCCCTGCTGTCCTGGCAGCAGACCCTACAATGTCTGGCACAGGGCAGTCTCAGCAAGCCTCCTATCTCTAATAAGTACTGAGCACTGAGCTTCGTTTATATCAACCCAAGCAGCTTAGAGGACAGGGGTGTAAGCCAAAGCCCTTGCTGAAATGTCATTCTGGGAGGTGAAGGTGGGGAGGTGAGGAAGGAGCATGGGAGCTGTGAGGTGCCCTGCAGGCAGTTGGGTTTTTTTTTTTGGTGTGAATTATTTAGGAGGAGAATAAAACAGCAGGAGAGAGCAAGGAGTTGCAATCAGCCTATTTTAAGGAGTCTGAACAACTGTTGAAGTGGCTTCCAAATAATCCACTTGCAGCCAGAAATAAATGGCCCTGAATGGGTTGCCTGCTGATTGACAGGAGAGTGCAGGCAGGGCAGAGCAGATAAAAGCAGTGCCTGCTTTCTCCCCACTGCCCCCTCTGAGCAGGCACTGCCTGCATGGGCAGGAGGTAGCAGTGTACAAATCTGCTGATCCATTAGGGGGAAAGAGCAGCAAGCCCAATTTCCCAACCAGGCTCAAGTCCTGAGGGCAGAGGAGATGAGGGGAGGAACCACAAGGCAGCTGGGGACAGCATGGCTACAGGCTCCATTCAAGGAACACAGAGCAAGCCCTGTCAGCCTGCACTGCCTCAGCATTGCTTGGATTCAGCAGAATGAGGCCAAAGCCACTTTGAAAAGAAGGTGCTTTGCTGTAAAAAAAAAACCCTGCTTGGTGACCTCATGCTGCCCATAAGGTGCATGCTTCTCTTGTTCTCACTTGCTATAAGAATTGTAATGACATGCAGGGACTCCTGTCCCAGCGTGGGTCCCAGCATGCAGAGCACTGTTCAGGGTTATTCCAAAAGATATTCCCAGTTGTTCAGTGGTGGATTTTGCTCAGCCAGCTGCTCAACATGATGGATAGCTTTGGTGTCAGGCTCTGGCTGATTTCTCCAAACCCTTGGTGGGCTGCAATTTGCTTTGCAAGCATGGCCTAAAGTTCACAAGAAGTAAAGATGTAACGATAGGTGAATAATTGAAGGAAGGGCAACACTGGTGATAGATAACAGCTCTTAGCAGTCATCATGGGACATGAGGCCAGAATGAAGGCATGAGACACCTGGTGTGATGGTGCCAGGTACTCTTGCTGCTGTTGTGGGGCTCAGTGCAGGCAGGAGGGCTGTGAAGCCACCAGCCCCACTCCATGCATAAGCAGCGGGCTTTTCCTATTGTGAGGCATGACAGGCAGATCACTTGGGGATGTTGCCTTTCCCAAAGAGGCTGGGCATCCCCTGTTACCACTTGTGAAGTTGTCTACGCTATTAGTCATCAAAGAAGCAACATTGAAGGCTTTCTCAGACATTAAAAAAAAAAAAAAAACCAAACAAAAAAAAAACACTAAAAAGTTGGATGAGAGCTGGACCCACTTTAGCCCCAGAATAACTCATCTGTGTGATCACAAAAAGTTGGGCTGCAGATTTTCAGTGTTTCTTTACCACCATGTGTAGCTACCTGCCTGCTCCTCCAGCTCTTCCCAGCTGGACAGCTTGGGACAGGGCTCAGAACCTCCGACTGCTCCTGGAGGGCATCCCTTATGGAAGCATCCTCCGGACTGGGAGGACCTCCTCACCCTACCTGGGCTCTCCCGCAGCTGTACCCAAACCCGTCGGACCAGCGGCACGCTGCTGGCAGGGCGCTGGAGCGGGGCTGACGTCCCTGCGGCGTCGGGGCAGCTTCTCACCCCAGCTTCTGTCTCCCCAGGCCCCGAGTACCAGAAGCGCAAGCTGCTGCAGGAGATCATCGAGAACCAGGAGCACGCCGTCAACATGGAAGAGGAGTCTCCGCGGCCGGCGGGCGCCCCGCCGCCCCCCACGCCCCCTGAGAGCCCCCAGCTCCACGAGCAGGACGAAGCCCGGCGCGACGGCAGCCCGGCCCCCAGCCCCGCCGCCACCCCGCCCGAGGCCAAGCGGGCGAAGGCGGCCCCTCGCCAGGACGGTGCCCTCCGTCCGGGCAGCTGGGCAGAGGCGGGCGGCAGGGCGGGCGGCGGCAGCCCCGCGCCCCCCGAGGGCGAGAGCCGGCCAGCTTCGAGGGGCTGGACTCGCCCCGCCGAGCAGATGGAGATCGGCCCGCTGCAGCGTATGGCGCAGGACCCCGACGTGGATGTCGTCAAGGGCTACCACAGCTACGCCGTTCGGACCTCCCCGGTCTCCCCCGCCGAGGACTATGAGGAGGAGCCGCTCCCCGAGCCCGAGTCGCCCTCCCCGGAGCACCGCGGGGGCACCTCCACCCCGCCGCAGAATCGGGAGGAGAAGCCGACGGCCAGGGCAGAGGCCAGGGCGGAGGCCAAGCCGGAGCCGCCCCGGCCAAAGGAGCTGAAGCAGCGCCCCAGCCCCGAGCGCAGGGCAGCCGGCCGGGCCGAGCCCGCTATCAACAAGAAGACTGAGGTCAGGGCGCTGGTGCGCACGGAGCACAAGGCGGGGGCCAAGCGGAGCCCGGCCACGGCGGTGGTAGCGCGGGAGGCTGAGGACGGCGAAGAGGTAACGTGGGGCAGCCCGCCAGGCACCCCTGGGAGGCATCTGTGGCTTTTTGTGGGTTTATTTTTCTCTAGGAGGTGCGGATTGGCCCAAAGGGATGCAGAGCCCACGGCCTCGGGGCTGCAGAAACCCCGGAGGCTCTTTTCGGGATCCCAAAGCCGGCCGGAGGAGGGGTTTGGGTTCCTCTCTCCCGCTTTCCCAGCCCGGTGCTATTCCCACCCCCGTTCATAATCCCCGGATTATTTTCCTCTCTGCACCACGACAGACACACTTTCGAATGCATCCCTCTTTCAAAATTTGAGGGAAAGGAGCATTTTCTGATTAATTTTTTTACATTTTCTGCTTTAGCTGCGAGCATGGATCTGGGAATTTGGAGAAGGAAATATAGGACAGGGGGAAACTGAGTGGGGTTTCTTTGTTACCTGTTTCTTTTACTTTTTTTCCCCTTTTTTTTCAAGTAGGGGCACATCGTGAGGTGAAAAATGGCAAATTAGAAACGTGGGTGAGGTGGGGGGCAAAGGAGTTGGGAGGAGCAGTTTGGTATGGGCTTGGCAGTTTGTGTGCCTGCAGTTGGGGTCTCCTTTAATCTGCTTTAGCCTCAGAAGCAGCCTGATTTAGCCTCCTTAGAATGAATTTGTGGGGAAGAAGTAGAAGTATGGATTGATTGATATTCAACTAGTCTGAGACTGGGTAAATGCCAGATTAATCTGAGTTGGGAGGGGATGGTTCTGGTGGTTGTGAACAGCAGAATTAATTTGTGTCTGCATCCCTGCCTGCAGCTGTGGTGTGTAATGCTGTGTTTTGGGTTTTTCCTTCAGGGACCTAACACAATTGTGATCTGCATGGTCATCCTACTGAACATTGGTCTGGCCATCCTGTTTGTCCATTTTCTGACATGATGTGCCCCTCAGACAAGGTAAGACAAGCAGGGGGATCTCACTGTGAGTGTTTTGGGGTTGATTGGCCTTACTGCCACCACAAATCATTCACCTGTGAGAAAAATGCATGGACATTACCTCAGTAGATGCAGTTGCCTTGCACTGAGTGTTGAGATTCTCAGTAAGATCTTGTCTGTTCTAAGAGAGGTTTGTGGAGTAGTTTCAGTGGGTAGTTCTCAAGTCTTTTCCTAAAATCACTTCCTCAGAATTAAAAGACTGAGCTGTGTCAAGCAGATGCATTCCCGTGGTATAGATTTGCCTTCCAAGTTGGGTGGACATAATTTCACGTAGACTTCCAGTGCAAGATTGTGTGATGGTAAATTTTAGATGTTTTCTGCAAATGAGCTGCAAGAACCATCTCCAGTTTGGTCTTCCATGGCACTGCTGCCAGGTTCCTTGTGCAGTATGTTGTGGCACTCAGCATAGCAAGAGGCAGGAACACAAAGAAAATGTGAAACTCTGAAATTGGCACCAGTGTTAATTCTGCCACAGTCGTTATATAGTTGTGTTACCAAAGGTAAATATGAGCTGAGATGCCTGACTAAGGTTAAGCTGGAGTTTGCATGTGACTTCCACTGGAATTGGGATGAGGGTCTGCATTTGGATTTGGTGGCAATAAAACCTTGTGAGATTTCTTGTGCCAGTCAGGTTCCTGCACACAGGAATGTGTCATGGGTTTGCACAAGATTTTTGTTGCCTTGGGCTCAAATATTGCAAAAAAAAAGACCCCAAACCCTAACAAGGCTGAACCTGACTCTTGGGCTTCATGTGAACATATTGTGAGAGGTACCTCCTAAGCCCCCATGAAGGTGTCAGGCTGGCTTCCTGGGGCATAGAAGGGTTCCCCTGCACACTGCTTTCTGCTGTGTCCTTAGTCCCCACTCATCTTGCACAGCCAGAATCATGTATTGGTGGTGTGCTTTGCTCCTCCTTGACTCCTGTTCCTTTGTGTCTGGCACAGGCATTGCTGCTGATGGAGACCACAGACCTTGGCAGGGATTAAATCTCAGCCACCTGGAAGCACCCAAGAGGAGGACTTGAGATCCTGAGGTTGCACTGCAAACATCAACCTTAAACAAAAGTGCCTGAAGATGAGTGCAGTCTCTCTGCTCCCAGGCTGTGGCTGGCCTCTGTGATCTCCCCAGGAAAAGCCAGGGTTTCTGCACTTCAGCCTCCTTCTCTTCTTCCTATAAAATAGCAGTTGCCTTAAATTGTTCTCACCAAAGCCATCAACTGTCCTGTCATGCCAGGGATGAGGGATTCTTCTGTAGCTGTAGGAAAACGACTGAGAAGGTCTCATGTGTGCACACTGATATGTTTTTGTAACTCCCTTGGTTGACTAAGTGCCAGAGACTTCCCAAAGAGTGTCATCCATGGCGTGGACATGGAGCAATGCCCAGCAATCAAACTGACTCGTGAGAGCCATGCCACGACTAGGGGTGGACGACGTCGCCCACCATGCATGGAGGTCATCCAGAGGGATGAGCAAAGTCTTGTCTTTCCCTCTCTCCTGGAGTTGTTTTTCCACGTAAGGAGGACTGAAAGGAGGAGCAAGTTGTAATTGGGCTCGCTGAAGGGGAACCAGAGTCCTGTCCATGCCTGCCAAGGTGCCACAGATGGGGGCCGTGGGTGGGGGTGCCAGGGCCTGGCTGATCTGAGGCTGTTTGTGCATGTGGGGGTGCTGTGGGTGGGGGTGGTGCCCGTCTTGGGGCCAGGCACCGTCTGAGTGCTCTCCTGCCCCCAGCAGTGCTCTGCTCAGAAGAGTCCTGCAGTGGGAGACTTCCACTGTGATGGGAGAGGAAAGGGGGGAGCTGAATTCGTGCCTGTAGCCCTGTCTCTGCCAGGGTTGTTAGTGACAGTGGGACAGAGGCATGGACTGCAAATCCCTCTGGACGCCCGCAGCTTCCTGCCCTTGGCGTGGGGGTTCCTGGGATCTCTGAGCAGACTTCCCAGCTGGAGGATGCAGGGTGGATGCTGTAGCAGAGGTTGCATTATTCCTGAGAGACAAAGCAGTGCAGAGACCCACGGGGCTCTGCTGTGGTTGGGTGCTGGGCTCAGAAGCACGGAGCAGCCAGGCCTGCGGCAGTGGCACAGCACAATGGGCGACCCTGGCTGTGGTTCTTGTGTGCCAGGCTCTTAGAGGACTGGTGGATTTGCACCGATTCTTCCCAAAGCTGCAGCAGAGAGACCTTTGGAAGGAGATGTTTCCACCATGATCTGCTCTGGTCCTCAGCAGCATAAGCTTAGAAAGTCAGCACAGATAAGTTAGGGTTTGGTGTGAGGCTGAGTGCTTTGGGCTTGTTTCTTCCTTCTCCGAGCAGTGTGCATTTTCTATCCTCTTTAAGATAATCAGAAATGTTCTTTACAGTTGGTTGTGCACCTCTGTGTATCCTGAAATCCCACAGCACAGGACTGGGCAGGAAAACTGAAGGACTGGAAAGAATGGGGAAATGATGGAGCTGCCCAGTCTGCTCCAAAGGTCTACCTGAAAGGATTTCAGAGGTGGGGTGGCAGACGGGCACGGGTTTACACTGACTGGAGACACAGGACAGAACCTGCCTAATTTATCTGCTCTAATCATGGCATGAGAGAGTGAGAATCATTCAATACTTTTCCTTGTGAACCAAGTTTATTTTTTAACCTTATTGAGCTCAGGAACGTTGCCACAGTAGTGAATCCGTGGTGTTAACTGTGGGAGAAGTGAATGTGATCCCTTCCTAAGAGCCATGTGGCTGTACCAGTCCTGAGAAAGCTGTTGCAGCATCATCTACACTCCCAGAGTTTAGCAGCAATTTGCTTCTTTTCTTTTATTCTTTTTTTTTTTCCTTCAGTACAAATGTTTTGCATACCCCAGGCTCTGCTGCCTTCGATGTTTTATCTGTTTGCTGGCACTTCCTTGCCAGCTCTGCAGTTTCCAGAAGCCAACTGCTGTCATTAACCACCAAGACAGTTTCTATTGAGAGACCTGCAGGGCTTTTATTGATCACTAAGCACAAAAATGAGCTTTTTGAACAGTGCTAAGGTAATTTCCCCCTTTCCCCCACCTGTTTTTTTTTTTCTTTTTTCTTTTTTTAATGCATGTGATGTGCACTCAATGATGTGCTTTCCTCTTAGCAACCTTCTGAGAAAAGTAGATTTGCTTTTATTGTGATGCAGAAACACATCCACAATGTGCTGAGCTGGGGATGTGTTCACACACACAGATACTTAGCCCCTGAGGGATTTCATTTTCTTAGATGCAAACAAAAAAAACAAACAAAAAAATAAAGAACAGATTTACCTCAAACTGCATGCTTTCAGAAGTGCCTAGGAGACTGTGTTATACTTTTTCAGGTCTTACAAAGATGCAGATACCTTTCACTCTTCACACAAATACCTTCCTCACAGACTTTGCAAGCTGTTTACTCCAATCTGTGTACTGCTGTCCAGAGTTTTCTGTCGGTTGTTCTGCTGGATTATGTGCAATAATAAACAGTTATTTGCTCACTGTACCCAGCAGGTTTCTTTCCAGGTTGACACATTCACTGCAGTCTTAAAGGGAGAGTTCATCAAGCATGGGCTGCAGAATTTCCCAGGTGGTATCTGGATGTTTTTTAGCTTTTCCCCAATATCTGTATCAAACTCTTGCAGTCCTGTGTCAGTGTGGGGCTCTTTGCAGAGAATTGTTTTCACTTACTGCTTTATAGTGGCAGATGTTTGAGGGCATCTCCAGCTTTCTGAACCAGCTCTGTGTGCTGCCTTCGTGCTGCCCTCCCCCAGAGGTTGCATGGGGCCAGGAGGAAACGCAGCTTGCTGGCCCAAAGCCTGCCCAGGCAATGCAGGATGGTCCTTTGGCTGCCTCCTGACCCCAGGACAGCTGCCAAGTTCTTCCAGGCCGTGCGTCACTGCCCGCTCCCCAGTGCCACAGTGCCCCTGGGCTTGGGGAGCAGGGGTTCTCCTCCACCCATAGCCTGGCTTCTCACTCAGCCCCCTGAAACAGCCAAAGTGAGAGGAAAACCAGGCATGGGGACAGGAAAATAGGAGTTGGGGAGAGAGTGTTTTATGGGGAGGATGGGAGAGCAAAGGCCAGTGGCAGCCCAGGGGCCTGAGGAATCCAGACTAGCCACAACCTTCCATCCCTCTTCTATTTCTGGAGTGTCTCACATGAGCAAAGCCAGGCTGTGCGTGGTGGCTGGCGGGATGCAAGCTCAGCCTCCACGGGCAGCAGGGGCTCCCCTGGTTGCTGCAGGACACAAAAGGTCTCGTGGCAGAAGATTTCATGCTCTGGTAGAGCCTTGAGGAGCTGGGTTTGGTGAAATGATGGCTTTACTCCCCTCTGAGCTTGTTTTGCTTCTGGTATGGGAGGAACCAGCAGCATCTCATTCATGCAGTCACTGGGAGGAGGCTGGGGCAGTGGGGTAACCAGAGCCCTTGGCACCTCATAAATCTCAGGCTGATGAATGGAGCAGATCTTTGGCCCATGTGTGGCAGGGGCAGCAGGGAGGGAGGTGGGTCTGCTGCTGAAGCAGTGACACATTGCTTCAAAAATATTAATAAAGGTGAAACTAAAAGCCTGCCCCTTCCCCAGGTCAGGGGTAACCGTGCTGGTCCCAGGGGTAACATCCCTCACCCTGCTGCTGGCTGCATGTCCCTGGGTGTGGGCAAGGAGGCGACTGACACCTGAGAACCAGGATCAGGGCACTGTCCTGATCCTGTGACTGAAGGGCAGCAGCCTTGGCCTCCACAGTGTGAGGGAAGGTGCAACCTGAGCCCCCGTGTCCTTTGTGCATGATCTGGCCGGGCACAGGGACAGCCACACTGCCCTCCACTGCCCTTGCAGGGCATCAGGGCTCTCAGGAGCAAGCCCCTCTTGGCCTTTGCCTTTCCGTAAGAGCAAGGGTCAGAGCTGGGGCAAAGGTGGCAGAGGGATTGCAGTGCTCCTTTCTGGCTCAGGAGGCAAGA
The DNA here is from genome assembly GCF_027791375.1 of Indicator indicator. Classification (NCBI taxonomy): domain Eukaryota; kingdom Metazoa; phylum Chordata; class Aves; order Piciformes; family Indicatoridae; genus Indicator; species Indicator indicator. Next base: position 3,985,826 of record NC_072033.1, read on the forward strand.
GTGGGGCTGGTTCCACACCTTTGCTTGGGAACCTTTCCTGGAAGAAGCCAAAGCAAGGCCTTGGGGGTGTTAATGCATCAGGGGACAGCCACCAGGACCATCCCAGGACCTTCTCCTCAAGAAGAGAAAGCTTTGAAAGGCTTCCTGGCTAGTTCCCTTTCCAAGGAGGGGTGAGCAGCAACCAGTGCACTTGCAGCATCCCCTGTGGAAACAGCACACTCGAAGCACAGCTCACAGGGTAGTTATTAAGGACAATTCAGCAGTTATAAACCACAGATTGTCCTTAATGCCTCTGCCATCAACCATGGCCCTGGTGGCAGGGAGGTGTTTGCTGCTTTAGAAGTCATCTTGTCCCTTTTTTAAGCACTTGCTGGTGTTTTGTGGGTTACTCCTTCATGTGGCCCCAGGGCAGGCTGGTTCCCAGGGTGCTGGCTTTCCCAAAAAGCCATCAGCTTGGCCATGCTCTCCTCTGGCACAGGCTGGCATTGGTGCCCTCAAACTATCTTTACACCTCCCAAATCTGGAGACAAGGTAAGAAGACAATGTGGCTGGAGGTTAAACTGAAGCTTTTGGTAAGTTATTTAAACTCCTGTGTTTTGCAGGAGTACATAAGCCTTGCTGGGCACCCATCCAGGCACCACATGGAGGTGATTGCTGTGTGACCTCTACCACCAATATACTGGGAAGAGCCAGACTCAGGTAAACATGCTGAGTGTGCCGTTTCCCACACTGGGTGTCTCTGATACACGCTATGAGCTTCAGCCAACCTGTGGTTGGTTCTCCCAGCCCATAAACCTCACTCATCCCTCTCCTGCCAGCCCTTCCCCAAGCCTCTGCCCCCTCTGCTCTGCTCACAATTCATCCCCCCTCCCTGGGGCTCTGCAGCACTGCCAAGTCCCCCCAAAGAAAGCAGATGACATTTTACCAGGTCAGTGAGCACTGGAAGGGCTTTAATTAAGAGACAGCCAGGGTAGATCAAATTGAGGAGCAGCTTCAGTGTGCTGAATGATTTAGGAGCAGCAGATCCTCTCTTCAGTGGCACATTTATAAACCTGCAGCCTACGCTGTGCTGTTGAGAGCAAATAACTGCTGAGGGCAAAGTGCAGCTTCAGGCTATAGAAGCAGGGTGAGTTGTTGCAAAACCATCCAGGCTGCTTGAAGCTGGGGTGTTTGACTTCTTCTAAGGAATTCAAGTTTGCTAAGGAGGTGCTGGTTGAGAGGACAGGCTGGGGAATTAATCACCAGCAGAAAGGGATGAAAAGCAATCTCTCACCCCTGTAACTTCCTCTGAACATCCCGTGTCTGACTCAAAACTTGAATTCCTTCCACCTGCAATTCTCCCAATTCCTCCTCCCTGCACATGTTAGCAAAAGTGTGGAGAGAGGGAGTTGGAGCTCGTTTCTCATCTGCTGAGTTTAATGGCCTGTTGCATTTGCTGGAGATCCTGTGGTGCTGGGGGAATTTATCTGTCAATTACTTCTCAAGAAATACGAAAGGGTCCTGGCAGATAAGGGCAGGAAGGAGAGAAGAAAGCTGGGGTTTAATTGAATCCCAAGTATGTTGAGCACAAATTTCAGACCCATCAATTAGCTGTTGGCCTGGGGCTGAAAGTTAATTTAGAGAACAGTGCTTTTAGGATGTTTCTGTCTGCAATAATAAAGCACAAAGGGGAGCAGTGAAGACTGTAAATGTGATGGGGAGGTGGAAGAAAACCACTGGAGATGCTTCAGTGTTCAGCTGCTACTTGGGTTCAGAGACCAAGGTTGTCTGTCAGACTGCACATCCCACACCTGACAAATGCCTTAGACACAGGTGGGTTTAGGGTTGGCAAATCTTCACCTGTGGCCTCAGGGCAAAGCTGGCTTGCTCACTGCTCCCTGCACCCACAGCCACACAGTGAAGGTCTGGGGGCCACAGGACAGCCTGTCCTGAGGAGATGCTGCCTGAGGAGGCCCTGGGGAAGCACCATCCTCCATTACCATGGCAGCTGGGCTCTGTTTTGCTGCCATCATCCAGTTCCTGTGCCAAAGCAAACAGTGCAGGGATGGAAGTAGAGTCTCAGTCCCAGCTCTTCCTCTCCAGCCCCACCATGCTTAGAGGGTGTTGCCAATTTACTGCACTGCTTAGAAAGGTTAACTTGCTCCTCTTTGTTCCTTGCCAACCCCAGCCCCTCATGGCTGTATGGATTAGTTGGCTGGAGAGCTGGGAGGGAAAGAAGGAGGAGAAGATGGGATGCTGCTTGCTTTATGCTCTCAGGGCTGACTGTGGCATGTGGCCACCCAAAGGTAGTCAGGACCCTGTACCCCAAGGAGCTGCAAGCACAGCTGGCTGTGGAAATAAAGAAAATTATTTCCTGTCCTGGCTACACAGGGCATGGAGCAGCTGAAGGGGAAGAAGGTAACTGACACATGGGACAAACTCATTAGCACAAGAGCCCAGCTGAGCTCTGGGCTGTGCAATGAAGTTGTTTCTGTCATCTTCATGTAAGAGCTGATGCATCCAAAGGCAAGATCTAAGACATCCAAACCTCAGCCTTGGATTTTACCACTTCCAGGAGATCAGCAGTCACCCCAGGGCTCCCCTTCCTCCTCCTCCACCTCCCCTGTGTGTTTCTTTGAAGCACCCTGATCCTACTGCTCTGGTTTGCCTGCAGATGTTTTTATCAATGACTTATTCTGAGCTGCCAGGGAAAATCTGTTCTAAGGGAAAAAAAAAAAAACAAAAACAGGACACCCAACTTAGCTTACTCCTAATGGAAGAATCTCCACCTGAGAGACTGTGGTAGGTTTAGGCTGTACCTTTAAAATTTTCCACAGATCTTGAACAGAAAGTGATAAAATGTAAATAGATCACCATTGGGTGTAAAAAGGAAAATAATGATAAGTTCTAAACAATCCCATTGGAGAGATATCTACCATAAGAATTAGTTTAGTAAACTCTTTCTCTTTTGGCTTCTTTTGTCTGGGAGATACTAACTTTGTGCTGTGCTGGCTTCTGCTTGACCCTGGCTGCATTGTTTTGGCTCAGCTCTAACAACTCTTCTCTTTCACTTGTCCCTTTGTGACTAGGGGGGTAAGGAGGATAAGGGCAGGGAGTAGAGAAGCTATTAGCTCCCCTGCTTTTTGGCCAGGGGAAGTTCTTGTCAATTGTAAATACCTGTAAATATTGTAAATATTGTATATTTTGTACATATTCATTGCATTTCATTGTAGATTGTATTTTTGCTTGTAAATACAGCTTCCATTTGCTTCCAGCTGGGGTGCTCTGGCAAATTTAATGTTGGGGGGTGAAATTTCAACCCACCAGAGAGGGTCCCTTTACAGTCAATGGACAGAAGCAGTCCCATCTCAGGAGACATCCATCCATCTCCTCATCAGGAATGCTCTTCCTCAGAGCACTGTGCTGGGATGAGTGGAGCTGCTCCTGGGAGTGCCTGCCTGTCCTCCTGAAAAGAACTCCAGAGGAGCAGCTCCCCTGGGATGGTTTTGGTGTAGGCATGTCTCTGTGGGTAGGTGACTCTCACCCTGCAAGACAGCTGGCCCAGCAGACACAGCTTTTCTTTTTTCCTTGAATGCCCTTCCTGGATTTCCTTTCAGTGCTCTGGCCTGACCCCACACACAGTTGCACTGGCACATAACACAGCACAGCGTTGCACCACTGGAGTTAACTACAGATTCTCTAAGGATGCTAAACATTGACCTGTGCCTAACACTTCACCAAACAAGACTAAATGAGCCTTAAGGAACAGCAAATGAATTTGCCTCTAAGAATGTTTTGTCAAATGCCCTGGAGAGGTATTAAACGAAGCTTGCTGCAATGCCAAAGCAATTTCTGTTGGCACTTTCCCAACGCAGCACACACAGCCTCGCAGCTCCCACTGCCTGCATTGCTCCAGGGGCCCAGGACTTATCTGGCAGGCTTGTTCCTCTTGAGAGGTGCAGGGAGACTGTTCAGATCTTCTTGCTCAGTGGCAGTGTGCTCAGAGCTGTCATGAGAAGTGTCCTTGAGCCCTCTGTAGTACACGGGGGCAGCGTACGGCGCCGCCTTCTCGGCGCTCTGCTTGTCACACTTGCAGAGCTTCCTGAAGGCAGCCCTGAACTTCTGTGACATGAGGTTGTAGATGATGGGGTTGATGGCACTGTTCAGGTAGATGCACAAGCGGCAGAAGAGGAGGAACCAGATGTTCAGGTAGGGAGGGTCCATGAAGGAGTTCACCACCACCAGTGTGCGATAAGGCATCCACAGAAGGGCGAAGAGGACCACCACGACCGCCAGCATCTTGGTCACCTTGCCAGGGGGGACATGAAAAAGGAGAATCAGATGATGCTAGATCTCCAGGGAGCTTCCCTGCCTGCAGACATGGGGCAGTCTCTGCACTGCTTATATCTCTCTTTAAGCATTTAAATATGCCCCCAGACCATGAGACCATTCCTCTCTGAGTCTGTTTTGTTCATTAATTAATCTTGCATAAATAAATCCCCTAAACGACAGCTTTGGACCTGCCACTGAGGAGCCTTTAAAACTCTTTAGGACAAGCACCCACCAGCTTGGAAATGGTCTGGCATAGTCACGGGGATGTCTGTACCAGATAGCTGGTCTGCAAATTGCACATAACAATAAATCAGTGGAGAAAAGAACCTGTGCAAAAGTGAGGAGCTAAGTTTGGGGGTGCCATGGGATACACCTCAGCTCCCTGCCTAACATCTCTTGGTTTCCTGTGCCAGCTGTGCTGCTCCCAGGGACAGGCTCATGGTACAGAGCAGCACTGGGTGCAGAGGAGGGTGTCTGGGGTCTTACACTTGTGCTGATTCCTTTTTGTGCTGATATGGGAGTTTCTTGGCTGATTGGTGTGGGTTATTTTATAATTTGCAGCAGAGAAGTGGGGCAGTGCAGGCAGTGCCTCAGCACCTCAGGAGCAGGAGAACATTAACAATTCAGAAGGGAGCAGTAATTGCCCTCTGCTCAACTCCAGCTTGTTTAAGAAAATGGGATTTTTGTCCCAAAGCTCCAGTGATCCTAACAATTTCAACAGCTATTTCTGGTAGGTGACAATCATCCTCCAGCAAATACCTAGAGAATACACGTCCCCAAGGAGGAAAGTATGAGTAACCACTGGTGCCACACACACATCAAGGCAGTGGCATTTCAGAACGTCAGAAAGGGAGTTGTGCAATGGTTCCAGTTCTCAGTATGGAAATCAGCACTTGGATCATGGTCACAGTCTCTCAGCTTTTCCTGGAGTGCTTTTTTTACTTCATCAGAAGCAGCTATGCCTTCTTCTAATCCTGTGAGTAGAAATTGGAGGTGGTTGGTAGTGGCAACAAAACTTTCCTTATGAGAAAGGGACTGGTATCAAGCTGAGGCCAAAACAGAAGTGTTTTGCTGTGTGTGGTTTAATGGCAATGGGAGGACACTTCCCAGAATAAGTTTTTAGTGATGTAGTGAGTGCTGGGCTGCTGCTAAGACTGTAGCATGTTTGCTGCTCCAGTTTGTTGCCTTATGGGAAAGGAATGAGAGATTGTAGAAGTTGTGTCAGTAAAAGGTAGCTTCAGAATTTTTCAGTGCCAAGGGCTGGCTGGATGCTGAAGAGCAAGAGCCATCTCCCAAGCTTTTGGTTTTAAGCCACCCTATCTAGCATACAACTTCTGGGAGTGATAATCTGGTTCATAGAAATGCTCCTGAGCAGACAGGCTGGGAGTGGGCAGCAGCTGCTTGGCACACAGCTGACCATGATCAAAATCTCAGCACAGTTGTAGGCTCCACTGAGGCTGGCAGTTCAGTCCAGGCTCGGCTATCATTTGCCAAGGGAAGGAGCATCCTGACAGCAGTGACCAAACAGTACCACTGCAAGATCTGGAGACAGAGAGCTCCCATATAGGAGCCCAGTCCAGAAAAGGGCAGATTTTCAAGAATCAAGAATCAAGGTTGGAAGAGACCTCAAGGATCATCGAGTCCAACCTGTCACCCTACACCTCATGACCACTAAACCATGGCACCAAGTGCCACGTCCAATCCCCTCTTGAACACCTCCAGGGATGGTGACTCCACCACCTCCCTGGGCAGCACATTCCAATGGCCAACCACTCTCTCTGTGAAGAACTTTCTCCTCACCTCCAGCCTAAACCTCCCCTGGCGCAGCTTGAGACTGTGTCCTCTTGTTCTGGTGCTGGTTGCCTGGGAGAAGAGACCAAACCCCTCCTGGCTACAACCTCCCTTCAGGTAGTTGTAGACAGCAATGAGGTCTCCCCTGAGCCTCCTCTTCTCCAGGCTGAACACCCCCAGCTCCCTCAGCCTCTCCTCATAGGGCTTGTGCTCAAGGCCTCTCCCCAGCCTCGTTGCCCTTCTCTGGACATGCTCCAGCAATTCAACATCTTTCCTAAATTGAGGGGCCCAGAACTGGACACAGTACTCAAGGTGTGGCCTAACCAGTGCTGTGTACAGGAGTACAATGACCTCCCTGCTCCTGCTGGCCACACTATGCCTGATGCAGGCCAGGATGCCATTGGCTCTCTTGGCCACCTGGGCACACTGCTGGCTCATGTTCAGCTGCTGTCAACCAGTACCCCCAGGTCCCTTTTGCTTCAATGCGTCTGGCACATGAGCAGTGCACATGGATGGGACTCACTGGTCTGTGTCCTCCACTGTTCTGAGCATCTCTACTGCAAACAGACATGGCAGCAATGGAGCATTCAGCTAGTCTGCTGCCTTCCACAGACCTGCTTCTCCAGTCTGCAAAGGGAATTGCTTTTGCCACATTCTTGATGCTTCTGAGCTTCATTTCCTGAGAACCTGAATGAGGTTGATCTAAACAAAATTGTGCTAATAGCTTAACCCTGCAGCAAAATGCAACCACCTGCTCAGCTAAGTGATTCTTAGTGCCATTGAAGTCCAAATTTAATTCCTCTCTTTTAAGCAGTTTGTTCCTCCTGGGAGATGAGAGCAGGCTCTGTGCTTTTCCCTGCCTTGCAGAGACCAAAAACAACCCCATCCTGCCTGAAAGGCTCCATGTTAAAGAGCTGTCTTGAGGGTAAGGTTGGTGGGAGTCCTTCCATCAACTTCATCAGTCCTAGGCAGCAGAAGTGGCACAGAAGATGTCCTGGAAAAGTGAAATCCCACACCTCTGCAGGTCCTCACTTAGCCTGAGCATTCCTCCCCTAGTGGTGGTCTCAGTCCCTGAGTTGCAAAGTTACCCCCACAGGGCTGGGGACGATAAATCCCTGAGCTGTTACACCCCTAGCTCTGCTCATGGCAGGTGTCCCTTCCCGACAGGCTGAAATGTCTCCTTTAAAGCTAACAGATGAACACTGCTCATGGGCAGCCTCCCAAGACTGAAACATCTTTGGCTTTTCAACTGTTGTAACTCTCTGCCTTGTGTTCTTGTTCAGGAACCACAAAGGTTGTGACCAATGCTCTAAACTCTGCATCTGCATAGACAGCACCAGAAGGAGTCTATTCCAACACAGCTGAAGCATAAATTCCTTGTGGTCCTTCTGAGTCCAAAAGAAATGTAATCTGGGAAAGAACCAGTGATTCATCTGACTCTCAGCCCGTGCTTTTCAGCTGGTTGTTATGGAAATGCTGACAGTGCCAGTGAATGCTCTCCCAGCTCTCACCCGAGCAAGCTTTCTACACCTCCCTCCAGACCGCAGCAGACCACACAGAGCCATCACCCAAAGAGCACAGCCCTGGCAAAGAGCTGTCTGTGTGCTGGGAGGGGAAACTGCCTGGGAACAGCACCATGAGGATTTGTTACATCTGCCTCAGCAGATGCCTTCAGTGCTCCCTGAGGGTGCTGCATTCAGACCACAAGCTGGGATGGGCAGCCCCTGTAAGGTGGACGTTTGCCTTTTAGCCAAGCATCCTTATGGATCATCTTCTCCTTGGCTCGACTTTGGCAAAGTTGTGTCAGCACAGGCTGTTTCCTATGGATGAAAGCTAACAGTCTATCTTAGACTCACTCTCCTATCTTCATCATGGAGAAAGAACTCTTCAGCATCGTGTGCATGCAGCACTGGAGCTTGTCTCCACACCTTTCCTCACTCTACCTTGCTAAGGTGAGTGATTATAGTGCTTCTGACATCCTCTGAACTTACTTTTGGTGCTCATGTGGAAAAATAAACCAATCAGCAGTGAGAACAGCTTGGGACATTTATCCCTAACTGGTGAAGTCCTGCATTGTGGCTCCCACAATACAGCTGCCCCAGAAAAGCCAGAGCTTTGCCATAGCCTCCAAGCATCTCTTGGGGAAGCAGCAGCTCAGGGACAGCAATTTTTCCAACAGGTGTTTTTCCTCCAACCCTCTCACAGGGTGTGACAACAGCTGTGAGGGAGCTGTGGAGAGGAGCAGGGTGAGGGTTTGCAGCCAGCAGAAGGTGTTTCAGGAGAACAGTTGGTATTTATCTAAAAACACACTTCTGAGCCCATAAGCCAGTGCTGGTGCTGGGTGGCCAGGGATATCTGCTGCACAGACCCCTGACCACATCCTAGGTCCCTGTGTCAAAGCTCAAGGGTGGCTCATCATGCACCAGGCCAAGCCCAGTGCAACTCCCAGTGCAAACCCACACCGAACGTCCTTCTCGCTCCCTACGACCTGGTTGGCATCTTGAATCCCGCGGCACTTCCAGCCCATCCTCTCTCCTAAGGCTCTGTCTAGCCTTTGCCGCTGTCCCCGAGGCCACAGATGCTCCTCTTCACCCGGTGTCAGCTCTCCCTGTCCAGGCACCACCCCATCGAGCTGCTGCATCCCTTTTTCGGGAATGTCACTCCCTCTAGCGGCTTTCGGCCAGGCGAAGTCCATGCTTGGAGGCGGCGGTGCTTGTACCTGCGGCGCTTCGCTGCTGTGGGTGCTCAGCACAGCACAACTCGTGCCTGGCTTTGTCCTCCACGGGACCTGCGGATCTCTGGGGCACCGACGAGGGCAGAGCAGCATCTGAGTGCCCTGGCAAGCAGCAGCACAGCGCCGGGGTGTGCAGGAGCACACGGCCAGGATTTCATTTCCCACCTCCGCATTGCCACAGCGAAACACCCCCGGCCTGCAGGTCAGAGAGTCAGGGGACAAAAATGGGCACCTCGAGGGTAGCCACTTTTGGGCATCTGCCAGGGGACTCTGGAGCAGCCAGGGGGTCAGAGGGACCACCTGAGCTACACATGCCTAGCACCCACCCTCCCTTCCCACTCTGCTCTCATGGCCTCCAGGAGCTGAACTGTCCTCACACCAGTGGTCTGTGATGGGAATCCAGCAGATGCTTGTGCACCATCACCTCAAAAAAACTCAGAGGTGCTTGTGGGGTTGGGGTCCTGCTTCAGTGCATCACTGGGATGCAGCCTGCTGCCTCCAGGAGTGCTGTGAAGCTCCTGCTGAATGTCTGAGCCTGTCAGAGAGCACCACTATAGCCATTTTGGACCAAGCCTGCACATGCATTCCAATGGTGTCTTTAGTGGCCTAGTCTACATGGGAATTGCATTTAAAGAAGCTGCACCTTCACTTCAGTTTTCCCAACTGGTAGCATGTGCATCACTTTCACAACCTCCTCATCACCCTATCACATTGGAGACCATTGGCATTTGCTATGAGGACCAGCTGTGTCCTCACTTCTGATGCTCAGGACAAGACCCTTTACCTGTGGAAATTCCAAGTGCCATTTTCCAGGGCTGTCAGCACTTCTCAGGAGAACGTGAGAGGTTGATGGCATTACCTGGCAGGCTTCCACCCTGTTCACTGGTGATTAATGAGCAAGAAAACCTACTTATGAGTTCCTCAGCCAGCATCAGCTATTTCAAGGCAGTGTCTGGTGGTCCAAGCTGAGATCCATCTGTGTTTCTTCTTTCCACAAGTTTCCTTTGTTTTTGAGGGCAGTAATGCCATGGCTATCAGAAAACCAAAGAGTAAACCTTCTGGTGAAGGCAACACAGGACACTGGTATCCAGGATGCTCCCTTTTAGGGCTCATTGCATGGGGCCCTTTTGCCATTGATTCCCTGGGAGATGAACCCTGCCTGGAGAACACCACTCAGGTCCCTTCTCTGCCTCTCTCCCATCTTTGCAGAAACCAAGGTGGTGAGGTGTCCCATGGGCTTGCTGCTGGGGGTGCCATGGGGGCTGTAGTCCCTGTGGACTTTACCATACCCCTTCACATGGGCACATACACCTCGGTCTCCTTGTGGGGCCTGACTGGCCACAGGAATGGTCTCCTCTGTGCTTGGTTTTAAGTCCCTTCTCCCTAGCATCCCCTTCTGCCAGTTCTACTGGCACGAGTGCATTCAGCTACCTTCTGTCTCCCATTAAAATCCCTTTCTTAGTGATCTGCCCATTTTCGAGCACTCAGCACATGCTTCCCCTCTGCTCTGGCCCCAGCCACCCCTCTGAGATGCTGCACTCTGCAGCATCTCCCCCAAAATATCATTCCTGTGGCCCTGGCTGTCTCTGCTCAGGGAGAGAAAATCCAGGCAGAATCCAGTGCTGATCCCTTGGGGATGTCTGGATACCTCTTCCCTCCCTGTGTTGTTAGGTTTTCCCTCTGCAGCTTCTGCTCCTCAGTTCATTGCACAACCAGCAAAAACCTCTGGCTGGATTTCAGGCAGTGCTCAAGGGGATACTCTTTATGCTTCAAGCTCTCCTGTTCCCACTGCCCAAAACTTGTTAAACAGCAGCATGACTTTTCTTGGCTTTGGTGCACAGGTGACTTATTTCTGCACAGAGCATCCGGAAGCTCCCCAGCACAGGTTGCTTTGGAGAGCTGTTGGTATGAAATTATAAAGAAGCATTCAACAAATCACAACTTGAAGCCCTGGGAAACAGCTTTACAGTTAAAAAACTCAGTGCCATCCTTATTCCTAATGCTGCTGGCTCTGCAGCAATTTCAGGCCAGCCAGGGGAAGGCTTTGCATGCTAAGATATTTCAGGAGTAATGATGACCTCAAGAAAACTCCCAGTGCAACAACGAAAAAAGAGAGCACAAGATGTTTTCAGGAGCTGAAGTGCCTGTCAACCAGTCCCACCAGCCACTTGTCCTACTGATGCTGGGGCACACTGTGTGCAGCATGGCCAGCCCATGGCCCAGCACTGCAGAGGGAGCAGAAGAGACCATGCAGCAGCTCCTCTGGAAGGAGAGGTCCATGGATCAACCTCACTACCCTGTGAGAGCAGCAAAATACTTCTGCAGGTCAGGATTTGCTTTAAACCTTCCTGTGCTGAAGCAAAAGGGAGAAAAAGTTGGAAGTGGAAAAGTTCTGAAGTTCCTAAAGCTGTTCTCAGGGCTGTTTGCCTCCCCTCTGTGACTGAATCATCACCCCTGGGGAACAGAGGTTGCTCTGCAAGTCAGGCAATGTGATCCTGAGCTGGAGAAACAAGGACTTCAAGACAGGCTTAAGCCTATTTCAGGCTGTCTGCAAATCATGTCCTGCTCACTCAGAATCACACTGGAGCTGCTGATTTCTGCGACTTAAGTCAGAATCTCACATTCAACCTGCTCTGGTAGGATACCCATGTCTCTGTCTATGCAAAACAGAAAGCGGGGGGGGGGGGGGGGGGGGGGGGGGGAAGAGGGGAGAGAGAGGAATGTCTCTTGCAGGCAGACAGCAAGCAGGCAAGAGTGTCCCATGGCCAGATGATGACCTGTGAAAGGAGACAGAGCAAGAAAGAGTAATTGTCCATGTGGGCAAAGAAAGAGGAGGAGTGAGGGGAGGAGGTGGAAGAAGGCAGCAGCCAAATGACAGAGGAGTCACCAAGGAGCACATCCACCACTGTGACGCTGAGGTGCCTTCCCCAGCTGCAGGGACCTGAGGGTGCAGCCAGGGATGGACCCTGAGGGCAGAGGTCACACCAGTTCTCTCCTCCCTTTACTCCTTTAAATCGGAGGTCACCTGTGCAGGACCCTGCCTGGGAGGGGAGTCCCACTGGCATAACACGACCCACAGCTCCCCTCTGCAGGGAAGCCACCAATGATTAATTATCCTCAAACAGCCCTGCATTCCTGCCTCTCCCAAGAGATGCTGGAGCTCTGACCTGCTCCACTGAGCTTAGTCAAAGCAGGGGGACCCCATTTGTGCTCCCAGACTCCAGCTGGGCTTAGGAAGGCTTTTGCGCACCGAAAGAACCCTCTCCACTCCCTCCACAAAGGCAAGCAAAGGCAGCCCATCCCCTGCCAGGATGCCCCTCGAAGCACTGAGCCTCTGCCAGTGCTTCCTGCAGCCCAGCGAGCCCCAGCCCCTACCTGCTTGCGGGAGCTCAGGGCCCCCTTGTTGCCCCGGCAGGAGAGCTTGAGGGATCCACCCTGGTGCGTGGAGCCCAGGCAGGAGCGCTGAGGGGTGGTGGGCAGGGGGCTCATGAAGAGGATGCGGGCAATGAGACCGTAGAGGACAGTTGCCAGCCCCAATGGGATGACATAGAAAACAACAAAGTCCAAGAAGTAAATGGGCATGTAAAGGCTTCTGGAGACTCGGTAGCCGCAGCTGACCTGCGCCCCATCCGAGAAGGTGACCTGGGTCGTGTCCACCAGGAAGAACCACATGAGGCAATAGAGGGAGGTGAAGAGCCAGAGGCAGGAGATGATGCGCCGGGCACGGGACACGGTGCACAGCAGCTGCGCCCGGATGGCGTGGCAGATGGCGATGTACCGCTCCACCGTGAAGGCGGTGATGGACCAGGCGGAGGCGTTGATGCCCAGGTACTGCAAATAGGTGATGCAGAGGCAGCCAGCGTAGCCATACACCCAAGAAGACATCACTTCTGAGATGTTGGGCAGCCCGGCCGCCAGCAGCACGATGAGGTCGGCCACGGCCAGGCTCACCAGGTAGCAGTTGGTAGGAGTCACCATGTGTTTGCTGCGCAGCACCACCAGCACCACCATCACGTTACCCGCGATGCCCACCCCGCAGATCAGCAGCACCAGCAGGATGGTGACCACCTGAAACTCCAGGGGCTGCCGAGGCATCCTGCCCAGGGTCTGGTTGATGCTGTCGCCCAGCGCGGCTCCCGGGGTGGCCGAGCTGTTCTCCATCGGCCCCCTGCAGCGGGGAGTTGGGAAAGCTGGGATCTCCGGGAACCTGGAGCCGGGAAAGCCAGGAGCCGCGGAGCCCCGCTGCCACCCGCGCCCCCTCCCCGCCCTCCCGCCCGCCCTGGCTCCTCCCTCTGCTCTTTTCCCCCCGCCTCCGATTCACCCCAAGTCTTGCCGCTGCCCGGCTCCTTGTGCTCGCTGTGAAAACCCTCACTGGGAGCAGGTAGGACCACCACAGTCCCCGGAACCCCCGGGGCATCCAGGACCTCACAGCCTAGGGAATCACCCGGGACGGTCTAGGATTCCCAGCTCACGGGACCCTCCAGGACCTCTCCCAGCCGCCGAGACCTCCGAGAACCACCAGGAACTTCCCAGGAGCCCTCAGGACTACCCTTGGGAACCCCAATTCACCTCCCGGTCGCATCCCCTGTCTGTGCTCGCTGGGTCCTAGCGCTCCGCTGAGCCGAGGAGGAAGGAGCCCAGGCAGGGGATGGAGGTGGCAGAAAGGGCAGAGAGGGAAAGAGAGCAGAGAGGGCAGAGAAGCATAGGAGCTGAGAGCACCCTCGCAATGAATGGATCCACTCCCGGACTCGGGGCTGTGGGTGCCTTGCATCCGCAGCAGAGCTACCTGAGGGAATGGGCGCTTGTGGGACAGCCACATCCTGAGCTCTCTTTGATTTTCACTGAGATTCCAGACCCTGCTGAAAATGAGACCCAGCTTCCAACTTAGCCCCCTGCTTGAACCACAAGATAATGTTTCCCCTCTTCTCATCTTTACTTGATGTGCCGAGGCACCAGACGTGGCATTCAGCAGCTTCACATGGCCACGCAGCCCTGCATGGCCCCATATCTGATGCCTGTCTGTTAGCAACCCTGCAAGCCCTGAGCTGTGCCCTGCAGAACAGCACCAAATCCAGTGCAGGCAAGGACCTTGCTTCTGGCACATCCCTGACTGCCAAGCAGAGGAGCGCAAGCTGCTGGTGTGGTGGCACCATGTGTGGGAGGTGAGAGGGCACAGACCCCGCATAACCATCCTGAGGGGGGAGCTTGGAGTTCATCTGCTTGCTCAAACCCATCCCAAAAGTGAGGAAACAAAAATTAAACAAACTCCCACGTGACTGCAGAAAGTTTTTGTTTTGGTTCAGACCTGGAACATTGTGTTGGATCATTGTAGATAATTATTTCCCTTGCTGCTTTGCTTTGTGGCACTGGCAATTCAGCAGTTATTAGCACAGTGATAATGGCAGCATTAAACACCCAGCTGAAGCAGCTCTTCCTACCCAAGTCCCTGAGCTAATTTGTGTGTCCATCACAAAGCTGCGTAGGGGCAACTGTCTATACCCATACCTGGGTGACATCTCCTGCATGTCAAACTGGACAGGCTTGCTGTGCAGGCTGATTGCTAGACCCCTCCAGTAGCACAGAATGTGACTGAAGTGTGTATTTAAGATGAGGCAAACCAATCCCACACCTACATAATATTTTCTTTCAGCTTGGCTTAAACCCAAATATTTTGATGACCAACAGACATTGATTCTTTTAAACAACATTTCATGTCAGGCTCTTTTAAGACGCTTCTGCATTTCCTTCTCTGCTGGCATCGCCTCAAGCTGCCATCCTCTGTTAATATCTTCCATCACCCAGTGCCTTGAGGTGTCAGGAAGGAGAGGTCTTCATTTTCCTGGTGGTCCCCAAATGGGGGTGGCTGTGTCCTTGGGCACTGGCTGTGACAGGGCTGTTTCTGGGAAGATGTGGCTGTGCCGCCCCACGGCTGGGTCAGCAGCACTGCACCCGGCCTGGGTGCTTGGGAAGTTCAGCACCAGCTTCAGTATCTTCCTGCACTCCTCATGCAGCTAATTTCTCTCATTCAACCCCTCTGGCCAGCTCATTCAATCCTGTGGATAGAAAAGACCTCTGAGGCTTCACATGTTTAATAAACAGAGCTGAGAGAAGATGATCCTTTTACCCAAATCTGTGATAAACACCTCTCCATTTCTCTGCTCTTTCATAACCTACAAATATTAAACCCATAAAACTTCTGCTGTTAGAGCTGAGGCACAGAGGCTGCATCCACATGGAGCTGGGGGAGATGAAGAAGCTGAATCACAGAAGCCACAAGTGGTTTTGAGGGGCTGGGCCACAGGATTTGGGGCCCTGGGGAACTGCAAAATTCTGAATGTAAGTGATTGTGGGGAGTGCTTCCCACCTCTGCACCCCTGCAACTTAGCATGGAGAGGGCAGTAAAGTACTCCAGGGCTCTGCAAAGCAGCCTGAGGGCTGGCAAGCGCTGTTGGAGATGAGGTATGAGTCAGTCTGTTAAAAGCAGCAGTTATTGATCCCTCAGAAAAATACAGGAGGGAGAAGTCCTGTCAGAATTGCCTTCACCTGTTCCACGGTCACAGCCTAGAAGCAAAATTACTTCAGGGCTTTAGGGGTTAATCTCCTCAGAGATTATTAAACCCAAGCAAAAAGTCAGCTGTCAAGGAATTAAAAAGATTAAAAAATCGACCTGGGTGTGTGCTACCATGCACTTAAAAATGAACTAGTTGGTGCTTTTCTAATTTCTCTTGTGAGAAGAGAAGATTCCCTGGAGGGATGAAACTCCTGGAGACTCCCACAGTTACCAGCTTCACAGACCTGGGCTGCATGACATCCATGCCAATGATGGGAAAGGGAACAGCATTTGGTCCCTCTGGAAAACCTTGTGGATTAAAAGAAGACCGAGGGAATGGGAAAAGATTAAGAGGAAGGCAAGGATATGGATTTTTGTGGCTGAAAACCAATTCAGGCTTGAATATGACAAAAGTATCTTCAGGTTCTCAGATCCAGGAATGGGGCAGGAAGCACCTCCTGCAGCAGCAATGCAGGGATGCATGGGAAAACCTGCCTGGTGGTGCCAGGCTTCAGGAGCTCTGGACACTTATTGTAGCACTGAGCTCAGGAAGTGATGAGGACAGGGCTGGTTTCTCATCCCCAGACTCAGGGAGCACAGGCAGCTCTGCAGGGTGTCTCAGACTCCTTTCTTCCCTGGCTGGCTGGCACAGAGCTGTCTCCTGGCTTTGGGGGGCTTTACCCTCTGGTTTCCTTAATCTCTTCTAAAGATCTGTTGTGAAATCTATGATAAACTCTTCTGGAAACTGCTTTGGGGCACAGAGGATCTTGGTGATTTTTTTTTCTCCAGTTACTAAGCTTTTAAAGAAAGTGATATGAGGCCACAGTCACAAATTAGGGGGCGGAAAAAAAAAAAACCTTCTGCCCTCCCCTGCTTCCCTGCTGTGTTCAGAACCCCAGTCCTCAAGGAAAAAGCCACTCACTGTGAAGAGATTAGAAAACAGATTAATACAGGTGCTGCAAATGAGGAACTTGGCCACAGCCAGCCTTTCTGAGCCTCTTGCCTGTGGCAGGTACCTAGAATGGCTCATGCTGGGTATCTGTCGTGGTTCAGCTCCATGGCAAAGCTTCTCACAAATGTGCAGCTGGGTTACAAGTGCATGGAGATGGGAAAGTTTTGGTTCTGCTTCCCTCCAGCACCCAGCTCTGGTGTAAAAACCTGGATTTCTGAAGCAAGGAGCTGCTGTCACAATCAATGTAGGGTCAGATGATGGTTGGACTTGATGATCATAGAATGCATCGCATTGGAAGGGACCTTTAAAGGTCATCCAGATGATCTTCAAGGTCTTTTCTAACCAAACTGGTTCTATGATTCTAAATTGTCCCACAGGCAATGGGGAGAAGACTTCAGACCTCACATACTCACCCAACTGGGGGTGTGAGTCTGGCATTGCTAAAGCCATGGTGACACAAAGCATGAAGCATTGGACACATAGAGCAATTTTTTCTCTTCCCTGGTAAAAAGAAAAGGTGACTCAGCTCAGCCCTTGCCTCCTCCTTCCTGTAATTTGCAGGGTTCCCACTTTGCTGTCTGAGCAGCTGTGGCACATTTCCAGCTAATGCAAGAGGAAGCTTTCAGCCTTTGAACTCCACCATCTCAGTTTCTCAGCTTCTTCTGTCCAAGCCATGGATCCCCCAACCACTCAGATCTGTGTGGGTTTTCAAGTCTCCTGGGAAATAAATCCACAGAATTGGATTCTCCCCCTTCTCAGATATGAAAACACCTCCCCAGCTATTTCCAGGTAGGACGAGGAACTACAGAAGGTTGGACAGGAACAGCATGGAAGTAAGGAGTGTGTGGGAACATGGCACTTTTCCCCACCTTATGTTTGCATGTTGAAAACATCTCTTCTGGTGATATTTCCTCAGCTGCTCAGATGCAAAGAAAGCCAGAACTGCTTTGGCCCTGGTCTTTGGGCAGGGCTGCAAAGTGGTGGAAGCAAACCTCTGAGTAACTTGATTTCCTCAGCATGGACTCAAGATGTTACCACATCTCATTTCCCCTGTGAGCCACTGGAGCTGCTGGCTGCACACACAACTTGTGGCTTCCCTGAATGCCTGAAAAGTGAGCTGCTGGTCAAATCTCCCCTCACCTTCAGGCCTCAGTGATGTCCACAAAGTCCTGGAAGTCAGGAGGCTGAGAAACATGCCTGGGAGATGGATTTCTGTATCAGCATCCCAGATCTTAGTAGCTGGGATAGCCAGGATCGCTTCTTCCTCAATTCCTCTCTGTTTCTTACAGGCTGAAGGAAATTTTCTGTTGCAAAATGTGAGGCATTGAGTTCAGAGTGAAACCCTGATGCAATCTGCATTTGAAAGAGCCAGGACCAGGGAAACTCTCCTTATGAATTGCAAATCTTTCCCCTTCTCTTTGCAGCTTCTCATATCTGGAACTCATTTTGAAATATCTTTCTTCCTTCTCAGGAAAAAAAAAATGTTGGTTTCTAAGAGGATTTGCTCAAAAGAACAAGAGCCAGCAGTGCTGCCAGCTCCTGATTCACATCACATCTCCTGGCAGTTGCTTCAAGATGATTATGGGATCTCATTTGAGGTGTGATGGGATGCCTGGTCATCAGCTACTGCTCATAACAGTCTTGGGTCACATCTACCAGCCTGGTGCAGGTACCTGAACACAGCGGTCCTGGGGCTTTATGAATTTGTGTTCTCAGCCACAGGTCAGGAAATGGTCACTTCTCAGCAGTACCAGGCTTTGGTTTGGGAATACATGGTGCTGGCATCTCTTTGCTGCTTCAGATCTGCCTGTGGCAACCTCTGCAATTAAGCAGCAGCTGTTTATCACCTATTACCTCTGAAGACAATCTTCTCTCTTTGCTCTACCTCTCATTCTGGCACCAGCACCTCACAACCCAGCCAAGACTCTGGCCATCCTCTTGGGAAAGGCAGGGAAAACCTTCTCCGTAAGAGGCTTTCCCACTCACCAGTTGAATTTCCTCATTTCTTGTCTCAAAGGTAAAAGCCCTGGGCTGGAGCTGCTCTTGCTGGGTGGCAGTGCAGTGCTCAGCACAGTGCAGCTGCCCTCGATGGTGCTTCTCATGCACAAAGTCCTCCCTTAAATAAATGCTGCCTTTGTAGTTCCCTGCCTGTGCAGGGCTGAGCTTGATGAAGTCCTGAGCTGCTCCATCTCAGCTGCAAGCAGAGAGGCAGATGCACCCAGAGCATCCTTCCTGAAGCACTGCAGGGAGGTTTTGCACAGTCCTATGGAAGTGCAGATGGGATGAACCATTCAGGGCCATTTCCCACTGGGCACCAGTGCTGCTGGCAGCACTCTGTGGGTGCACTGGTGCCAGCTGGCCCAGTGCCAGCAGCCTTACTGCAATGAGCCACTATGGTGACAGAGAGAGCAATTCTCTGTGGCCAGCCACAGTGTCAGCTTCTGCAGAGCAAGAGATTCCAGCAGCCAGATCAAGGAGAGAGGCTCTTTCCTTCTAGGAGAGCCATTCTAGAGGGCTTCCCATCAGCATTTTCTGTATTCCTTCACTGCAGCCATGCTTCATTTGACACTTTTCACCACAGTACATATCACCAGCACTTCAGGCTTCCCACAGAGATTGATGACTCTCTGGGCATGCTGCATGGCACTGTTAGCAGTGGCACACACCCAGAGCAGGGCATGCACTGTGCTATCAAATAGCTTTTGTTTGCTTTTATCATGCCCATCAGTATTTTCTCTCCTAGTTTGCTGCATCATTGTTGCTCGTTCACTGCAAATATCACAGATGGGATAAACAATAAAAATGGAATTGGCTTAAAAATCAGGAAATATTGCAGGAGAGAGGGTTTTGTTGTTTACTTGGTTGTCTGCTCTGGTAGATGCAGATTTGTGACTATGGATGAGCTCTTTCCTAGAGCACTGCCTTAGCTAAACAGTTTACACTTGCTCCTCAGTATATTAAGTTCATTCATTCTTGCCTGCCAGCCAGCCATGAGCAGGAACTTGGCATAAATCCTGTCCATGAACATCCACAGAAATCCACCACAAAACCACCAAGGGAATCAGGAGCTTCAGTGTAGAGCCTCTCCCATGTGTGAGGGTCTTTCTGTCCCCTGGGCTTATTGCACTGGTAGAGGGCAGAGTAATCCATGGGCCCTTCTCTCTTATAATTAACATTATTTGGTAATTAAGAAGTCTCAAACCTCAACAAATGCCAGAAAGCAAACACACAAACAGCCCTGCCTGGTCCACTCCTCTGTGCTCTGGCACACAGCTCCACAGGCAGCATGTGGTGAGAACTCCTGGAGAAGTGGCCTCAGGGTGACCTGGTGGAGGAAATGACTCCAGACAAGGTCCAAGGCTACAATAAAGGACTTTGCCCTCAGCAGCAAATCCCACTCCAACAGGACATCCAGGGAGAGCTGCCAGTTGCAGTTGCAAGTCCCCTGTCTTGTCCAGCCTTCAAGAAACTCCCCTAGTTCCCATGTCCTCGATGGGTTACTGGGCATCCAGAGTTACACCAGCAGAGAAGGGCAGCTGTGGGTACAACAGGCTTCTCCTGCTCCCCCTGATCAAGGGCAACATTTCCACCGGTGGCAGCTGGACAGACCTGAGTTACAATGACAGCCATGGCAGCAGTGTCAAGGCTGGCATCAGCACTAATGATCAGTAGCAAGGATGTTTGGTGTCACCAAATGCTTCCCAGCCCCCCCCGAGCACCCCGGCCCTGCCTCAGCCTCATTGCACACAAACGTCTGACCCTGAACGCCAAACTTCAAGGATTTCCAAACCTATAAGCTATATGTGATGGAATCCTTGCCTGCAGAACACAGTTAGAGACAGAAATGAGCTGCTGTGCTAGTGCAGGGGCAGCACTGCCCAGCTGGTGCTTCCTGGTGCAGGAGATGGTCAGGCAGGATGTGCCCCATGGGCTCCAGGCACAGCGCTGGGGGCTGCTGGGTGCCTCTGTCCCCAGCTCCTCCTGCCTGTGACTGAAGGGTGCTGTGGAGTTACAGTGAAGGCAACAAGAGCCACCACGAGCAGAAGTGAGGATGGGATCTTGGAGGGGCTGAAAACCCCTCAGCAAATAACAAGGCTTGTAAATTAGCCCTGCTTAATAAAAATAAGTGACCAGATTAACTCTGGCTGCTGGTTGAAGCTGCAGGCTGGTTCCCTGCTGCACCATCAAGCAAACTCTGGCAGGGCAGCTCACCTCTGCAGCACAGAACACGACTCAATAACGAGCAGCATTTGCTGCTTTTCCTGTCTGGATCTCACTGAGGAGCAACACCTTGAAGGAGTGCAAAGCAATTTCCAGCTCTGCCTCCCTCCAGCCTCCCTGCCCAGGGAAAGGACTGCAGCCCAGCTCTGCACCAGGGACACCCCTGGCTGATGTAATTACACTCATCGAGGCTTTAGCTGGTGCTGAACTTCACAGTCTAGAGGGACAAAGTTCCAGGGATTAATCTTTAGTGGCAAAAAATGGGTGGAAGCTAAAGGCAGCTGTAGAGGAGACAGGGAGAACTGCTCTGGACTGGGGCCAGTTTTTCCTAATAACTCTGAATTTTGAGGCTGGAAAGGGATGTTTGGGGCTCTATCTCACACACTTCTGGCAGCTGGGCAGTGCATCTCTGAAGGATGCAATAGGACTTTCAGGTTGGTACTTAGTCCTCTTAGTCCATTTCTGTGGTCTCACCCACACCAAATGGGCTGCCCAGGGAGGTGGTGGAGTCACCAACCCTGGATGTCTTTAAGGGTGGTTTGGATGTGGTGCTTGGGGATATGGTTTAGGGGTGACCCTTGTGGACTAGGATTATGGGTTGGACTTGGTGATCCTGAGAGTCTTTTCCAACCTGACTGTTTCTGTGGGATGCTGTGTGTGTGAAACCCCACCTGAACCAAAGCTCATCCCCATGCTTGTCACCAACCCTTCACCATTTCAGCCTCCTCTCCCCATAGAATCATAGAATAGAATCATAGAATCAGTCAGGGTTGGAAGGGACCACAAGGATCATCTAGTTCCAACCCCCCTGCCGTGGGCAGGGACACCTCACACTAGAGGTGTGCTGCCCCAGTCTCCTCTGAAGGCCCCCCTCAGAAGGCAGGGAGAAGGACTGGATGTTAGTCAAGGTGGATGGGGTCCCCAAATGCTGCTGGCCATAAAAAGAAAAAAAAAAAAGAGAAATCTCAAGGAAAAACTTGGTTTAATGATGTGTTATTTAGAAGGTGAAAGCACCATGCTGCTGGGATGGGCTCCTGCCTGAAGGGGCTCCACTATTCTCCTCCCACCTATTTTAATCCCTGCCTCCAAATGATGTTGGCTGCTCAGTGGGGACATGGAAGTCTTTCTGCTTTCCTCCAGCAGAAGACCACAGGGTGTTTTCTACAGCAGCCTCAGGACAAAGCTCCCTGGTTGCTGGAGAAAAGGTGCTTGGATTAATCATCAGAGCAGCAGGGAATTAAGAGACCTGTGGGGATGATTGCAAGGTCAAGGTTTTGTTAGATAGGTGCTTACCAAAAGAACAATCCAGACCTACTGAGTCTCAAGCACCTCAGAAGCTGAGAGAATTCAGTGTATCTGGCTGCAGCTGCCACTTCACTTCTGTAATTTAATCTCATTGAGGTGCATTATGCCTAATAATTACCTTAATGAAGGCTCTAATGGGAGAAGGCAGGAAAATAACAGAGATGCTTTGAAGAAATGAAGCTGCCAAGTTGCTTTGTTTTTAATTTAGCACTGGTTTAGCTCCTGCTCCTTGGGGCCTTGCCATTACAGAGGTGTCCAATCTGCTTCTCTCTCCAGAAGCAATGTTTCAGGTGGTGCCCCAGTGATGGATTTTTGCATGTTGGATACAGTACCATAGCTGCTGAGACTGAAATTATTCAAGACATCAGACCAGCTCTGGGTTCAGCCAAGTCCAGCCTTCCAACTCCTGCTGCTTCCCTGTAGAACACCAGCTCAGATCTCAAGTTTCTGCCTGCCACTTTTGAAGCTTTCCAGGATATTGGCCTATAGTAGAATCATAGAATCATTTAGGCTGAAAACGACCTTTAAGATTACTGAGTCCAGCCATAAACCTATCACTGCCAAGTCACCACTAAGCCATGTCCTTCACCACAGCATCTACAGGCATTTAAATCCCTCCAGGGATGGGAACTCCACTGCTGCCTTGGGCAGCCTGTTCCAGGGCTTGGCAAAACCCTTCCAGTATAGATTTCTTTTTTTTTTTTTTAAATGTCCTAAACCTCCCCTGGCACAACCTGAGGCTATTTCCTCTCATCCTAAAACTTGTCACTTGGGAAAAGAGACAGACAACCCCAAGTGGCTTTATTGTCTGGCCTCACCCTCTTCTGAGGCCCTTCAGCTAATTTATTTGTGTTTTACTTTGAAGAGCCATTGTGAAGTGATTTCACAAAGTCCTCCTGTGCTGATTTCCACTACCACCCATGCCCAAGATATGTATCTCATGGTCACACTGGCCATGAATTTATTTCAGTGGGCTGAAGTGACACTTTCATAGGTGGATAAACTCTCTCTCCAGGTTTCTCTGCATGAAACCCAAAGAAAAATTCTCTGAAAATTCATCAAGTCGAATGAGTTTCCTTTCTTGCTGCCTGAGGGGATATCTTGAGAAAGAAAGGAAGGTAAATGAGCTCTTCTCTCACCCCAGCTCCACATATTTCCTAGGTAACTTTGTCTAATGCTGGAGGTATCCTCCAAGTCATATGAGCTCTCTCACCATTCCTGGAACAGCTGACTCCAGACCTTAAAGACTGACACAAAGGGGAAAAAAAAAGAAAAAAAAAAAAAAAAGAAAAAGAGGGAAGTAAATGCCACCCATTTTCCTCACACTCACACAAAGCGTGACATTTCTCCTTTTTTTTTCCTTTTTTTCCCCTTTTTTTTCTAACAAATATTTTTCCCCAGACCCTTTTCCAACTCTGGAAAATGGAATGTGTGACCCTTTGCAGAAGTGCCCAGCCACTGCCACAGGTCCTGCACTTGGCTCACAACAACCCCAAGCAATGCTCCAGGCTTGAGGAAGTGTGGCTGGAAAGCTGTCTGGCAGAAAGGGACCTGGGGGTTCTAATCTACAAGCAGCTGAACAGGAGCCAGCAGTGTGCCCAGGTGGCCAAGAAAGCCAAAGGCATCCTGGCTGGGATCAGCAATGCTGTGTCCAGCAGGATCAGGGAGGGGATTGTCCCCTGGGACTCAGCTCTGGTGGGGCCACACCTTGAGTACTGTGTTAAGTTTTGGGCACCTCAGTACAAGAGAGATGTGGAGGTGCTGGAGCCAGGGCAGAGGAGGGCAAGGAAGCTGTGAAGGGCCTGGAGAAGAAATATGATGAAGAGCAACCAAAGGAGCTGGGGATGGTTAGTTTGAAACAGAGGAGGCTGAGGGGAGACCTCATTGCTGTCTACAACTCTGTGAAAGGAGGTTGTGGAGAGGTTGATGCTGGTCTCTTCTCCCAGGTAATTAGTGATAGAACAAGAAGGAATGGCCTCAAGCTGTCACTGGGTAGGTTTTAACTGGACAGTAGGAAACATTTTTTCATGGAAAGAGTGGTCAGGGATTGGAATGTGCTGCCCAGGGAGGTGGTGGAGTCACCAACCCTGGATGTGTTTAAAGGTTGTTTGGATGTGGTGCTTGGGGATAGGGTTTAGGGGTGACCCTTGTAGAGCAGGGCTGTGGGTTGGACTTGGTGATCCTGAGGGTCTTTTCCAACCTGAATATTTCTGTGATTCTGTCTCAGGCATGCTCTATAACTCCAAAAGTCCCTTTAGCTTCTCCTGCCATGCTTCACCTTGTGCTCCTGGCAGAGCTCCTTGCAGAGGTGGAGAGCTCTCTCCTCTTCCCAGCTCTGGAAGAAGGCTCCCGCGATCGCCCTGCACAGGCGGCGGGCGTAGGCTTGCAGGAACACGATGGTGTAGAGGATGCAGAAGAGCAGCCCCACCACGAGCAGCACGGAGGGGTTGGGGGGTGTTGGGGGGCTGACCCTGCACTGGGCAGAGCTGAAGGTCAGGTAATGGGGGTAGCTTCTTTCAAAGTCCTTGAGTAATACATCGCTTTGAGGAATCAAGGGAGAGATCCTTAGTTTAGCCTGAAATAAAGAAAGTTACAAGTCAAATGGAGTCTGAACCAAACCAACCATCAGCCTGGGGGTGTACAATCACCACTACAGCTTGTTGGGGTGCACAAAGAGAAGGGCATTGAAGTGCTCATACACTTCAGGCTGAGCTGGAATAAGAGCACAGAACCACAGAAGAGACCTTTGGGATCAAGCCCAACCGTTAACCCATCACTGTCAGGTCACCACTAAGAGTTTCCCTCAGCATCACACCTGCAATGTGTAGAACATGACCTATAGGTGCTGAGTACTTGGCATGGTGAGACCCAGCTCCATCTGTCATCTGCAGCTACAGAGATCACAGCAGGTCCTCACTGTGTGAGAGTTACAGGGAAGCCATCGCCCAGAGAGCAGCTTTAAGTGGCTGCAGAAGGTTTTTCTAAGCCTCAGTTTTACTGAGAATTCAGCAGCAGCAGGACTCTGTGCTAAGGAACCCTGGGGCTGGGGAAGGAGGCAGGTTGTGAGGCAGGAGAGGAAAGCTACAACACTAAACCAGAACCAGTCCAGATAAAGGATATTAAAACAGGCACAAACTGGGAGAGTTTGTGCAGAGGCTTGCCCAGGGTGACAGCAAAGGCAGTGAGCAGGGCTTTCTCCTCAAGGAACAGCCAGTGCAATAAGATGAGGAGATGACCTCACAGCTGAGACCTGCTCCTCTGCTTCTCACTTCCTTCTGTGCTTGCACCCACGCTGTGGAGGGGAGCTTCTTCCCCCAGCCTGCTCAGAGAAGTGACCTGGCGATAGGAGGCCATCTGACTGCCCTATGCCAGCAGTGTCTTTGCTCCCCTCCTTGCTCCCAGGGGGCTGTCACTTGTATGTTACTCTTTGATGCACTGGAAGGAGCAGCTGAGGTTGTGCTTCTACCTCCTCCCCTCCAAGCCTGTCACTGGGCAATAGGGGTTGTGTAAGGCTACAGAGACTGCAGTCCCCACCACCACCTCTTGTGACACGATGCACAGCAAGGTCCCTGAGTGAGGAGGGCCTCTCCCCAGCACTTACACTGTATTTGATGTTGAGAGCCACGGGCACCACGGAGAACTGAGCTGCCTTTGTCACCGCCCTGTCTGCCACGCTGAAGGCAAAGTGCTCCATGGCCACGACCACCAGCATCAGCAGCAGGGCCACGCTGAGGAGCATGGCCTGCACCAGACATGACATCAGCTCCTCCCGGGACAGCTTCAAGCCTGTTGGTCGAATGAGCTTTCTGGATGAGCCCAGCAGCAGGTGAGCTGCTTTGCTGCCCAAAGCTAACTGCTCCAGCCTCTTGGTGATGTAAAAGTTGTCAAAGCGGAGGTCAGTGAGGTACTTTTTCAGATACCAGCTGGACTCAAAACAGAGGTAGAGGATGGAGAAGCCAGCAATCAGCTTGTTGCCTACTTGTACAGAGTCTTTGACCAGTACCTCAACAGCTAGGAAGTCCCTCCCAATCTTCTCACCAGCAAGGTGCATTTGTTGGTAAATAAAGGAGCTGTTCTTCAACAGTGAGAAGCGGAATTGCCCATCCATAGGCCTGTAAAATTGAATGGAATTCACAGTTTCTTGAATTGCATCCCCAAACTCCCTGTAAGCTCCCTCTAGCAGGGCAGTGGAGTTCAAAAGACTCTCGGAGGAGGTCTTGCAGATGCACTGAATAACCTGCAGAATGCTTTTGATGTTGCTGATGATGTTGGGTGTGATGTTCACTGCAGCTATCATGATGCATGTCGACAACAGAAGCTTCCGGCCTTGTTTGGTCCCTAGGGTAGGCATGATCATAGTGAAGACACAACGGGCAGGATGCACCAGGAAAAGGGTCAGGAAAAGGAGTAGGCTGAAGGAGATGGCCACTGCAACAGAGACTTGCCAGGAGTATTCCAGGGAAGCAAACATCCAGTTGTAAAAGAGGCCTCCTATCACTGCTGTGATACAAGAGCACTGCAGAAACAAGGTCCACAGCTCTCTGCTGTTTGCTGGGACAGGCTTGGAGTAAATGAGCCATAGGTCTGCCACAATCCTGCACACCTTTGGGAACAGAATGTCTTCACAGTAGATGTGGGCTCTCGTCCTGTAAAAAGAACAGGATGTCAGCAGAGGAGGTTCAGAAACGCACTCACTAGAAGGCTTTCTCCAGATGACCACTCGTGGGTCCTTTAGCGTCCTTGTCTGAGTGCCTCTGGTCTCACTCTTCTCTACTTCCCTGCTGGCCTGAGTAGCTAGGACTGGGATCCTCCCTGGAAGCAAGCAGGAAGGGGGGGGTACAAGGTTTTTCTTGCAAGATCAAACAGCAAGGCACACGTGGCTGCTTGTCCTCTAACACCAGCACAGGAAAGCAAAGTATTATTCTATAAACTTCCTCCTAAAATCACTCAGAGGGGCCAGCATCCTTGGCAGTGGCTCCAGGGGAGATTGGTGGCTATTTAGAGGGTGCTTAAGGGAGAAAGAGGAGGTTCCTGGCTGCTGTGGAAACCTTTGCAGCAGCCCTGTAATTACAAGGTGTTCAATGGAGCAGTTTCTGCCCTCTCTGACTCTTAAGAGGAGTCCAAACATATGTCTGCAGGTTTAAGGGTGAGAAGTACAGAACTGATCAGAGAAAACAGTTCCACACTGAAGCTTCTGAAATCTCCAAGGATACGAATTTGGCCACTGTAGACAGAATGAAATGTCCCATCAAGCTCTTTAAATGTCTAATGAAAACAGAAGTTTGGGAAGGAATATCACTTCTCAGGCCTCACATCTGGAGTGACTCTCCAGAGACCAGAAAACCTGGTGGTGATACTGAGCCTGTCCCCAGGATTAAACCCAGCCAGGCAATCCTCCTCTTCCCTCACTCAACAGCACCCTCAATTATGTTTTGAGGGAGATTTTGACTAGAAAATGAGATTTTTTTCGGTGGAAAAAAGGCCATTTAACAGCTATGAAGACAGAGAAAGGAGAGAGATTAGAGCAGACACTACATACCCAGCAGCAGAGAGTCTTGCAAGCCCAAGTCTTGCTTGAAAATTCTTCATGCTCCAGTGCTTCACTGCTGAGAGAAGATCCTGAATGCAGGATGGGAAACCAAGGCAGCTGGCACTAGTGAGCCAGGACTCAAGAAATAAAAAGATGTTTTAAGGCAATTCAGATCTGGCAATTCCTGAAGTGAGCAGGCAAACTGGTATGTGAAGCCTGGGCACTGACCCTTCCACAGGGCAGAGCCAGGATGCACAGCACTGCCTGGGCTTTACACTCCTTCTGGTCTTACTGTTGTGGCAGAGAACATGACATGTAGCTGAAAACAATGAGTCAATGACATATGGACTGACGAAGATGGAACAAGCATCACATGGAGTCTGGGGTGTCACCCCTCTCTTGGGGAAATCAGCTGACTTCTCCTGCCACTGCCCAGCAGCAAGGTTGGGATCTGTCTCAGAAAGAAAGGGAGCTTTGCCTCTTTCAATCACCAATCATGGCACAAAGGGCATGGCAGGATCCAGCAAACCATGTGCTGAAACAGTGAGCTCATGCATGGGCTGCACAAACTGCTTGAAGGCTCATCCCACAGTCCCAGCAGAGGAAGACAAAGCTTCAAACCTGAACCTTTCCCAATTCCCTGTAGCCAGCAAATCCACTGCAAAGATTGCCCTGCCACAGGCAGGGTTCCACAAGCCCTGGGGAGCTCCCAGACATGCAAACCAGGATGTGTGGTCCTCCATGGGGCAGGCTTGTCTGACCCCCGGGGCGTGCAGGCAACAGAGCTCTAGCCACCCACTCACTGGGAGACAAGGACCAGCCCTTGCTGTTTGCTCCTCAGTTATGTCTCCAAAGAGGAGGATTCCCCTCACCACCCTGCCTACCCCTTGCATGGAGCTGGTGGGCTATGGGAGCCTTCCCCAGATCCCACCACACTGGTCCCTTTGCCAGACACTCTCGCACTAAGCCACAGCTCGTGGGCAAAGGTGACTCAGCTCCCCCAGCCACCACTGAGCCCACTTCTCACTGGGACCTGCTGGGTGGGAACAATCAGACCCCTGGGATGTTCTCATGCTCCCCTGGGTTGGAGAGGGCAAAAGGCTGGAGGTCAGCCCTTCTCTGGCTGTCCCCAGGGATGGAGCAGAGAGCAGTGGGAGAGCAGCACTTTCCCCAGGGGACACAGCCAGAGCCCCCAGCAGCGGCAGTCACGGCAGGACAAGCAACCACGAGCACAAGTGAGCAAAGCAAACCTCTCTCTGCTTCCTCAGCCACCATACAAGGCACTTTCTGCCCTCATTGCTCCTCTCAATTGCTCTGCTTCATTGCTGGAGTTTCTCTTTATCCCACGTGGCTGGTAGAGCAAAGGTCTCCTCCTGGTTCCCTGGAGCGCAGACACCAAGCGGGAAGCTCTGACTGGCTCCAGCTGGGCAGAGGCACCAGCCAGGCGGGCCTGAAAGACAAGTGCCACTTGTTTGGAGCATCCACAGCAATTGCTTGCACAGGCCACGAATTAGGTCTTGAATTCAATTTGCAGACTCTGAAGAACCACCCCAGATGGCCCAGAGCTGCATGCTGCAAAACTCATCAAGCTCCCCGTAGTTGCTGTTCTCAAATGAAATTTCTTCCTCACCGTATTTCTGAGCTGATTTCAGTAGTCCCTGGGACTCCATCCAGGCTGAAGAGGCAGATTTCTGGGCCACCACCAAAAAGCACAAACAAACAAACAAAAAGAGTTAGAAATAAACAACAAAGCAGCCCTCAAGGCTACAACACAGTGCTGAGTGTTTCCTGAGCCTGCTGCATCACCTGGCAAAGATGAAGCCTGGGTGGGAGCCATGCTCGACCAGTAACTCCAGGCAGCACCAAGAGGTGTTTGTATGCAAAGTCAAGCTCAGATTTTCATCTGGCTGTGGACTACCCAAAATCCAGGGTATCTTCTCTTTCATACCTTGAATTTGTAACTCCTAAATGGGCCAGACTCATTGATGTCTGATCACAGAAGTGACCTTCAGAGATCAGAGAGTCCAATCCCCCTGCCAGAGCAGGACCATAGAATTTAGCACAGGTCACACAAGAATGCATCCAGATGGGTCTTGAAAGTCTCCAGAGAAGGAGACTCCACAACCTCTCTGGGAAGCCTATTCCAGTGCTCTGGGACCCTCACAGCATGTTGAGGTGGAACCTTCTGTGCTGTAGTTTCTATCCATTGCCCCTTGTCCTACCCCAGGGTGCAACTGAGCAGAGCCTGTCCCCTCCCTCCTCACCCCCAGCCCTCAGATATTTATAAACATTTGTTAAATCCCCTCTCAGTCTTCTCTTCTCCAGACTAAAAAAGCCTCAGGTCTCTCTGCCTCTCCTCATAGGGCAGTGCTCCAGTCCTTTAACCATCTTCCCCAGGACACAATGAAAGAGCTTCTTTTGCCTAACAAAAAATTTCAGTTCAGAGGGTGTTTTACAGAGAGATGAGGAGCAGGGAGGAAGGCTGGGGACTGGACGCGAGCAGGACCCTGCATCTCAGCGAGGCAGCTGTGACATCTTGTGGTCGCGTTCTGCTAAGGGACCCGGAGACCTGCCTGCATTTCAGCCTAGAGACTACAGGCGTCTGAATGGGAGAGGTTTAAGGAAACCTGAGGAAGTGGAGGAGAACTGGGATGGTGCTGGTCGGGATGGTGTTGGCGGGGGGGTGTATTGCTGTATCCCCCTCGGGATGTTCTGAGGTGCATTTTTCCACCCTGTGTCCCAGGGGATCTTGTGGCCAAGCTCCCAGGGGCTTTGCTTTCTCAACAAGCTCCAGTCTCTGTAGAGCTTGAGCTCAAAAATGTTCCAACATCCCTGATTTAGACTTTCTGGTGCTACAGCAGGAGCTTCCTCTACAGTGGGCTCCTTTGTGTCCTAGCCAGAGAGCACAGCCTTGTACCCACCAGGAGAAAGAGGTCACACGAATTCCTCTGCTTTGCAGACTGCAGTGCTCACAGAGTGGTCTCAGGCCAGTGCAAAGAGGCAGTGACAGGGTCACCCTGCAGTAGAGAGTTCTGGGAGGGGATGCAGCAGAAAGGAGCAGCTGTATCCCAGGTAGAACATGGGGAACATGAACTGCACAGCTTAGGAAAATGCCTGAGTGAAGAAGATGAAAGGAAGGCTAAACCAGGGCTGGTTTAAAGCTGAAGCTACTTCCTGGCAGTATCATCAGCACCCATTGACCACATTATTCTACCAATTCCAGACATGGAGGGTGTGGGGAAGATTAGGCCATTAGGGCTGCTTCTTTGCTTGTTAAAACTCACCTGCAAAACAGCTAAGGGTGGCAGAGTCAGGCTGTGTCTTCTTAGGCTTCATGGAATCACAGAATGGTTTGGGTTGGAAAGAACCTTTAAAGGTCATCCAGTCCAACCCCCTGCAGTGAGCAGGGACATCTTCAACCAGAGCAGGTTGCTCAGAGCCCCATCCAACCTGAACTGGAAGAGTTCCAGGGATGAGGCATCTACCACCTCCCTGGGCTACCTGGGCCAGGGCCAGGACTACCCTCAGAGTAAAAAAATGTTTTCCTTCTATCCAGTCTTCATCTTCTCTTCTTTGGTTTAAAACCACCCCTTGTCCTGTCATAACAGGCCCTGCTAAAAAAATTGTCCTCATCTTTCTGATAGAGCCCTTTAAGTATTGATAAGCCACAGAAAGGTGTCCCACAGAGACCTTACAAATTCTATAGCTTCTATAGCTTGTGCTGTAGGCAT
Organism: Indicator indicator; assembly: GCF_027791375.1. Classification (NCBI taxonomy): domain Eukaryota; kingdom Metazoa; phylum Chordata; class Aves; order Piciformes; family Indicatoridae; genus Indicator; species Indicator indicator. The sequence goes on from NC_072033.1 coordinate 4,016,951, forward strand.
AGAGCAAACCCCAGCAACATCCTTTCAGTGAGTGACAAGGGACAAATGCGATGAGGGAAACAAGGCTAACTGCCCTGCAAGAGCTGAATTTACCCTCTCATACTGGGCTTTCATTGTGTCATGAATCTTTCCCTTTCTCTCCTGACCAGAAGGAGAGCTGAGCTCAGCCTCAGAAGCACTCACTGCTGTAAGGACCTTGTAGAGCAGCTCCACCATCTGAACAGTTTGTAAAGCAACTCAAATGCTTCTGGGACAAGAAAATTCCTCCAAAATGCTTTCCTACTGTAAATAAACCAGAGTGATTTCCACCCATGTGTCTCAGGACAACGTGTGGATGTTGGTCCTGGCTTGGATGGGGAACATCAAAGCAGTAAAGCAGAGATATTCTGGATGTTGAATTTCAATGGTGAGTGGCGTTTCCTGTTAATTAAAATTCAGAAGCAGGCTGCTAATCTGAATGGCTTTTGTGATGGCCCTTGGATTTTTACACTGGTGGATAGTGGGGCAGAGTTCCTTTAAATAACACAGGTAGCTGAGCTTATGGAAGAGTGGTACAGCACTTGAAATGCCCTTCCCTGGGAATTCTCCTATCTCTGCTCACATCACAGACCCCTCAAGAATAATGAGGTTGACTTACTATTAAAAGCTGCTTTTGGCAAATTCTAGTACTAGCAGTACCAGAAGAGCAACTGCTCATGCAGAGCACTTCACCCTTGAACCCCAGGGGTACTAAATCTTAGTTCTCTGGTTAAAAAAAAAGAAAAAGAAAAAGAAAAAGAAAAAGAAAAAGAAAAAGAAAAAGAAAAAGAAAAAGAAAAAGAAAAAGAAAAAGAAAAAGAAAAAGAAAAAGAAAAAGAAAAAGAAAAAGAAAAAGAAAACACGTAGCAATGAAGCAGGCCAGGGCAGTCCTGTTCTCACAGATGCCTGGACATGAACAAGTGGGATTAGGTAATGCTGTCATCCATGCCCCTTAAAACAGGTCCTCTGGGGAACCCTGGGAAATGCAGGGACTGCTGGTAGAGCTGGCAGAAGCCAGGTCTTTGACTTAGAGCAGAGGTTTGGGAGCCAGGTCCTCCTCACACCTTCCCCAGGTCTGCCAAGGCACTGTTGTGTGACTGTGGGTAAGTCCCTGGTCCCTCTCTGCCTCAGTTTCCTACGCTGGCGTGGGGATGACAAACCTTCCTTGGCTGCACTTGTGCTATACCTTCTGATCCCTGGCCAGACAGTGCCACAGGCATACCAGAACCCTGGCAGTGATTTCTGGAGACTTCTATACGAACTTTGTGGTCTCAGTTCTGCTCTCCTGCTCAAGAATAACCATCCTCCTGGATTCAACCAGAATGCACAGGCAGAGCTGAGACTGTCAGAAAACCTGTGACACTCACGTGTGCCACAGAGCTGGGCTGGGTCTTACCCTTTGAGCCTGGCAATCAGACGATCCAAGGGCCGTCGCTGTCTGTCCTGTAGTCTGCCGGGACAGAGGCAGCTTTGTTCTAGTGCCCGATCTGCTCTCCGGCAGCTCCAGCCGCGGCAGGGCAGTGGGACTGCAGGGCTCTGTCCCCGACGCTCGGCCGCGCAGGGTACAGCCTGTCCCCGATCCCCAGGGCAGCCGGTGGGACACGGAACCGCAGGCAGCAGCTTTCCCTTCCTCACTCAGCCCGCCCTCACTAAGGCACCATGAGGAGTGCCCACGCAGAACCACAGTGCCCAGACCCAGCACACAGCCGGCAAGGAGCTGCCCCAGAGAAGTGGGGACCAAAACCACCTGCTGGGGCTGCACCTCTTTAGCAGAGCAGCCCTGAGATGCTGGGCTGGAAGCCTTCCCACTGCTCAGCAGGGCTCCCTTTTGCTCAGGTGAGGAGGGAGACCTCACTGCCCTCCTGCTCCTCCTGGGGAACCACTGCCCAAATCAGGGGTGAAGCACAGGGAGAGGGAGGCTTGGCCTTGCTTCCTCCCTCCCTCAGGCAACAGAGCAAACAGGACGATGTGAGCTGCTCACCAATGTGCTTTATTGGAAGTTTTCCACAGTCAGTAGGGAGTTTGTTGAACAGTAAGGATTTTTTTTGAACTTGACTGATCAAAGTTCCACCTTCAAGTGGTTTTGGCAGTTTTGGCTCAACCCCTCCGAGTCCTTCCTTACCACGCCATGGCCCCAGGGTAATTCCCTGCAGCAGCAGCTGTGGCTGGGGAGCATCACCCTGTCAGCTCTCCCTCCTGGCCCCAGGGGTTATCTGCAGCATAGGAGCAAGGAGGATGCACTGAATCCCCACCCCAAGCCAGTCCCCTGTCACCACTGATGTGATAAGAATCAGCTCCTTTACCACTCAAAGACTGATTCTTTCTGATACACATTTTAGATTCTTACAGAAAATAAAAACTCAGATGAAGTGGTGCTGCACTCAGAGCCAATTGGCAGTGCTTGCCTCGACAGTACCCAAGAGGCCTGGTTTCAAAACATGCTAAGAATCAAAGCCCATTTTTCACAAGTGTCATTAATATCCCAGTGCAACTTGTCCACTGAGCTGTGACTCAGTGGGTCACTCGTCAGTGAGTCAACCTCATAAACCTAAGACTGGCCACATTCATCAATGGTGAGCCATCACCAATGCCCAGAGTTACATCAGAAGTCAGTTTGGTCCTAGCCCCCCTCCCCCAGTCTGTGCCCTCAATGCAAAGAACCAGGCAGCAATTACTGCCCCAGGCTCTCCAAACACTAAACATGTTTGGAAACAATCTGCTGCCTGCCTGTTTCCAAATCTTGGAGCAGTGCACCAGGTCCTATTGACACACCTCCTGAAACACCCTCTCACACACAAACCTGAAGAAATGTCTTCATCCTCTAGGAGAGAATTGCTCCTGAGGTGGTAACGAGACCCCATCCTTCACATCCTGCTAGGAACACCCAGCCAACAACATCTTCCCCCCAACCAGCTTCAGAGGTGCTCACTCACATTGGGTTGCACTTAAATAATCCAGTTACCTCCAGCCTGTCCTCAGGGCTACTCTCCCATATGAGGTAGGGTGTCAGAAGCTAGAGCAGCAGAGCTTGCCAGCTTTCATGGGGGAAGAAGCATCTACTCAAAGATGCTCAACAGTTACAGGGTTGTCCAGTTAACAACCACCACCTCTGACAGATGGACTCTGGAGAGTCTGACTGGTGCCTGAGGAAGGTGGGGACAGGTCTTCAGAGACAATAACAAATGGATGTTGTGACACTGACCAGGATTTCTGAAAGTCAAATTAAACCAGAGGGTCCCACACAGTGTGGGCAGCCATGGGGCTCTCTCCTGTGCACACTCTGACGATTCCAGTGCCCAAGTCCTAAGTGAGTGAGTCCTTCCCCAGGGGTGGCTTTGTTCATATTTTATTTAGTGCACTTAAAGTGACATTTTCTACAGCTGGCAAGACTGAAGTGGCATTTTCTGCATGGATGTTGGCCCATGCAGGGAAGGTTCCCAGCTGGAAGATGGTCTTGGCCCACGTGTTCATAGCCAAGCTAAGAAGCAGAACTCCCATAAGATTCATGAGCAACCCAGTTCTTGCCTACAAGAGAAATACAAAGACAGCTGTTGAGTTTAGACTGGACAGCTACAGCCTGTGGAGCACAAAGCCATTTGAATATAAACATTATAAAAAGGGAAGGCTTAATTGCTATTAATATTAGCAACATCTTCAGTGGGCTTTCTTAAGCCACAAAGGCCATTCTGCAGATGCTTACCAAGCTTTGATCCATCAAAAGCATTAACATCTGCTTAGCCTCAGGAATGTGAGCAGGAATTGGGCCCGAGTCTAATTTTACTCATGAGCTTTATTTCACCAAGCTGGGGAATGTTTCCTGCATCCAGAAACCTATGAAAGCTGAGCTGGTGACACTAGCAGGACCAGCAGTAGGGTCTGGGAGATGCCAAGCATATTCAAGACCACCTTTGTCACCACTTGGAGCAATGGTGACCCCAAATTTTGCAGGGCCAGCCTTTGTAAAGGCTCCTTCCATATCCCTGTGCCATCAAACACTGCTGAGAACAGTGTCAGACTTCTGTCTTTTCACTTCACTGAACACTGAACTGGTACAAATCTGGGAGGTTCCTCTTTTGAACACTCCACTCAGGCTGGTGGCTTTCAGTCATGTAGGTTCTAGACCTAAAGATCTTACCATGTCCTTCACCATCAGGTGCCCAGAAGAAAATGCAATGGAGTTGGGAGGTGTTGAGACTGGCAGCATGAATGCATAGGAGCAGCCTATGGTCCCTGGTATCATTAAATAGAGGGGGTTCACCCTCAGACGAATGGCCTTGAAAAACAGAAGGGAACAGAAACGGTGCCAGGCAGAGAGATCAAAGACTGCCAACAGTGAGTGCACGGTGCAGAGCTGTATCCCACACCCCATGAGAAATAATCACACCTCTCAGCAACAGCTGAAGGATCATCACCCTTCAGTGTCCACATTATCCCACAGGCTCTTGCTGTGTTGTTCCCAAAGTGCCTGAAGCCCAGGGATGGCACAGGCATGACACAAACCTGCCCACCCAAAGGGCAAAGAGAGGAGGGGAGCAGAGTTGCAGCTGGGCTTGCCATGGGACCACCTTACCAGCTCTGCCAAGACAGGCAAAAAGATGATGATAGTGGCTGTGTTGCTGGCAAACTCTGTGAACAAGGCAATGACAATGGTGATGAGGATGACAGCCACGGGCGGTGGTACACCCTCCAAGGGATGCAGACGGCCTCCTATCCAGACAGACAAACCAGACTCCTGCAGAAGGGAGAACAAAACAGCTGGAGAGTGGAACTCCTGCATCCTTGCAGTGACTTGATCCTCTCCCAGAACTGCAAATTAGATGCAACCTTCATTGACCTACACAAGCACCTAAGTGTGGAGTCCTCAGGGTATTTAACAGCAAGCGGATTGGAGGGAGCTGCAAGATCTCATCTCCTTAGATAGCTGCTGTGCATTTCTGTAACTTGAAGTTGAGAGACTTGTGCTGCAAGTGCTGTGACCCCAGCGAACTTCCCAGAGCCAGATGAGAACCCCAGGAGACCCTCTGATAAATCCCAACTCTGCTGGACAGGATGGCTGCAACGTGGCAGCTGTGTCAGGCCTCACCTCACAGCCCTTTGCCATGGCAAAGCCCCCTCCCAGCAGCAGGATGATGTTCCAGGGCACTGTCTCTTGGGCCTTCCTCCATGTCAGCAAGGGCTGCATCTCAGTGTTGGGTGCTAGGTGAAGAGAAAAGCCCCATGTCAAACACCCCCAGAGGAGCACATCAGACATCAGCTGACAGAACAGTGTCCTGAGGCTGACACCAGTGCTGGACCTCACTACCCAGGAGCTGCTGCTGGTTAAAATACACAGATGGAGTCTCCTAAGGCAGACAGTGAACTTAAGATGAGATCTTTAAAATAAAAGGAAATTTGTTTTAGAATTGCAGCATTTGGTTTTTCTTGAGGCTTTCCTGGGGGAGCATTTAAAATCACAGAATCATAAAATTGTCAGGGTTGGAAGGGACCTCAAGGATCATCCAGTTCCAACCCCTCTGCCATGGGCAGGGACACCTCACACTAGATCAGATTGCTCAGAGCCACATCCAGCTTGGCTTTAAAAACTTCCAGGGATGAGGCTTCCACCACCTCCCTGGGTGAACGTTCAATCAACACTACTGCAGCCAGGCTGCTGCTGTGGGCTGATGCAGGTCCAAGAGTCTTGGCTCTTGCTCCATGCCTGCCCTACCAGAGCCCAGGCACAGGCAGGTTGCCTGCCTGGAGTTGTCTTCTACTCACCTTTCAGGTCAAACCACCACCTGAAGGAAGGTTTTTGTGAAGGGAAGAAGAAGAGAATAATGACAATGGTGATTCCTGTAACTGCATCCGAGATAAACCTGTCCAAAAGCAGCAGAAACATTTTAAGAGGCACAGGCCTGCAGAAATACAATGTTTATGAGAACAGGGATTTACCAAAGGAGATTACAAGTTTCCATCTGGTTGAAAGACCCTCATTGTTCACAGGTATTTTCTTTTTAATTCTCTCTCAAGCTTTCTGCAGTGGGCTCTGAACCCCCCCAAAAAAAGCTGCTCTACAAATGTAAAGACCAAGATGTAATCTCCATTGGCTGCTCTGATTGTGGAGCTGTGGGCAGTCCAGGAGGGGCTGTGAGGACAAGTCTCCTCAGCTTGTGGCAGGGAGGAAGAGAGGCAGAGCCCATCTTCTTCACATGAGCTCTTTGCAATGCTCAGACTGCAAGGTGGAAGGCAGGCTCCAGCCAGAGCTCAGGCATGTGTTTGATTGTAGGAAGCTATGAACTGAAGAGGAAAAGGTCCCTAACTATTTTGTTGTATTAAGGAATCATTTATTATGCTAGGGCTTTATTTAAGAAGATAACAAACAGCTTGAAGATCTCTTCTGTTAAGAACCAACACCACCCTCAGAGTTTTAGCATTCCCCAACTGCTATTCCATTTGTCTTCCCAAGGTATGGCACAAGGGAGATAAACTTGCCAAAGAGACAGGAGAGCCTTTGGGGTCAGCTCCTGCCATCTCTCTTCAGCCTGCAGTGAGACTGCATAAAGAATTCCTTGTTTCACTGTCAAAGCTCCTACACACAGCATTCCCAACAGGAAAACCCTAGGGATGTCCTCAGACAGACACATGCCAACTTCCCACTGGGTTTCATCTGCCTTCTCCAGGAAACAGAAACAATAAAGCTGGCTCTGCTGCTTGAAGCTGGGTTTCATTTATCCCAGGAAACCTGAGCCACTGTGTTAGAGCAACACAATCAGAAACCCAGGAACCCCAATGGCTTGGAAACACCACTGAAAATGTGACAGTGGAATGAAAAGAAACTCTTACCCTGGTGAAAACAAGCTGGCCCAACCTGGAATGAATTTGGGATCCCTGGAGAAAAGCATGATGGCAAACACACAGAAGAAGAAGAAAATTGCCTGTTCTGCAAACCTAAAATGAAAGAAAATGCAGATAAAAAGCTAAAGAGGTGGATGAGGCCAGGACAAGCATTGAGCTCAGGCTGCAGCAGCTTGGGGAGAAGTCTGGCTGGAGTTCCAACACTGACCATGGTGAAACACTGGGGTGGATTGTAAACCTATTTGCCAATACTGCTATTTTCCAGCAGTTGTCTCATCCTGGAAGACATTAGAGAGACCAGGTGGGCATCAGCTGTGCCCAGGTGTCACAACAGGCACAGGCAGAGTTGAACTTCTGGCCACGGCAGAGAGGAAGAGCCAAGCAGCTTCTCATGGTCATTCCTCCTACCACTGCCCTCTGGGATGTCCCTAAGGCACTGCCAGCTAGGGATTGCTTCACTTCAGTTCAAGCAACATAAAAAGATAGCAGAGATTCAAATCATTTCTAAACCACCAGGAACAAACTTCAAGGTCAAAACCTAAACAGCATCCTCTGGAGACGCAGGACAAGCAGCAGGTTAACCATCACTGTCTGTCACTAAATATCAGGCTTGACTCCAGTGGAGTCAAGATTTAACCAAGACAGTGCCTCAAAACACTGCTTTAAATCTCCCAGAGCATAAGGCAGGGCATTTAAACCCCTGGGAAGGAGCCACTTGCACTGATTTTAAGTTATGGGGCTGCTAATCAAATTGGTAAAGCACAGCTTAATGGACTTTCTTACTCCTAGACCTCAAAGTGGGACTTTGATTCTTTCAGAGACATTTTGCAGGCTGCTCCATAATGTACTGGGTGGAACAAATAAACCAATTTCTTTCATTTGCAGCCCAGGCACAGGCAATTGTCTTTGAAGAACCACTCTATGTCCCACACAACAGCAATAATTACAGCACAGAGAGCATCACACAAACATCACTGGATCTTCACAGCATCACCCTCACTATGCAACTGCTGTTTCATGATCCTGCCCAAAAGAGAGTTCTCATTTATGATTTTTTTGAAAATTTTCTTACCTTTTGAATTTGACTAATGTTATTTAGCAATTTTTCTTTCCCAATTAGAGTCCTTCCTATCAGATTGATTCCCAAAGAAGATTTGTGTAACTTGTTCATAGTTCAATAAGTACCTAAACTACCAAGGAGTTAGAAACAACTTGAGGACCACTGAAGGTTAAAACCTAGAGATGCAAAAATCTTCACCAGCCCTGGTTGCCCAGAATCTTGGAGACTGGTTGGTCACACCTAGGGTTTGATTCTTGGAATCACAGAGTCACAAAATTAACCAGGCTGGAAAAGACCTCTGAGATCATCAAGTCCAACCTATAACCCAACATCATCTAATCAACTAAACCATGGCACTAAGTTCTTCATCCAGTCTTATTTTAAACACTTCCAGGATGGTGACTCCACCACCTCCCTGGGCAGTCCATTCCATTGGCCAATCTCTCTTTCTGGGAAGAACTTCTTCCTGACATCCAGCCTAAACCTCCCCTGACACAGCTTGAGACTGTGTCCTCTTGTTCTGTCACTGGTTGCCTGGGAGAAGAGCCCAACCCCCACCTGGCTACAATCTCCCTTCAGGTAGTTGTAGACAGCAATGAGGTCTCCCCTGAGCCTCTTCTTCTCCAGGCTAAACACCCCCAGCTCCCTCAGCCTCTCCTCAAAGGGCTGTGCTCCAGACCCCTCCCCAGCTTTGTTGCCCTTCTCTGGACACATTTGAGTATCTCAACATCTTTCTTAAACTGTGGGTCCCAGAACTGGACACAGTTGTCAAGATACTGTGGAGACACTCAGCTTTGCCTGCTTCCCCTTTTTTGACCTTTCTCCTAAGCCTAAACCCCATTTCTGCTGAGTCTCCCAAATATGATCCCACCACTGCAACCTGCACCAAGCTTTTCCCAAAAGACAAGGCCCCTCAGAAACTTAAAGAAGAAGCTGGAAGAAGCTAGAAGTCTCTTGTTCTTTCTTCACCTGACTAACGCAGCTGAAGGAGCTATTCAGAAAAAAATCATGCAGTCACAGAATCACAGAATTAACCAGGTTGGAAAAGACCTTCGAGGTCATCAAGTCCAACCTAGTCCATGACATGGAACTGGCTTCTTTCCATGGATTTTCTTTGAGCAGCTCTTGTGTTCTCTTAAAGTACATCCACAGGCCATATGATTCAGATCTGTCCTATGATTCATCAGCCTTCCTGATGAATGCTTCCTGCTTTGCAGAGCAGGAATGCACAGCCCCTCAGAATTCAGCCTGTGGTGGTTAGCACATAACACACAGGATTGGAGTAGAAAAGCCACAAAGAGTAATTAACCAGCCCAGCATGAATTCCCTCTAACATGAACTTTGTTCTTGGGAAGATTTGGGTACAAGCTGCTATTTGCAATTCCTGTTACTGAAGGTGGAGAGGCTGGAAGGTGTGGAGAGGCTGGAAGGTGTGGAAAGCAAACTCCAGCAGGTTACAAACACTTGGAATGGAAACATCTACTCCATTTTCCTCTCAAAAACCCCACTGCCTCTAGTTCTTCACTCTTAAGACAAAACATTTCCCACCCACTTGATTTCAATCTCAGGCCCACCTTCATGACTTACTTTGTTGGACCCAGTTTCTGATAGTCCTCCTTTATCACTTCTCTGGCTCGGGCTTCTGCATCCACTCTTAAATTTGACTTTTTTGTTCTCCAGCCCCTGCCAAGAAGCACAGTGCCATGTTTACATGCCTCTAACATCAGTGACACTTAGGAAATGCTGCATCTTCCACTGCAGTGTCTGCATGACTCAGTGGACTTCTCCAGTGCCTGCTCTGCAAGTTGGCAAAGAGCTGCACATCTCTGGCAGCTCAGTTTGCATTGTCTTCAGATCATGAAGACTGATGATGAAGGTCTCTGCTGTAGATAAGGGCAATAAGGCTCTATTTTATGTATCCTTTCTGCCTGCATTCACGCAAAGGAGACCCTGCAGAGGTTCAGAAGTTTTCTCTCATTTATATTCTGAACTTTTTCCTCCAGCATGGGCTGTGATTGCCCAAACAAAGTTCCAGCTTTGCAGGATTTCCTCATGTCCTACAGATACCTACTCGGGCAGAACAACTAGGAAGAGGGTGACATAGAAAATTAATCTGTCTCTTCATTTCTCAAGTCACTTGCGATTTCCTGGGTGATCCCAGGATGATGCTAAGGATCAGCTAAAATGTGCGGAATTTCTAACTGGCTGGGAATGTTAATGTGCTCCTGGCTAAGCCTCTTAGCTGGGCCAGGCTGACCACAAACTGTTTGCTCCTTTGTAGTGTGTGCATACAAATGATGTATTCATACCTTGCACTTCATCTCCCATCACATCCCATGGCTGCACCTGGTTTCCAACCCTGCCTGTGACCTTAGTTAAACCTACAAACACAACCTTCTGCATCAGGTGCATCCACTTGTTTCCATGGTGCCGGCACTTCCTTAGCTCATTCACTGCTTCAAAGGGGCTCCAAGGCTGGACCTTCTACACATGACCTTCTACACAAGTTCCTAAGCCTCAAACAGCTACACTTGGTCCTTCAACTTCTTATTTTGAGGAGGTCTTATTAACAGCTCTTCAGCCCAGTCACCCCATACCTAAGCCTTTTAATGTCTTTTGGATTCAAGCAGAGCCAGCCTGCTGTTGGACTGCTGTCCCTCTGCCTGTCCTGTGCTGCAGACACCAGCCACTGTCCCTGAGCCCTTCCAGTCAAAGCAGCCCAGCAAACTCCTGCAGACACTGTCTGCACAGGGCTGTCCCTCTGCAGCTTCAGGATGTTGCCCCAGGAGAGTTCTGGTATCTGTGCTGGCCCAGCTCTCCCAGTGAAGCCAGGCTCTGTGCTGCCAGAGAGCAGCCAAGCAAAACAGAAAGCAGCACGTTCTCGCAGCACAGCAGCAGCTCTGCACTGCTTCAGGGGCTCTGGCCAGCTACTGACCGCCCAGGGCCACGCCAGCAGGACACAGGGGCCATGCCTCAACCCTCGCTGTGGGATGTGGAACTCAGGCTCCTCACCACACGAGCCCCAGGCACACGATGCAGAGCTGCTGCGAGCTGGCACAGCCTCCTCTGAAGCTCCACCACGGGCCAGCGTTTGGCATTTTCTGGACTGAAACTTTCCCATTGGGTTTTTCCTGTCTGTGAGACAATGTAAATATTTGGACACCTGTTCCCTTTTCCCCCCTCCCCTTCTATTTACATTTTAGACTCAAAATAACAATGAAAGACTTGTCTAAATATTAAATATTCTGCATGGTCCCTGGAGGATGCAGGACTGTGAGTTTGTTACTAGCACAAAGGAGAGTGCAGAGGGGGAAAAGGGCTCCAAGTGAACCAGCACAGCAATGCTACAACCATTTTAAGTGGTTTGCAGTAAGGGCTGCATGCATCCAGCAAGGATTTACTGGAAAAACATGTTATTGTCAGTTACAGATTAACACAGTGTTGCAAAACCAAGCCCTGCTGTGAAGTAAATCCCTTCCAACCCCAAGTTTCTGCCCCAGGAACAAATTCTGGCTCTTGTTCTAGGAGATTTTTTGGCTACTCTTTCCAGGGTATCCAAGATTTCCTACTGGTCCTCAAAGTCTGACCCTGCTTTTCCTTCTGTTGATGAAAACTTGTCACTGACCTCCACAGGCCCAGGTCAGGCTGTAAAACAACCTTTAACAAAAGGGTTTAAGTGAGTGAACACTGCTGACAGCCCTGCACTTGTGTGTGCTTCAGGTAGAGAAAGTGCATGCAAACCATTAGACATCTTTACAACGTTCCTGCTGTGTATCAGCTTCCTAAAATTAGATGACTTGTTATAGCCCGAGTACCTTGAACTGAATTATGAAGCCCTCCCCCTGCCCAGGAGACAATCCTGGGTGGTATCAGCAGATGTAGTGTGAGACCTGTGATCAAGGTGTGTTTCACAATGCTGCTACAGCCCCACTAGGTACATGCAGAGTGAATGCAAACATACCTGAGGTTAATTCCTCCATACAGGATGGAGATCCACAGCCATCCCATGAGAAGAAAAATCAGCATTAAAGGAAATGCAAACATAAACCAAGAACCAAAGTTCACCACATCACATTCTGGAAAATAACTAAGGAAATGGGAAAAATCAGGTTAATGCAAGAAGGGAAAAGAGCCCTTCAATGTAAGGGTAAACAGACACCTGAAATCAGCAGCAAAACATCCCACAATTGCCTGCCTGCCTGCCTGCCTTTGAGAACTACTCCCCTGTGTGCATCAGCAGGGATCTGGGCACTAGGAGATTTGAGGGTGCTGGGACAACCTACCAGGCAGTCTGCCACCCACAGCTCACCCAGCCCAGCCTCCATGGGAAGGTGTCAAAATTTCCCTCCAGCTGGCTGCTGCTCTCCTGAAGTGATGCTCCTGAACAGTGTGGGTGAAACCCTGCTGCAGCTGCTGGAGAGTCTGAAGAGGAACCTCCCAGAGGTGCTGAGGACAGCCTGAACATGCTGCTGGTAGAGGCCAGCACAGAAATATCTCTGGGTACTTGGGATGGCACTTATCCCTTTTATAACTAACAGGTCACAACCACTGGGGTCCTCCTTGTCCTTGTCCTCCCTACCATGCAGGGGTAGACAAAATTGCTCACAAAACACTACCTGGCCTGTTTCATTGAAACAGTTACCAGGTTCATTGTGTGTGTGGAGTCAAGTCCCATCAAATCCAGAGGGATCAAGAGCATCAGTAAGGTGAGGTACATGTGCACCAGTTTGGCTGACAGCCCGACTGGGTGCACTGGAAACCTGCTGGTTACAGCTCTGGCTGATGCAGCCACCTTCTGCTATCACCTGCTCACAAGGTTTCCCAAATGTTCCAGAAGGGAATGAATTTTCCAAACCAGTCCTCAACACAGAAGGGGATTTCCCAGAGGGATGGAGAACACATCTCTGTTTCCCAGGATTGACAAGGCTCTCCAGGATGGGCTCCCATACCTCTTCAGCTGGCCCAGCAGGATGAGGTTTGGTGCAGTGCCGGTCAGAGTTGCTGTCCCTCCGATGCTGGCCGCGTAGGGGATGGAGATGAGGAACCCTTTCCATATGTTTGTTTTGTACTCCTCCTCCTTCTTCAAGTCTGAGAGAGCATCATTGGCCATCTCCTTCTCCTCTGAGAGGTCTTTGCTTTAAAACAGCCCAAAAGAGAATCCGGTGAAAGCCCTGGTTTGAACACAGCGCAACCATTCAGAGCCTTGACAGAAGACATCCTCTTTTAACACATCCAAGCTAGCACTGTCCTCAGGGAAGCCTGAGCAGCTCAGTGCTGCAGAGGGGTCTGCCCAGTGAACTGCCAGTGGGATGGCAGCCTTGCAGAGGGCACAGTACCCTCAGCACCCATCTGCAGGAGCTGAGGGTGCACCTGCCCTGCCCAGCCCCTCAGCGACTCAGTGACGCTTAGCATAAAGTCCACAGGACTGCTAAAAGGAAAAAGGACAACTAAAATTTGATAGCACTGAGAGGAAAGAAAACTGTTCCTGGAAGTAATCTTTGCTTCCCATGGTTGTTATCAGGGCAGGAGCATCACCAGTGTGTAAATCCTGGGGGGAGGTTACAGCACCAGCTTCACGTGTCTGATGTTCCTGAGAAAACCAAGGCACAGCTCCCCAGCAGGAGACACTTCTGGCTACCAGTTCAGAGTGGCTGAAAAATCTCTGCATTGATTTGGGCATGTCAAGGCATGCTGGACACACAGAGGAGGGTTTCTACTGTCAGGATGCTAATGATTGGGATGTTTGGTATAACCAAAACATTACAGTGATTGAATTTCAAATTCCTCCAGCCTGCTCTAGCTCAGGGGTAGTTCTCTCTCTCAGCTCTCTAATACAAACTTTATAGTCAACTTACTCCTCAGTACTTGCCAGAAACTGCATCTCAGTTGGTACAGTGTAAAGTTTATTCTGCTGTAAAGATGCTGAAAAAGAAAGATGAGGACTTTAAAACAGTTCAAAGCATCTAGAAAATTCTCCTTGAACCAAACAGAGGGAGGGAGGAAACAGCTGCCATTTGCAGAGGAGAGGCTGTGCACACCAAGGGTGAGCTCACACCATGGGGATGGGGTCAGGAGCACCTGGGGGGAGAGGGGGGGTATGAAGGAGTCTGTCTCCTCCTGCCACCACCCCTGTCCCACTGCAGCATCCAGAGACACTTGGTCCCTTTACTGCTTCTGTCACTGGTGGGCTCTGGGATCTCCTGACATGAGCAGCAGTTTCAGGGGGTGCCTTGTCAAGTCATGGTTTTAGGGTGAAGTTTTTGGGCGAGGGTTATCCATCACTCATTCTTAAGACCAAAAACTGTGGGGCCTGATGTTATCTGTGAGGCATCAGTAGGAGCACTCCCTGCTCAGGAGCACCATTCACAAGGGATGAGAATTTTACCTCCTGCAAATACCTAGAACAAAGTCACCACAAAACTATAACTCCCTCTCTAAAGACAAGAGTGAGACACACATTTGGGCTTCATACCAGGTCTTCTAACACCCACCCTGACAGTAAAGACCATTCCCAAGACCACCATCCCCCCAGGAATGACAAACCCTGCAGGCTGAGCAACCAGTCCCTACCGTGAGTTTAGGGCCACCCCAGGTTCCCATTCCTAGATCCCACATTCCTAGTTCCTGCACATTCCACATGGGCTCTGCCTCACTGTCCTTCTTACCACCAAGCACAGGGCTCAGGAACACCTGGAATGGTAAAAAGGCTGCATTTTGACCAGGGTGGCCAATGTTCCCCTTGGCAGCGAGCTGGGAGGTGCACACCACAGTACCACACACACACACAGGAGAATTCAGAACCCAGAGACCATGCAGTCACCTCTTTTCCACCAGAGCTCATACAAATGTGGCATTTGCAGTGGTGGCTTGACCTCCTGGGCTTGGCAGCAGAGGTGTGCCATGAAACCCCATTTCCCACACTCCTCCTCAGGCCTGGAGTACCTCTGAGTTTCATCCACCTTCAGCCCAGGTGACCTTTCCTCATCACCCCTGACTCTGCTGCCTTTCCTTTGGCTCTTTGGTGGTTTCTGGGTCCAGAGGTCTGTGTCCCTGTACCTCCTCAAGCTCTGCAGACCACTTCATGCAGAGCTCATTTGCTCTCAGTGCCACTCCAGCAGACCCCAACTGTCCTTGCGCTCCTCCTCTGTTTGAACCACGATCACTTTCTACCCACATCTGCACTGGGGACCAAAAGCAGTTCATGGAGAGAGGCCAGGGGTCAAAGTCTCTGGACCTGCTCCCATGCCCTGAAGACACAGAGCTCATTCCAGCCCAGTGAAGCAGGGCATTCTGCAGTGTCATGTTTTACACATCGCTAATTTACTGAATTGGAGTTAATTGGCTTGGACACACATGCTGAGCTTTCATCCCAACACTGCCCATGGGGGGGGTGTAATTAGAAGGACAAACATCAACCCAGGGTTAACTGTTGATCCTCCAACACACTTAGCCCAAGGCCTCTTACCTCTGCTGTCCTATCCAAGCCCAATGCTGGCACTGCAAAGACTTTTTCAGGCTACCACTTAACATTTTTCCATTATTTGTCTCCCTGCAAAGCCCGAGCCCCCATCCCATCTCACCAGGGCTTTCTGTGAGTTACCTCTCAAGGAAGGTTTGCAAAAGGCAGCCATGCACAGTAAAGCCAGAGCTGCTGCAGAGCAAACTTTTGCTATGGAACTTGTAAAAATGAGTTAAAAATTGCTGCAGATCCCTAAGTCAGGAGAGTCCAAAGACCACAGAGGTGGGACCTGGCTGTGCACACCTCCCATGGAGCACAAAGAGAAGGATTCAGGGGCCATATGCCTTAGAGGCACAAAGGCTTGCCCTACATGAATGTGGCTTTAATGACATCTTTCTTCATTCTAAGATGCTGAAGAGACCTGAGAAGGAATTTTCCCCCCACTCAGGGGTGCAGGCAGCAGTGCTGGGGCCATACCCTGCCAGCATGGGCTGGGGTCAGGCAGCCAAACCAGGCAGGTGTCCAAAAATGCACATTTCCCACTTGCCCATAGAATCATTTCCAGGTCTGCAGCCCACAAAAGCACCTCAGGCACTGACTGCAGTCACCTTGAACTGACAGAAGATATTCTCTAGGCAGGCAAAGAAGGATGGAAAGATTTCCATGTGATTTCTACCTGGAGATGCTGAAGCTGCTCAGGGAAATGAAATCTTCAGAAAATCAATTTCCCATGGATGCTTCACAGCCTTGAACAGATTTTTCTCATTTCTTTCTTTTTCTTTCTCTCTCTTTTTTTTTTTTAATCCACCCAAGTGTTTTTTAGCCTCCTGGACACTACCTCAGTAGTGTCTACAGCCAAGCAGACCTGCAAATTGACCTCATCACATGCCTCTGTAAAACTTGCTGCCACACAGAGCCATTTGCCTGTGACTCTGCCTTCAGCAGGATATGAAAAATGAAGTAAAAAAAAAAAAAAAAAGAAAAAGAGTGTACCTTCTTCTGAAGAGCTGCAACAGCCCCAGCCCTGGCTCCAGATGACCCCAGCAGAGAGAAACCCCCAGGAAAGGTCACCTTCAAGTCTCCACTCCTAGGTGTAACATCAGATCTGTCACTTTTGACTGACTTCAGAGGTAGGGCTTCCTTCAAGGAACTCAGCTTTGCTCATCCATCCAGCAAGATTACAGAAAAGGATGAGTCAGGAAAACCTGATGCTGACTCCCCTTTCACTTGTATTTGTCACTTCCACAAGCTTCTACCTCACAAGAAAAATTCATCATCACAGGAGATGTGGAAAACATCACTTTATTCATTCTTCCCCTTGTACACCTCTCCCTTTGCCTTCTCTCACCACTGTCAGCACTGTGAGCCAAGGATGCTAATTTTGTGCTAGCCAGTGTCTAGGACAACAAGGCTCTTGACTTTGTGTTCCAAATCCCTGCTCTGTTTACAGTCACAACTGCATAGTCAAACCATTTCAGAGGATGGAGTGAAGGTTAAAAGCAGACTGACAAAATACAATGCTTCTACAGAAGAAGAGGTTCTAGCAAAGTCAGTGGGGCTGGTTTTAATGGATGTGAACGGTCAGAAATTCATAAGGCAACTGTGATAAAAGCAACCTGGAGTGCAAATGTCTCATAATTGCTAGACATTGATGATGCATGATTAATTATATCTTTATTAGAGTTTGCACATGCTTGAGTCTTCTTCTGAGGATTCTTTTCTCTGCCTGAGGACTCAGTGGGAACCAAGAAGCTTTTGCTTTTCAGTCACAGAGGCAGAACAATTGCTAATTAGTGCAAGAAAGAGAAGCCACAACTACTGCTCCAGCAGTAATAGCTGCAGAGGGACTTCACCACATCACCTCTGCTTTGCTGCTTCTCATCACTGCCTGCCAGAAGCCCAAGCTCCTGCTCAATGACTCGTGAAGGGAGGGCTGGAGGAGGACCTTATCTAACTGCACACCCCTGACCCAGCCTGTCCACAACCTGCTTAGGAACAACACCAAGCAGTGGCTTCAAGCTGGGAAATCACAAAGCACTTTGTAAATTGGTGTTTCACCTGCCAAGCCTTCCCCTTCTCTTCCAGCTCAGGCTCTAGTTTCACAGGAGAACAAACAGGAAAACATGAAAAGCAGCCACGTGTCCCCGAGCACAGGGCAGCCCTGGATGCTGCCACGGGGAGGCTGCTGCCCTCGCCCTGCTCCCACTGCCTGGCCAGTGCCTCGCCTGTCCCAGCAGCAGTGCACCATCACCCAGCACCCTCTGCCCAGCTGTTCCTACCCACAGCCCTCCTGGCTCTGGTTGTGCCCGCAGCAAGGCATCCCTGTGGCTCCCATCACTGCCATGCCCCCAGAGCTGGACTGTCACTTGTGCCACCAGCAGCTTTACGCAGCAGGCTGGCTCAATGTCACCACCTCTTGCTTTTTCCAAGCAACTCCTAAGCATTGCCTCCTGCATGGCACAGGGCAAGGACAGGGCAAAGGGAGCTTCATGCCAATACTCTCCCATCACAGTAATAAAGTGGGTACTGAAATGGGGCCAGCACTGAGATCAGGCTGCAGCTAAGAAACCTGGCACTTGTGCCAGGGAAGTCAATAAAATGGGGCACATTTGGTGACAGCAGGACACACCTCAGCTGCCTTCTGCTACAGCCCTGCCTCAGTTACCTTGGTTTTCTTCATTTTCCCTGTTCATATCCTTAGAAGTGTCTTTCTCCCCAAAAAGGCTTTTTAAAATGGCATTGGCGATTGGAAGCATCATAGCAGTGGAGGCTGTGTTACTTAGCCACATGGACAGGAAAGACGTGGTCAACATCATCCCTAAAATCAGTCTGGAAGAGAGGAAAAAAGGAAAAGCTGAATTTCTGCAGTTTGGCAAGGTCTGGGACACATCACAGCTATGGGATAGAAAGCTCCTGTGCCGGGACAGCAGAGCTAACAGCAAAAAAGGGCTTCTGGGACTACCATGTGAGGGCTTCTGGGACTACCATACAGGGCCTCTGGAACTACCCCATGAGGGCTTCTGGAACTACCCCATGAGGGCTTCTGGGACTACTCTGTGGCTGGATGGAGCACAATTATAGCAGAACCAAAAGCTTCTGCTGCCCTCTGAGCAAAGGCAAAGGCAGAGAGCTGAATAAACTCAGTAAGGAAGAAAGAGGGAGATATGTTCAGCCTTCTGCCTTGGGGGACACTCACATCACAACCCAGAGCTGCTTCCTGAGCTCCCCATGGAGGTGGCCCTGCCCCCATAGTCACCTGGCTGGCTGGACTCCCACCAGCATGAGGACACGGAGGGCGATCCTGCGGTGTAAATTCCACTCCTCGATGGCTGAGGCCATGATTAAACCACTGAGGAAGAGGAAATTGGTGTCTAAAAAATATTGTGGGCAAACTTTGTTAGAGGGGAGGATCCCCAGGAAGGGAAAGAGGACGATGGGCAGCAGGGCTGTCACAGCCAAGGGCAGTGCCTCCGTGCACCAGTACAGGGCCATCAGCAGGATCACATAGAGACATCTTCCTTCCTGCAAGAGAAGGAGAGAGGGAAAGTAAGGAATGGGGCATCCCAGAGGCATCTTTTCACCTGGAGACACTGAGTCAAGCAAAATGCAGCAACTGCTCCTTCAAGGGTCCAGTATTTCTCTCAGATCATCTCCATGAAATCTTCCCTCCTGCATTGTGTAGGGGTTCAGGACTTACACTGACCCTCTGAGACCACAGCGAACCCCAAACCCTCCTCAACTGCCTGAGCTTCCTATGAGCTGCAGGGTGGCAGTGCCCTGGGGCACCAAGCAAGGAAGCTCTGGGGAGCAGGAACTGAATTTGGGTGCTAATCCTCAGCAGGCTGTATTGAGGTCCCACAACAGGAGGCACACAGGAAGGTTTCTTTTCTTGGATCCGAGTTTCCCAAGAGCTCTGTGAGAAACCATTCCATGGCAACCCACCCATCCCTGCGGAAATCAGTAAGTCAAGTGCCCTGCTGTCACGTCACTTCCTGAGGGCAGGGAGCTTGCCCATGCCCAGCTTTGCCCCAGCTTTGGCCAAGGCTGGCAGAAAACCAGTGCCCCCCACACCGGGAATTCATTCATCTGCCCAGGAGACGCAAACTAGACCAAAGCCATTTGTCATGACAGCCCTGGATGAAATAACGAGGGACGGAAAGAAGTCAGGAGAATGGCTCCAGGCCAGGAGGGGAGAGCCCCAGGGGGTAGAGGGGAGCCCAGAGTGAAGCTGGGGTCAGTCATGGAGGGGCTGAACGGGGACATTGTCAGTGACTGCAGGGCAGAGTGCCCGCAGAGCTATAAATAACAGCCCAGAGTCACTTGGAGCCACAGAGTTTTTTTTTTGTTTTACCACTCTTTTCCAGCTTGTTGCACAGGTTGAATTGTTAATCAAAGGCATCTCTGTCCCTCTGCTGGGACCTTCCTCTCCAGAACCCAGGCTGGGCTCACTGGGCTTTCGTGAGGGAGATGACAGCTTTGCTCCCTGGCCTGGTGAGGTCAGGAGCAGAGCAGACTGGGAGCTGTGGAGCTGCATTTTGGGGACAGCATGGGCTCAGCAGCAGTGCTCCAGCTACACAGCAAGTACAGCAAAGCCACAACTACCTGCCCACCTGAGAAACTTCACTCCAGACCTTAACTAAAATGTGGTCATCCTCAAGCTCCTAGAGCAGACATGAGCCCCATAACACACCCACAAACTGATGATAAAACATAACCACAGCTATTGAGAAAGCCAAAGAGCAAATCAACCCCAACACTCAGCCTGATGAATTGAACCCAGCACAGCTTTATGCCTCAGAACATCCCTAGTGAGGGTTTGGCAAGTGGCAAGAACAGTAAGAGTTTCTGATGTGTTTTTAGCACTCAGGCTTTGCACTTCACAAGCAGTTCTGCCAGCACAGCTCCAGTGTTTCAGTGCTCTGAACAGCTCTGCAAGCACTGCACAGCTCAGAGTCCTGTGATGGTTTGAAACTGTCTTTTTAATTTTTCCTTGCAAAGTTCAGAACAGAGAAAGTGAAAGAATGTAAATAAGTCACTATTGGGTGTAAGAAAGCAAAATAACGATTGTTCTAAACACTTCCATTGGATAGATAGAAATGTTTAAGAACTATTACCCAAAACAAAGTAGGCACTCGGCACATTCTGCGTTCGGCAGTGGGGGCAGTTGCTGGGCTGTCTGGCTGCTGTTTCTTCTTCTCTTCTGGCTGAAGATAACACACTGACCTTGGCAGCTAAGTTAACAACTTTCTGCTTAACTAACTCTGCTTCTCTGTCCAGGGGGGTCTGGGGGGGAAGCTCCTGGGAGAGAGGAGGCCCCTTTGGGAGGGTCCCCTTGGGGGGAAGCAAAGGGAGATCGGTTGTGCTTTTTCTGTTGATTGTATATATTTGTGAATGTTGTGAATTTTGTATATTTGTACATATTCATTGCATTTCATTGTAGATTTTAGACTCTGCTTGTAAATACAGCTTTTCATTTGCTTCCAGACTGAGCTAGCCTGGTTATTGTCGGTGGGGGGGGGAATTTCAGCTCACACCGACACAAGTCCTCTGCTCTGCACTTTTTAAACGTGTTCCATCGTGGCAGAGCCAAGACTTCATGTGAAGTTCCCAAGATCTGGATTTAAAGACCATTTCCAGTCCTAATTTTAGATCCCAGTAAAAACATGCAATGGTGTGAAGTGAACCCTTTATGTTCCCAGCTCAGTCCTGGCACCTGGCAGCTCCCATGAGCTCCCCACAGCTTCACTTCCTCCAAACCAGTGGGACTAGAGCAACAAACGTGGAAGAGCTGAATTTTGTACAAATAGTCATGTCTTTAAAAGTTTTCACACTAGATTACTGATTTCATTCGTATGGCAACTGATAATTTCTCCTTGCTCTGGCTCTTTATGCACCAAGGAAACAGCCTCGCTCCCATTAAGTTCTGTTCCATTTGATCTCTAAAGGCTGTATAAACAACTCTTTCCCCCCCCCCTCCCACTAGCAAAATATTCTTCAGTTTTCTAAAAGGAAAGTTGCACCAAAGTCAGCTTCAAAATAAAGACACTTTGCCTCTCACAGGGGCTGAGCAACTGGAAACATTTAAGAGTGCCTTGATGTAAGAGCAGATCAGTGAAGGCTTTGACTGCCTTCATGAAATGGATGAAGGATGATTAAGAAAACCTCCTTACAAGTAAGGGATATTTGTTGTCTGGGGTATGGGAAATGTTCTGCAAAACACTGCAATGAAACACAGCAGGAATCTGGTAACTAACCTCCAGTGCAAGATCAAAAGCCAATGAAACAGGGCAGAAAGGGCTGCTAGATGGAAGTTCTCCTGAGAGTTTAAAATCTGTATGGATCAACAGCAAGCCACTTGAAAAAGGACTCTAGTACTGTTATCCAGCTATCTAACCCCAAAACAGGACAAATTGCACCTACATTACACAAGTTCTTCACTTAAGATGGGAACATCCCTGGACAAAACAGGAACAAGATCTCTTCAGAATAACTAAGATTCAGAACAAGCACTCCCTAGAATAAAAACTAATTTCAACCATTCATAAAACTGAACCAAACTCTGCATGAAATGGAACAGGTTTTGGTTTCAAGATCTCCTGCAAACCTTAGTTACTGACTGCTGCCTGTGCCCCATGGGTTTGGGGTGCATGCAAACCAGAAATGCTGACAGATGGCAGAAGAATGGTCTGGAGATGGCCACAGCTGCCCAGGGATGGTCTGGGCTGTGTCCACAGTTGTGTGCAACACCATAACCCCCAAATGACCTTTATCCTTCGACCCCTTTGCTGTGACAACTTCTGCTTCTCTCACTTCCCTGCAGCTTAGGGTTTATTATTTTCAAAAGAAGCCCAGCAAAGTTCAGGGGGGGAAAAATGGCAGCACACACGAACTTTAAAATGGGTCTTGTGATTGGGTTAATTTTATAACCATTTAATGATTTCCAGGGAAGTGCTTGGTGACTCTGGACTGCAGCACCTCCTTCCTGTTGCTCAAGAGCCTTGGGAATGACCTCTGCCCCTCCAGACATAGATCCTGTCTTTGCTGCACCAGGAATTTTCCACACTGGGGGACTTGCTCAGCTGCTGCAGAGAAGCCAAGCCACGAGGTAGTCTCCCATGTGCAGGGGAGTTGGAGAGAGCAGGAGGCCTCCTGACAGGGCAGATGAGGTACCCTAGGGAAAGGAGGTGCTGGCAGGGAATGTGGGTCAGGTAAGGCAAACTGGCTCACCCAGGCATAGCATCCAGGCATCGGCCTGCCCGAGCCACCAGCCCTTACCTCCAACCTGGAGCTTCAGCTGCACCTTGTTCTCCACCAGCCCCAGCAACCCTTGGGCAGCCCACTGCCACCTGGCCCAGTGCCCACAGCCTTCCCAGCAGACATACCCAGCACATGAAGATGCCCTACCTAAAGGCACTGCCAAGCTTTGGTTTGTCTCCATCACCTTTGCAGGTGACATGGTCATCACAGGCTCCCCCATCAACCTTCCAACCTACAACCAGGCAAACTGGGAGCACACAGGTGACAGGGCTCCTCCACAATCTTGATCTCAATATTTTGGCCCTTTGGTCCCACTGCTATCACAAAGGAACATCCTCTCCGCAATACTCAGAGCTACTTGGTGCTGCTGCTTGGTCTCTTCTCCCAGGCAACCAGCACCAGAAGAGGAGGACACAGCCCCAAGCTGTACCAGGGGAAGTTTAGGCTCGAGGTGAGGAGAAAGTTCTTCACAGAAAGAGTGATTTGCCGCTGGATGTGATGCCCAGGGAGGTGGTGGAATCACTGTCTCTGGAGGTGTTCAAAAAAGGATTGCACCTGAAGCCATGGTTTAGTTAGTCATGAGGTGCTGGGTGATAGGTTGGACTTGATGATTTCCGAGGTCTTTTCCAACCTTGTTGATTCTATGATTCTATGAAAAAAAGGCCTGGGGGCTTTAGCTGTTCTCCTGTTACAGCTGTGAGAGCGCTGCTGGCCACCTCTCTCACCCTGCCTGCTCAGCACTGCACTGGAGATGTGAATCTGATTGCTCCTAACCCAGCTCCTGCAAACATTATGTAATCTGGACAGAAACCAAGCCCTCTCTGCCAGCCCTCCTGCCAGCGGAGCTGTTTTGCTCCCACTGGGTATTTGCAGAGCAGCTAGAAAGGGGCTGGTAACACAAGGGCACAAGCTGGAAGAGCTGCAGGGAAGATGTTTAGCTCTGGAATTACTCTAAAAAAGACACAAACTATTAAACAATCTTATTTAAACTTCTTGTACTTGGTAGCTGGCAGAAAAACAGAACAATTCTCTCTGTTTTACAAATGGGACAGCTGAAGGGCAGAGCAAGCGGGCAAATGGACCCAGCTCAGGTAGGAAACTAATGACAAAAATTAAATTTGCATTTCAGAGAAAATCTGCCCAGGCTCAGAGGCCTTGAGGCTCACACCTGCTCCTGGAGCCAGCAACAGATGCTATGTCTTCAGACATTCCCAAACTGGGAAGCTAAAAGAGCACAGTGTGAGGATGTGACCCTCTGTGTGAAAGTAACAGGGCTCCCCTTTTGAGCCTCTGTTCCAGCACTGAGGTTTGGGGTTGGGCAAAGTCACCACATTCAATTAGAAAAAAAGAAAGACTTCCAGGGGTGGTGAGCCCGTGAGTTTAGTAAGCTGTTCCTGTGATTAGTTAAGGTCACCGTTGAAATTATGTTGTGATAACCTGAATCTGCCAGCTTCAACCCTCTGCATCATCTTCTTATACACTCCTCCATTCTGCCTTAGCCTGGACCACCCTTACCCAAACTCTGCTCATGATGGATGAGCCCTCAAGGCAGCAATCAAGTTACTCTGTGCCTTTTTATTCTTTAAAAGAAACAGGTTGAGCTCCTCCAGCCTTTGTGTGGTCTGTTTTCCAGCCCTTTTTCCACTCTGAAATTTCTCCAAAGCCATTGCTAAACAGTGGAAGCCAGCCTGGAAGGATGCTCAGGTGAAACCCACAACCTCAGCAAACAGCTGTCTGGTAGCTCCTCACTGCTCTTCCTCAGCTTTCATGAGTCCATGATCTCCAGTACCACTTCAACCCTTTTGGCTGTGGGTAGCCAGTCTGGTGGCCATACTCAGCTAACTGCACACAGCCATCCCCAGCCCTTTTCTGGAATCTGCTTCCTAGGAGGGACTCCAGTCCAGCCTGACCTGCAGCCAGTGGTGCTGGAGACCTCCATCTGTCTTGGCACTTGTAGGAATTCACAGAGTTTATTGGGTCACAAAAGTCCCCCAGCAGCTCTTGTGAAGTTTCTGTATGGCAGCTGCCTGAAGCTGCGGATTTTACAGTAGCCAGGGTTGGGTGCCAGTATTCTAATTTCCATTTAATTACTGTCACAATAAAAACATTTAATTATCAGACAACCTCTTATGACACAGGACTACACTACAAGCACTTCCCTGAGTACAAAACAAAACTGCTCCACTGAATGTGGCTCTTCTGTGCTGTCCATCTGGCAGCAGTAGCAATGGCTCACGTTCCTTTTGTGCTTCACACCTCAGACACTGCTCATCACCCTTACACCCTGTCCAGGGATTTCTTCCTCAGTTCTTCCACATCCTTTTTCATGTTTTCTGTGGTTCTTAGCTTCCAATTAATATGATTTTTTCTCAACTTCCCTTTTCCCCCAAGTACTGCTTCCTCTGTCAGCTTGCTCTTCAGCAGGCTTGCCCTCTCCAGAATGACTGCACATGGCAAAACTTCCAGTAACCACCCCTCTTTCATCACTGAAGTTCCTCTTCTCATCTCAAGTGATCATTGCTTCCAGCTTTGTGAAACTGGCCTTTCTAATTCATCAAGGACAGACAACAGAGATGGACTTTGTACATGAAATGTATAATCAGCCCCTGGTCACTTGCATCCCCTGCCAGGCTCCTCTCCTCACTGCTACTTCTTTGCCTGCCCCTGCTCTTACTGTGTCCTCCAGACCAGCACCCAGCTCCCCTCCACCTCTCAGACCACCACTGGCATCACCCCCTTCCCTCACAGTGCCTCACAGTTCACATTCTCTGCCTTTAAGTGCAAGCAATATCATTTTTCTTTTGGAAGTTCTCAAAGTCTCCTTGCTCTAATCAGGAGGACTCATTATGTCCAAGTTAATTTCAAATTGCTCTCTGGCCACCAAGGAAGTCAGGTCTGTTTTCTGAAGCCACTGGGCCCTCTTTGCCTGCTCAGAGCTCCTTTTAGTACATTTGGCTGTCTCAGCTGTTACCAAGCCAAGAGGCTGTAGACAGTGAGTTCATTAGAAGCTGTTGGAACAAGCTCTTTGCACAGCTCATTAAAAGTGCCCCCCATGCCCCTTCCAGCAGAACAGTTCCTCCAGCCCCTGCTGCCCTGCCCAAGCTCTTTGCAATCATTCACAGCCCTCCAAGCAGGGGGGTCACAGCCACTTCCACTCACGGGACAAAGTTTCAGCCATTTCAGCAGCAACCAGAGTGGGAAGTGACACAAAGACCCCTGGACGGAGAAGTGGTCCCAGAGAAGTGGCTGCACACAGAACATTCCTTTCTGCTGTCCTGTGTGATGGACACAGGACACTGTTCCAGCCACGGTCTGGGAAGCACAGCCTGAGGTCTCAGCAAACCCCTTCACATTGCAGAAATGTCACTTCTCTGTTTAAGAGAAAGGAGACTGCAGGAAAAAAAAATCTGAAGCAAGTCTCACTCTCCATGAATGCAACCTGCAAAGACCATCAAAGAAAAATTAGGGCTACCAACCTGATGTCAGCACTGGTTCTGACACTGTCCCTCTGTGAAGGGACTCACACAGAGATCTGGAAAACGCCCACTGCAGGGTGGCAGCTGACGAGAGCTTTGATAGCAGCTTGCAGATATGGAAGCTGGAGTTCATCAGCAATAAGCAGGGCCAGACCTGAGGGATGATTTTTTTCCTCAAAGGTTCTTGTCTCCAGGGAGATGTCATCTAGGTGCAGGTTTCAGTGGCAAACCCACGGCACCCAGACTGTGGGGTATCACACACTGAGCCACATCCTATCCGTGGTTCTCTGTTAGATCCACTTCAGGTTGTGATTTCTTTGTCTCCAGATTCAAGTGAAATGCTGCCCTTGAAGCCAGAGCTCAGGTGGCTTTTTATGGCATCCAGTTCAGATGAAAACTGCTGAGCATCTCAGTGGGGAGGAGGTAAATGGTGACATGATGTGGGAACAGACTTTAGAACCCCCATGGCAGGAAACTACTGCAGGAGGTGCCTTTAAGACAACTGATCAGAAGGGAAACCTCATCCTGAGACTAGCATGGGCTGAACCTCACTGCTTCTCATCTTCTGCCAATTTCTACAATGCTCTGCAAGGCAGCACACAAAGCATGGGAGCAGGAACATGAGGATCTCCAGCCCATCCAACTCTCCCATGCTCCAGGTGTGCAAGCGTGCAGCAGCATCAGGGTTGCTACAATGACTGCATCACATTCAGAAGCTGCTCCTGCCCCAGCCTGCTTTCCATGGGTGCTGTGCCTAGGACAGTTTCCCAATAACAACAGCAGCACCCCAGTCAGCTGAATTCCTTCTGAGATGGAGCTTTCTGAACACCTGCAGCAGCCCAGCAGAGCCTGAGGCTGGACTGAAGCCCTGTGTCAGGATAAACCATTTGACAGCAGCAGTGCAGCTGAAGGCACACATTTCCCATCACATGCCAAGACAACTTCCCAACTCTGCTCCCCAGATCCCCCGCGCACAGAGCCCCTGTCTGTCCCCTGCCTTGGTGTCTTTACAGCTCCCTTAACTGCGTAACCTGCTCCCTTCCTTTCCAGCCCCCTATGGCTCAGGATGCAGAGGGCAGTTCAAGCAGGCTCCAGACGTCAGAACTTAATCCCCTGTTGATGCAACAGCAAGTTTCATTTCTTGCTGAACAAGTGAGAGAATTTTGTGTTGAAACTGTAGCTGAACCATTGCCCCCTGAACATGAACAGGTACAATTTGGGATGGTAGCTCACAGCTACAGGTTCACCCCTGCACCAAACTCGGGGAGAACCTGGTGAAGCTGCAGCTGTGTTCTCCTGAAACATTGCACTGGTTAACAGCCACCCAACCTTCTGTACTGACAGCCAGCACTGCTGGTACCAGCCAGTCTCACTGCTACCAACTGGGATGCATCTAGCACCCATGGGATGTGAAGAAAAGATCATCCAGGAAAGCAGGCAGACCAGCCAGATCTTTCAGGGCCTCTCCTTCCCTGCCCATAGCTGCCCCACTGCTTCTTGACCTTCCCAGCTACAAACACTCCCACTTTCCCATCACCAGTTTTTCTTTACTAAGGAAGTGTTGACCAGACTGGATGGTCACACCTGAGCAGGCTACACTGCTGAGAGTTTTTCCTTCTGTACTTGGGGAGAAATCCCTTTCCTGAACACACAAATCTTCACACAGCCTGTGTAACACCATGGAGCACCCAGACCAAGAGCCTCCCTGCAGCACAGTGCCAGGTCCATCTGTGCTTTACTCTCACATCCAGCCACTGTGTGGTTCAGGCACAAGCTTGGGCTGGGTGCATGGAGCATCTCCTCACCCCTCCAATCATATCTCATGGCTTTACAAGTGCCCAAGCTAAACAAGATGCTAGGAAATAGAATCAAAGTCACTCATTAAGTGAGGGAATGTACGAATTTCCTTCTTAGTGATCTGCAGAGGCATTAAGCACCAGCTGTGCCATGTGCTTTCTGCTCCTTGAGGCAGACCTTTAGTATGTGCCTATTAGAACTCACTCAATGATGCAATATAGAAAAATAGAGAGAAAGGGAGAAAGCAATTTTCTCTTTTAATATAGTGTGTCATCAAATACAGCAGTGGCCATTCTATTTGGTAAATTGGGAGATTTCTTTGCTGTCTTGAACACAAAGGTTTCACCTGCCAAGCACTTTACATGTGAAACTAAATGCCACCTTCGTGTCCTCACACACCTGAATCATTCTATAATAACCAAGTACCAACCTCACTCATTCTCTGATGTAAGCAAAGTCATGCTCAAATGGATCTGAATCAGAATCAAAGAGTGAAATCCTGCCCATACTGAAGTCAAAGGCACAAAATTCCCCAGTGATTTCACTGCCCTGTGATCTCCACCCGAGGCTGAGAACATGAGAGCCACTTATAAGGGACAGCTGCAAAAACTCTGCAGACACAAAAATTTTGCCACAGGTTGATAACATGCAGCTAACTCTGACACCAAAGCCCCAGACCTTACCAAGGGACCAGTTGTGCAACGACTGCAGAACACGACAAACACCTTACTTACAAAGCCTTTTTGGACAGCACCAGAGGTCCCCCCGGGAATTGACCACAGTGGTGTGGGTGGCACTTGCAGCTCCCCTGCATTTCCCAAGATATTTCCCAGCCTTGCAGCACAAACCCCACTGCATGGCCACCTCTAGCTCAGCAATGTCCCTCTCTCCCTGTGCACACACTGGCCAGTGTGATTCCCAAAGCACAAGGGATGGGACAGCCACAATGGGCAGCCACAGAGACACCGGCACTTGCCTTCCAGCTCTACAAATACCTCCCTGGATGATGCTGGCTGTGAATCTGCTTTGCCTCAGTCTTCCCAGTTTGCCTTTGGGTACTGATAAAAACTACAGTAAGGCAGCTTGGCATCAGCAAGAAGTACTTGTCAGTGCCATCTGGTTCAAGCTGATTCTGATCCACAGGTTCCTGACATGCCCCTATATAAGCAACACAAATACAGCTCACGCTGTCCATCCCTTCTTGCTCCTAGAAGGTTAAGCTAACCCCAGGATGATCTGCCCATTCACACTCCCAGGTAGCTGCCGAAGGGTGAGGAGCTGTGGCAGACTGCAATCTTTGGTGGTCTTCTCCATCCATGGGGAAACCCTGGCTG
This sequence comes from Indicator indicator, assembly GCF_027791375.1. Taxonomy (NCBI): domain Eukaryota; kingdom Metazoa; phylum Chordata; class Aves; order Piciformes; family Indicatoridae; genus Indicator; species Indicator indicator. Next base: position 4,046,186 of record NC_072033.1, read on the forward strand.
GTAGCAAAAGGACTCTTGAGAGGGCCAGATACTGCTGGGGCTGAGGCATGAGGCGAGCAGCAAGATGGGGCAAGCACGGGGGTGATGTCCCCGGTCCACGTCCCAGGGCTGTGCCCCACCGTTTGCCCCGCAAGCTGTGACGCTTGGTCCATGCCCCGAGGCAGTGTCTCCATTTGTGCTCCCGGTCCACGGCCCGAGTTGGTACCCCCGCTTAGTGTACCCCAGTTGGTGCCCCCCAATCTGTGTCGCTGCTTTCAGCGCCTCCATCCCTTTTCCCGACCAGTGCACCCCCGCTCGGTTTCCCTCGCTCCATGCCTCCCCAGCCGGCGTCCCGTGGGTGGCAGCCCCAGCAGGTGCACCTGTCCCGCTCCACGGCCGCTGCTCTCCATCCACGCCTCCAGTGGTGCCCCCCTACCCCGCCCCGCCGGTGCCCGGGCGCGGGTACCTTGGGGGGCAGGCTGAGCAGGATGGGCACCAGTGCCAGCGGCGCGGCCAGCAGCACCACGTAGCGCCGGACGCTCCACGCCTTCTTCACCAGCGCGCCCAGCGCCGCCATCCCGCACCCGCCGCCGCCGCACCGCCCGCCGCCGACCCCCGCTTTATCCCGCGGGACCCGACCGAGGCCGCCATGCTCCGCCTGCCGGGAGGGGCCCCGACAGACCGCCCCGCCTTGCCTGACCGCCCTTGCATCCTCTTATACCGCTCCTGCATCCCATTACACCACCCTGCCATCCTGCTATACCCGCCCTGACCCCTTTCCCGGTCCCCAAATATGATGTCTGTGTCGCCCCCATCTCACCCTTTCCCCGCAGCGCTGGCACCTGGAAGGTTTCCACAGTGTGGATGTTCCAAACTGGTCCAAGAACTCCAGCAGCAGCAGAGCTTGTTCTGCTTGACCATGGGTGTATCACAAGCTGTCAAATAGCTTCTGGTCAGGCTAATAACAGCCTCAACTTATGGAATCATAGAAGTGTTTGAAGTCCAACCATTCTCTAACTCTGCCAAGGCTGATGCTAAACCATGTCCCTCAGAACCACATCTCTGCCTCTTTGGAACACCTCCAGGGATGGGGATTCAGCCACCTCCCTGAGCAGCCTGTTCCAGTCTCTGGGAACCCTGTCAGTGAAGAACTTTCTTCTAATATCAAACCTAAACAGCCCATGGTGCAAACTGAGGTCATTTCTTCTCATCCTATCACTTGTTACAGGGCAGAGACCAGCACCCACTTCACTCCAACCTCCTTTCAGGTAAACACAAAGAAACACTAGAAGGGATTGGTAGGAACCCTCCCAGCCCAGAGCTGTACCTGGTTTCATTCTCCAACATTTCCCCTCCACAGACAAAACCCCACAGCATTAAATATTCAAAAGCAGGAGAAAAGCAGGGAACTGGGGTTGCTTTAGACAAATCGATTCAAGCAGTGACTCAGGGGTTTGAGGAGCTGTTTGCAATGCCCTGCAAAACACTTTTCCTTTTTTTTCCATCAAAAAGAAGTGGACAGAACCAAACAAAAGGCCAGTGGTGCGGAGCAGGATAGAGCCATGGGAAATACCAGAAAGGCAGGAGGCAAAGTCTTGGCTTATGCAAGTGTGAGCCCCAGCAAGCAAGTAGCATATGACCATACCCTGGCTGTGCTTAAGCTAATCAGGCCAGACCCAGGCAGTTAAGGATGCTTCAATTGTGAGTCAAAGAAAACACAAAAGCTATTCAGTTCTTACTTTGAGGGCAGATTTTCCTGCCAGCACTGTCCTGCACCAGGCTTAAAGGAAAGAAGATGGAAGAGCATGTGGGGCAGGACAGGATCCCCTCCCCTGGAGCCAGGTACATCTCAGCAAGTGCTACAGAGGTGATTGATCTCTGCCTGCAGGAAGCCTGAGACAGAGGCACACATCACAGGAGACTGAGCTAGGGCACTCTTAAGATGAACAACAGATCAAAGTCTAGGGAGCTGGGTTTCCCCTCTGCTTTTTGCATTACCTGGAATCTCACAACTGGAGCCTAAATGAAGCTGAGCAGTGAGGAGAAAAAGAAGGGAAAGCAAAGTAACACCCTTTGAGTGCTTTAAAACATACTCAAAACCTGGCTGAGCTGCCTCCATACATATAAAAGCTGTACAAAACTCATGCCCAGTGGAGAAACTTTTCCCATGTCACAGTTAAGCAGCTCTCTGGAGAACTACTTCCTCCAGGCAGGTCACTCCTAGAGCATCAAAGAAGCTGAAGTCAAATGCAATGGATAAAAAAACAAACCCTACTGGAAAGCACTCTCCAGCCTACAAAAACCACGAATCACTGGCACAGAGGCAACAAGAAATTAGAGAGAAAGGGTATGGTGATACAGAGACAGGACTGCACCCTGTCTGAATGGATTCTGCACCAGGTCTGGATCCACTGTTCCCTTCCTTTCCCTTAAGGGTGTATGCCTAATGTTGCACAAATAGTAACAAATCAGTTACTCCCCACTCCCATCCCGGGTGACAGCTGAAGGGTGATGGCATCACCACCACAGCTCTCTGCAAATAGCAGAATGGACACAAAAGCTTTTGCTGGGCACTGCCAGGGGCTGCTGGCAAAGTGAGGATCCAGCATCCACCTGGCACCTGGCCCTCGGTCTGCCCAGCCCTGATGGCAAAGGAATCTTCCCTTGAGGCCCCAGAGAAAGCACAGAGCTAGCTCAGGGCAACCTATGGGGGTTCATAGCTTGGCTTTCTTTAACTGCTGAACAACATGCATATAAAGTTATCCTGGTGAAAAAAAAGAGCAGGACATTCCTGTGCCAACTTAATGCCACCATGTGCTACAGCAGCACAAGCTGTGTGCATGATGGACAAGGTGGGTGGACGGATGGATAAAGACCTGAAAGCAAAATTCAGGCCATCAAAATACCACAACAGCTTAAAACAGGTTCAGCTTGCCCAGTGTACCCATCAGCCAGAGCCCGGAAGCACGTGCATGAGTGTGTGCCATGTGCTGGAGCCCTGCAAAGCTTTGTCTCTCAAAATCAACCTTTTAAGTTTAAAAAAAGCTTCAACAGAATACACAGCCATCCATGTCCCAGGCTGCTCTTTCTGGTTTGAAGAAGCAGACCTCAGCACGGAGGGTGAAGGGAACACTCTGCCTGCATGGCCTACCCATCAGCCTTCAGCACCTCCCAGCAGAGAGTATTGCATGGGGGCTACATGCTGGTTCATACATCCTTCCAGAACTCTAGCTGGGAATTAACTTTTAATTAACTTGTTTCCTTGTAATCTGTGCCTCTGCCACCCTCATTTTCAGTGCCATCAGCAGCAGCTGCCCTCACTGTGCCTTCCCTGTGCTCCATGACCATCACTGGGATCATATCTCTCCACTCCTGGGCCACTCACCATTATTTACAGAGTAAATTCAGCTTAGCACAAAGGAAAGAGGTGCTGTGTAGTGCCCAAAGGGACTACTGTGAGACACAGCTTGTGCTTGGGTGAGGGAGAGGCTTTCTTTATCTGTAGTGACCTTCACATAGTGAACTCTGGGTTTTAAACAAGCTTTCATTGCACTAACTTGGTTTCCTATCAGCATTGATGGGAGAGGAGGGCTGCAAAAGGTTATCAGTATTTTGCATCTTGCAAAACTGGAAAATATCCATTTTCTACAGACATCAAGACCTAGACTGAAAAAAGTTCACTCAGCAAAGCTACCCCTATAGCTTGGATGCACGGTTTTTACACACACAAACACACAGAGCAACCTCTGGCATGGCAGAGCCCCTGTCCAAAAGTCATGGCAGCAGCACACCCAGGTTATGTAATTGCATTTTCATCCCCCTTTCTTGCCAACCATGTGTGTGTTTTTTCTTTCATTCCTTTTCTCTTGGTGCTCCTGCTACAGGTCTGCAACTCACACCTATCTCCAAAAAATCCTCTTATTTCAGTTCTGCATTGATGGCAGCAGTGGCCAAAACAGATCTTGCTGTTATTACTGCCAGTCAAGGTCAGGCTGGCTGCCCACTCCCATATGAGAAATCATTGGTAATGATCACGCTAAAAGAAATCCAAAAGGCAGCTCCATCAGTAACCACCAATCCCCCTGGAAATCCTAACCCTGCACAATCTGCTGAGGAGATGTCTCTATTTCCATTTCATTTGTGTTTCCCTTTTTCCTTTATTGTCCTCTCTGCTCAGCTCTTTCACACACCACTGTGTTCATGGCATTTCGGGTAACATCCAGGTGTGGGGCAAGATGAAGCAGGTGATAGGAAGCTCCTGAAAACAAAAGTTCCTGGCAGGCCAGGCCAGGAGTTGGTCCCCTGAGACAGTATTTCATTCTTAACAGCTGGAAGATTCAAGCAGTATAAAGACCTAGAGTGACCATGTCCACCCAGCACATGGTTATCAATATTTGCTGTTGACAGAACATTTTTCCCCAGCTGGAGAGGTTTTACCAGTGCTAGTGATGGTGGCAGAGAGACCTCCAGTGGTTGGGTGCCACAGAAGCTGTCACCTTCACATCCCTACTGTGCCCCCTGGGGAGGCAGGCAAGAGGGTTCGGGGGGGGGGGGGGGGGGGGGGGGGGGGGGCGGTGTGTGAAGGCCAACACAGCCATTGAGGCTGGTGAGAACAGCCTTGCTGGGTAAATTGGGGCAGGACATAGAATCATAGAATCAGTCAGGGTTGGAAGGGACCACAAAGATCATCTAGTTCCAGCTCCCCTGCCATGGACAGGGACACCCACATCTCCACTTCTGGTGCCACATGGAGCTGTGACAGTGCTCAGTGTCCAGACTCACACCCTGGAGAGGCTGGCACTGCCCACTGTGCTGCTTTGGCCAGCAGTGGAAAGACAAACCAAGACAAACAGTCCCTCTGAGTTAAGAAGAAGTTTGGATTTCTAACCACAAAAGTGAATTTACCTCTTTGCAACAATTGTTTCAATTTTACTTTAAAAAAGCAGATTTTAGTCCATCGGTTTTCCTTCCTTTTAAACTCAAAGAAGCTAAACTGGCTTGCAAAGATTTTTTTGGCAAGTCAGACCAAACTCTTAAAAAGCACTGCTGGTTTTAAACTGCATTTGCATCAGAAAAACTATTCATGTATTAAAAAAACAAACAAACAAAGAAACAAACAAAAAAAAAACAACAACAAAACAACACAGGAGTCCTATTTTCCTTAGGAGAATGCTCAAAGACTGGACATAAATCCTGAGTATTCATACTGCAATGGAAAATGATAACTCTAATAATAATAATTCAGTGTTGCTTGTGACCATGCAGATGCGCCAAAAGCTAACACAGCAGTCAGCCAAGCTATCCTCAGTCAAACCAGCACTGGAAACTCCACCTGCCCTGGTTTTCACCCCAGGAGCTGCTGCCACAGGCACATCCAGCAATACAGCTGCAGGGTGGACACTTTGCAGGCCCAGAGTGTCTCCTTTGCTGGACATGCACCTGCTGAGGTTTTTCCACCTGGCACAGCAATAGCTCAGCACTCATTGCAGCAATCTATAGGGATACATCAGGCTGATCAAGAGGAAATATCAACAAGACACAGCACAGATGTGTGAGAAGTGACACTTAAATAATGAGGAGGAGTTTTATCATGCAGTGAAAAAGCAAAACATTTTGCTTTTCATTACCAGCAACGTTCTGCTTTGTTTTGCAGCTCCATTGCAGAGCAGATTTCAGCAGAGGACAGCTCAGGAGTCCTTGCTAGAAGGCCAGTCCCACGCACCAGCACCCCAGGAGGGCTCAGCTCACTGCAGGCTGCTGACCCCAGCCCCACTGCGGGGCTTCAGCTCAGAGCACAGCACCAGCCATAAAAACTTGCAGTTGAGCAGCTTTGTTTCTACTCTGCAGTCCCGCAGGGAGAGCTGCATTTTGATAAACATAACCATAGTCAGAAACAGCCTTCTTCAAAGGGCTTTGCAAACAGAGCTCAATCCTGGCATCACGGGGAGACAGCGAGAGCGGTGTTTGGACAGATGGGGGATGGCAGGCAGGGAGGTTAGGCGTGCTGCCACTCCTCAGTGGGTCTGGGATTTGGGGTTCAGATCAGACCTCATTAGGGGACTCGTTAGCTCACATCCACCTGCTGCCACCATGCCACGAGGCCTTGCTCCAGGCCACCCTGGGTCACCAGTGGAGCACCTTATTCAGTGGCTGTGTGCTGCTTGGGCTGTCACATTCATTTTCCAAGCAGGAAAGGAGAGCATGCAGCAGCAGCAAGAGCTTCAAATGCCCCACTGCTCATGTATGGAATCATGGAACCATTTGGGTTGGAAGAGAACTTTAAGCTCATCAAGTCCAACTGTAAACCCAGCACTGCCAAGTCACCACTAAGCCACATCCCTCAGCACCACATCCACAAGTCATCTAAATCCCTCCAGGGATAGTGGCTCCACCACTGCCCTGGGCAGCCTGTTCCAGGGCTTGACAACACTTTGGGGGATGAAAATTTTCCTATCGTCCAACCTAAATCTCTTCTGGCACAACCTGAGGTTGTTTCTTCTTGTCCCGTTGCTTGTTACTTGGGCGAAGTCTCCTTTTAAGGCGTTGTGAAAAGCCAGAAGGTCTCCCCTCAGTCTCCTTTTCTCCAGACTAAACAACCCTCAGCGGCTCCTCACCAGACCCTTCACCAGCTTCATTACCAGGACGCTGGGTTCCTTTCGCCTCCATCCTGGACTGATTCATGTTCAATGTTAGGATGAACAGGGCTGGGGCACCCCGGCAATAAAATTAAAAGCCAGGAAATTCCAGGACCTCTGCGGCTCTTCGGGCCCTTCAGTTTAAAACATGTGGCTGAGCGGTGGAACCCGTGGACCCCACACGCCGGGGTTGGGCACTCGCCCAGCCGGCTGCTCTGGCAAGAGGTGAATGCGCTGCGAGCACAGGCAGCCCGCGGCGCTAGGACGCTTGCGTGAGCACGAACCCACCACCTTCCGCGCCCAGAGCAGCAGCTCTGCACTGGCGCCACCGCTCGGGGACAAAGCTCTGCCAGCAGCTGCTCCGTGTGCTTCTCGGCGCCACCCGCTGCATCTGCAAGCCCTCATTCCTAAAACACGGGCCCGAAACGGTGCCTCTCCCTTCTCACCTGAAACTCCATGCACCATGGGGCCACGGCGTACTGCGGGAGGGCTCCTGCTTGCCCCATCTCCTCCTGCGTGTCCCCAGGCAGGGGTTTGTCCTGGCTGCTTTGCTTTAAGGCCTGCAGTTGTGCCCAGCATAGGCCCAGTGCTGTTTTTCACAGCTTTTTCCACACCAGCTGGGAAGGGCATGTCCATGGCTGTGAACTGGTGAGAACACTGCTGTGAGGAAGAGGGTTCCTGCAGAGTTTGCTCTTCCTTTTGCACAAGCATTTTCAGACAGAGCACCGGGGAGAGCATACAGGCACTGGGGATCTTGCTTGACAGGCTGCCCAGCATAGCAAACACTCAGGGAGTTCAGTTTAATTAATCTGAAACAAATGACAAAGCTCACCCAGCACACAACTTACATCCCAGTCTGCTTACACCAGAGGACTGATCATCTTCTAGCCTATCTACTGTGGGGTTTGGAGGTGTTTCCTCTGGGCCACAACACAGTCACTGTTAGGGTTAATCCAGAAGATCAAGTAATGAAAAGGTTACCAATACCCAGCAGTATTGCCTCTCTCTGCCCAGTGCCTCCTTAGGCAGACAATCACCACACAAGTTGTCTTCTAAAGCTCCAGAAATTGACATTTACAGCAGACTCCTTGCTTGTGGAAGTTTCTCTGCAAACAATGTGATAAACATTCTTGTATTTGTGTGGAACAACTATGGACCAAAAGTTTATAAAGCCAAAATCACTACTGCAAGAAAATGCATAAGACAGGTATCTTATGTTAGTGCTGGGTTTCTGTCCTGGACTTCAATCCTCCTAAAAATGGTCAGGATGTGTAAAGCCACTCCTAACGGACTTAAATGCTTTGTTGTGAAGTCTTCCAAGCAAACTGACACCTCTGTTTTTCTGTTACCTTTTGTGCATGCCCTGGTACCCCCAGGTCTGACTTACCTCCCATGAATCCATGGTCCACAGGCTCAGAAAGAAGACTTTGTAGGATTCTACCACAGGAAGGACAAGGGGAATGACACTCCGAAACACTTCCTACAACACATACTTAACACTGAGGAAGGCAGTGTCCTTTAGCTGTTTCCCTCACCTCTGCTCCCATCTCACTATTACTTTGCCTACTTTATGACACAAACTCATTCAGATTTATTTATTCGAAGACGCAGCTATCAAAATAGAGATCTGTGAAATAAAACCAACTGGAAATATAAATAACTACATTTGTAGAACCCCAGTATAAACATTACTCTGCCCCTAAGCCCGCCCTTTTTACCCAGTCATGGATCTCTTCCTTCCCCTCAGCCGCACTTCATCCAACCTTTTGATCACAGGGCCAGATTTTTTAGATGTAGCTGCATAGGCCTTCAGCAAAGCTTGAAACATAGACTCAGTGTCTGGATGAGTGCTAAGGAAGGCTTTTTCCAGAACATACAAATCAACTCCTTTATCCTCCGGAAGACCTGAAATAAAACTGAGTCCAAAGTCTATCAGCACCAAGTCCAGCTTCTCAATGGGTGGCCGCAGAAGTATATTGGCAGTTGTTAGATCCCCATGGATGAGATCTTCATCGTGCATTCTTGCCAACAGCTCGCCCATCTTCTCTGCTAAGACAAGGAGGCTACTGGGATCATTTCCACTGCGCTGTACAGAATAAATATGGTCTTGAACAGTGATGGAGTCCACAATATCTTCAAGATATATGGAGTTGGAGACATAATCCACAAAGTAGACCACTGGAGCTGCAATTCCTATTGAAAAGAAGAGCAAATGAAATGCTAGTGTTTAATTTACAGGATCTTTTAACAACAAAACGTAAGCCTTAAGAAACTGCCAGCGGAGATCACCCCTGGCCATTGATTACCCACATCTAGCAATGCCCCCTGCCAACTCCCTGGTTCCAACCCATGCTGCACCAGCTTCAGCCTTAAAACTAGTTGGTAGCAGATCGAACTCTCCTGGGGTGGGACTCTCCAGCAACACACAGACAGGGCCCTTCTGGCCATGAAAAAACTGCGTTTTAGGGGAGCATTCTGGAAAACCAGAGCGCAGCACCCCAGCACGACAGGAAGCTGCCTGTATCCTTAGGGGTGATGCAGGACAGCAGTAGAGTGTCTGCTATTTGCTGTGAGAGAGTTGCAGAGCACGAATGCTGCCGGTGAGGCGCCCGGCGCCCAGAGTCGTCTGTCATGTCAAGCCAGCCTCGCCTCACTCCAGCCAGGCCCGGCCCCACCGCCGCCTCCCGAGCCCACCTGCCCGCCGGCACCGCAGCAGCGATCGCGCCTCCTGCGCTGTGCGCCGCCGGCTCAGCCGCTCCTCCAGCGCCGGGTGCCGGTACCGCTTCGGGATGCGGACCTTGGCTACCGCCGCCCGCCCAAGGAAGAGCCCGCGGTAAACGTGGGCCTCGGCGCCTTGCTGCAGCAGCTGCATTCCCAGCAGCGGCGGCACCGGCGCTTCAGCCACCACAGGGCCCGTGGCGCCCGCCTGGAGCCCGGGCTCGTTCGTCGCAGGGCCCACGACCCCCATCCCGTCCATCGCAGAGCCTGCGGCCCCCGCCATGGCGCACCGCACACTACCCGCCTCTGCCTCGGCCGCCGCCATGACAGGCACGCACCGCCCCAAGGCGCATGCGCGTCGCTCTCCGCGTCGTCACCTTTCGCCTTCCCTCGCCGGAAAGCTACGAAGCGCTCGGACTCCCCTCCCCGCCGGTACCGCTCCCTGGCACCCTCGGTATAGCGCGTTCTCCTTGTTCCCGATGCTGCGCTTCCAAAAACTCTTCTGTGTACTTCCCCCCGAAAGTCCTGCCGCCCTCTGCCCTCCTCTGCCGCGGTGGGGGATATTGAGGAGCTGCAGGGTGGCAGGGCTTGCACCTGACCTTTCCCCAGCCGGGGTGTCTGCATTTTCCCAATGCTGCAAGTGGAGTCTTGTGGTCCCTTCGAGGTGCTTCCAGCACCACCAGAGCCGTCTGCCAGGGCATAACCCCTAGGACACTGTTCCCGGGGCATCACCATCAGGATGTTTCGCCTCTGGGGTATCACCGTGGGGCCTCCACCACTGGGACATCACCACCAAGGCTCTGCCAAGCATCCAAGCCCCACATCTCTGCCTTAGTAAAAGATGGACAAGCCTCATTCTCTTGGGAGGAGTATCTGGGGTTTTATGGCACACCAAAGCCCCACTACCCTGCTGTGTGTTCTGCACACACTGCCATTTATATTTCTCAGAAGATACAAGAGGCTGCAGCCTAGTCCATGTAAATATGTTTCCAATTGTTGCCTTTGGAGGTGTCACAAGTCCATTTTGTCCTTGTTTTCTCATCCACAACATTTGTTTCCTTTTCAGAACATTTATATTTTATTAACACATTCCATACAGCTTACTTGTCACGCCATGGTGGGATTGTGCCTGGAAAATATTTGTCTTGCCTCAGTAACAACTTTTAAACACCCCTCCCAAGTTTTCACTGATATGGGTAATCTGTCCCACAAGTCTGCCTGCCCATGGCATCTTCCTTCGGCTGCCATCACCGTGGCAGTTTAGCCAGGGAAAGAGATGCATTCCTGAGCTTTGTGGCTGGAATTCACAAATGCCACAAACAATCAAATAAACAGAGGTTTTCCCCATCTTGTGGGCAGATTTTATCTAAACATCCATGCACAGCCCACCCCAGCCATGTACACAGCCTAGGAGCAAGCGCACGCAGATGCCCTCGGTTCATTAGTCTGGTAAATAGGATGGTCTTCTCTCATGCTGGTCCAAAACATCCTCCAGGGCTTTCAAAATATGAAAGAAAATATTTTCCCTTAATTTTTCTCATTATTTTATTTATTGAAATTTTCTCTTCCCTGTGATTTCACTTATGCTCTTCTCCTTGAATGCAATAAACAGTTGACATAGCCCTTGGAAACCATCTAGAGCCATTTAAAATATTTATGGTGTCACCCAGTATTTTTATTGGAATATTGAACCACCCCAGAGAACTGCAGTGAAGCCACAGACTCTGCTAAATTGTTTAATTATGTAACTTTGCTCTCCTAGTGACAAGTATTTATAAACTCTCCTTTTACAAACAATGTGATTGAGTTAAAAACTGAAGCACAGCAAACCAAGCTAATGGAAACCAAGGCAGATCCTATGGGCTCTTCCACGCCAATCCCTGCAGCACTGCAGGCAGCTCTGCTCTCACCCCTGGTTTAGTTAGCTCCATTCTCAGGGCAGACTGGAAAAGGTCTGAATCTGGACTACAGCAGGGCTCAAGTGGCTACTCATGCTCAGCTAAGGCACTTGTTGGCTCTGAGTTTGTATCCTCGACCTGTAAACTGTGGGCAGAGTGATAAACCCTCCCATGTGTGAATTCACAGCTCTGACTCACATTACAGTTCAGAATCATGAATCTGGGCCAATTCCCCCATGAAGAGGATGCCATGGGCAGAATGGGCTGTATGGAGGACCAGCCACCCAACAGAGGGGCGCAGGGACACAGGGGAGCACCCTGGGTTGCCACAGGTTGCCACACTGAAGGCATTACTAAAATGTGCAGGAAACGGAACACACTGGTGTACTGACTGGTCCCTGATTTGATCCCTTGAATCTCTTCATAAGGGTCAATTGTAATTAGCAGCTTAGCTGGTGAAGGGTCTGGAGAGAACTTGGGGTGTTTAGTCTGGAGAAGAGGAGGCTCTCTACACCTCCCTGAAAGGAGGTTGCAGTGAGGAAGGGGTTGGTGTCTTCTCCCTAGCATCAAGTGATAGAATGAGAGAAAATGGCCTGAAATTGTGACAGGGGAGATTTAAGCTGAAGATGAGGAAAAATTTCTTTGCTGCAAGATTGGAACAGGCTTCCCAGGGAGGTGGTGGAGTCAGAGTGGTGTTCAAAACCACATGTAGACATGGCACCTAGGGACATGGTTTCATGGCCATGGGTTGGGTCAGGGGTTGGACTGGATGATCTCAGAGGGCTTTTCCAATGGAAGCAACTCCATGATTCTATGAAAACACACCCGGGGCTGTGGTGAGCACTGATGAACACCCTGACTTCTTCTGTGCAGGATGGACTTCTTTAGCTTTTTATATTTACACTTTCTTTTGTGATTTTTAACGCCTCTTTTAGCTGCCCCAGCCAGAGGTAGAGTCCCATCTCCAGCGGTCGCAGCCGGGTGGTGTTTCCCAGTGCAGGCTGCAGCTCCAAGCGCCGCCGCCGAGCTCTTGGGGACGCTCATTCTTGCGGCTCGGCCCCGGAGATGGGTTCGGCTGCGAGGCAGGAACCTGCCCCCCCTACCCCGCAAGCCCAGCGGCCAAGAGCGAGATAAGGATCAGATGGGGAGTGGTACTGCCAAGACACACAGTCGAAGAGGAGGAGGAACGCGTCGCAGGAGGGAGCACGGCTAGAAACCTGCTGGCAGCCGTGACGCATGAGTCAGTCCTGCTGGACCCAACCCCTCCAGACCTTCTCATGGGGGGTTCAGTGGCTTCAGCAGGCCCAGAGAGCACATTGACTGCAAGTGGCATGATAAGAAAGATGCTTTTTAAAAATGGAAAGGCAGATTTTTTTTTCCTACAAAGGAAAAATAAACCACCACCAAAAGTCCACCAAGGAAGGGTTGTCTCTGCTGTACGTTTTACAGCAAGTTTACATGGGGTTTAATAGGACCACAACCCACAGCCATGTGCAGAGTCAATGCAGCAGCTGCATTTCTGCATATCCTGATGTCATCTTTTTGACCACCTTTTGTAAACACACCATAAAACATTGTCTGTACTCCCCAGGCCCTCGCCTCCTTGCCGCCTCCTTGCCGTCAGTGCTTCATTGCTCTGCAGGGAACAGGGAGCTTCCAGAAAATGGCAAGGTGGCAGATACATGAATGTTGAGTGACCATGGAGAAAAATATCAGTTCTTCCTTCTCACACTGAAATAATTTGAGAAGTAAGGAATTATGGGGACAAGCTGGAACTCAGGAGTTTTCACTTGAAATTAAGAAAAAACTTCTTTACTTTGGAGCACCAGGACAGGCTGCCTGGAGAAGTTGTGGAGTTTCGACATTCTGCAGTTCATAAGACAATGCACCCAAAATACATAGGCTTGATCACCTGGGAGAAGCTGCAGGAGCCAGAGATCAGAGGCAGGATCAGGCTGCATCCCCTGCATCCCTGTGTTCCCAAAACCCAGACACAGAGCTGTAGTGCTTCCTGCCCACCATGAACTGGACTTATATGCAGGGTGTTGGAGAAGAGAGACGCTTGCAGTCATTTCTCCTTCTGGCTGGCATTTCAGAGCTGTGTAAGGTATTGTGATTACATAAATGTGAACTACAAATCCTATTGAAAAGCTCCTGCCATGAGCTCTCCTCACAGGGCATGTGCTCCAGTCCCTTAATCATCCTCCTTACTCATTCATCTTCATTCCTCATTCTTCACTCAGCCTGCGTGCTTTTGCTAGTGCCACAGGGCTGTGTCTGCACCACAGGGATGATGGTCACTGATGTAGACTTTACCCATCTTGACCCTCTAACTGTAGCAAAAAGCTTTACCAGCACAGGCTCCACAGAGTGCTGGGATGGAAGTCATGATGTTTATAACCATCTGATTAAATGCAGTATTAAATGATGTAAATCATACGCAAGTTTTACGTCATTTGCATGCACCCTTCAGCAGCAGTCCCTGTTTTGTGGCCCTGGGAAGGCTGTGAAAGCCCCCCCATGAGCCTGTGACACCACATGTCCCCTGCAAGAGTCCTCACACCAGCTGGGTTACAGCAAGCTTCTCAAGATCATGTGCACTTCATCACAGCACAACCTGCCCAGCAGCTGCTTTGCATGAACAGCACCAAGGGAGAATGTTTGTGCTCTTGAAGTGTCTTGAAAGCACTTCAAGTTTTGCAAAATCCTTCTTTTATAAACTGGACTTTGGGATACATGAATTTAGCTTCAGACTCAAAAAAAACATCTTGCATCCAAGTGCAGGTCCCAGTGTCTTTTATGCAATAGCCAGCAGGAAAGTTCCTGTTCCGCTCAGCAGAAGAAGAATGTTAATTGCAAGGGAAGTTGAATACTGAAATGCTTTGCTTCATGGAGCACTGTGCAGGGGGAAGGAGATAAGCTCCAGAGACACCAGTTAGGAGTGCAAACTCAGTCATGCTTTTTTTTTTTTTTTTTTTTTTTTGGTTTTAAGTGGTGACTCCTTTCCTCGCAGATTTTCTCCAGCTTCCCAGCTGAGCTACCTAAAAATTGTAATATATTGTCAGTCTCTTGTGGGCTTTGTAGAGACTTTCTAGTCCAGAGGGGTGAAGCTCTGCATTAGAGAGTGTCTGCAGTCAGCAAGGAGAGGAATTCCTTTCCTGGATCAAGTGAGATAGACTGGGGACAGAGCTGTCATTCCAAAGTCATATCCTGCCACGTCCTTTATCCAGACCAATTCGCAGTATTCTCCTGGTAAAATGACCCCTGCCACCTTCCACCAGCAAACCTGGGCTGCATGGAGCAGGCATCTGCCCAGCCCCAGGTTAAGGTGCAGCAAGTGGGGGTCTGTCCCACCAGATTAGTTCATAAAATCACAGAAGCACAGAACTGGTTTGCTTGGAAAAGACCTTTACAATCATCAAGTCCAGCTGTTAACCCACCACTAAACCATGTTCCTCAGCACCACATCTACGCAATTTTAAACCCCTCCAGGGACGGTGACTCCCTGGGCAGCCTATTCCAAGGTTTGACAATGCTTTCAGGAAAGCATTTTTCTAACGTCCAGTCTAAGTCTCCCTTAGCACAACTTGAAGCCATTTCCTCTTGTCCTATTCCTTGTTACTTCAGAGATGTTACTGGAGACAGTTACTTGGTGTTACTTCTCCACGTCACTCCAACCTCATTTCAGGGAGTTGTAAAGACCAATGAGGTCTCCCCTCAGCATCCTTTTCTCCAGGCTGAACACCCCCAGTTCCCTCAGCTGCTCCTCACCAGCCCCGTTCTCCAGACCCTGCACCAGCTTTGTTGCACTTCTCTGGACCCTCAATGCCCTTCTTGGAATAAGGGCCCCAAACCGGAATCCAGTACTCAAAGTGTGGCCTCACCAGTGCCCAGAGGCGATGCCTGCCCTGGTCCTGCTGGCCACATCCACCCCCCGCCCGCAGTGTCCCCGGCCTTTTGCCGCAGCTCCCGGGGCGGTGCTCGCCCGGAGGCGGCCCCGAGCAGCGAGGCCGGCCCCCCCGGGACCCCCCGGCTCCCCGAGGGGCGGGCAGGGCGACTACAAGCCCCAGGCTGCCCGGCCGGGAGGCAGGGCGGGAGCGACGTGGCGCTGCGCGGCCCCGCTCTGCCCGCCGGACCCCGCTCCGCCCCGAGCCGAACCGAGCCGCGCCAGGGGCCGCGGAGCGCCGCGGGCTCTGCCCCGCCGCACCATGGGTGAGTCCCGGCCGGGACTGGGCTGGACGGGGGACAGCGGGGGGGCCCGAGGCTGGGAGGGAAGCAGCGGGGCCGGCTCGGGAAGAGGCAGCCGGGCTGGGAACGGGCGCGTCCTGCCCCAGGAAAAAGTTTTTATTTAAAGTTTTCAGCTTTCCCGAAAGGCTGCGGCTGCAGCTCCCCGCCCCCCACCTCCTTTCTATTTTTTTAGCACTCCCCGCTGCAAACGTAAAGAGACAAAGCCTGTACCGTGCACAGCCCCTCGGGCCATCCCTGGAGCCCACCACGGGGAGGAGAGGGCTGCCGGCGGGGCAGAGCCTCAGCGAGTCCGGAGGGACCAGCACAGTTCTGCCAGAGTCAGCGGCAGTGGTGTGCGCAGAGAGGGACTGCACCGGTTCAAAAGGCAGCCCAGTCCCAGCGAGGTCAGCGGCCACTGGTTACTGCCCAGTCCGGAGCACTTCCCTCCGACCGGGCTGCCTTAAGCAGGGCATCTCCTGGCGCAGCACTTTGTCAGATCCACCAAACTTTCTGTCCTTATGTGAAGATCTGAATGGTCCTCGCGTTCCCCAACGACGTCAGAGCAGACTGTGCAAAGCTTGATTTCAGTCAGAGCTCATGAAACTCTTGCTGCTCATCAGGAAATGCAGCAAACTAGGATGGGATCAGCTGTGAGATTTGCAGTGGGGGCTTCCTGTGTCGAATTGAGTTTGTGGCTTGAAACTAATGGCATGTCCACGTTATGCAAAGCCTTTTGTTCCCAGTGAGCAAATAGTCTTTGTAATTACCTGTGTAAGTTGTACAAGGAGTGATAAAAGCAGTGCAGGTAGGCACACAGCATGGTGAAGGGACTGCTGTGTAGCTGGAAAGGTGTCATGACACAAAGGAAGCACCCAGTGTTAAGAGATTCAATCCAAATGCACGTACAGCCATCCCTTTATTGCTGTAATAGAGACATTTCCTATTAAACACAGCTTGGGAGGGGAAAAAAAGCCCACAGACAGAGTGAGGACAATTTGCCATCATCTGGTGGCTGTGTCCACATTCTTTCCACATACAGTCTGCTGAAAGTCTGAGTATTTCTGATTAGGCAAAGCCAGTGTGAGAATACAGATGGTATAATGTGCTTGAAATGAGCAGAAACTAAGCTAATTAATTTTACCAGTGCCTTCAAAACTGTCACTGGAGGGGGGCTGTCACTGATGTCCCCAGGGGTCCCTGCTGCTGCACAGCCTCATGCCATGTGCAGAGCCCCCTACCATAACATGACTAATGGTTGACACGTGGTCACCCTTTCATCCTCTCCCCAGGGTGACAGGCATGTGCAGCAAATACCTTTATTTAGTTTTTAGGGTTGGTTGATTGGGGTTTGGTTTGCTTTTGCTGTTGTGTTTTTCTTAGTTTAACTAAACGTACGTACTTACCACACTTGCATGGTCAGCTGTGTAGGAAGGCCAAGGTCAAAGAACTGCTTCTTTTTCTGGGGCAGGCTTTCCAGCTCATGAAATTCATCCTGTAGTCCTGGATCTGAGAAGGGTGTGCCTGGCTCAGGCATCCTGGGCTCTGTGTGCTGCAGAAGTAGAGATGAAGAAATCAGAGCCACCCCTAGAAAGTTCTGTTGAGAATGCAAGATTAATTGGGAAAACCAAACTTCTGTAAGCAGTGTTTTTAACACCAGGGTAGGGAATGGGATTGCAGAGCCTGCAGTGAGAGCTGGAGGTGCCACAGGCACTGAAATACAACAGTGATAAAACAGAACAATGCAGGACCAGAAAGCGGGAGCTGTGTTTCCTGCCCAGAACAGCTTTTGTAATTAGAATCTTGGGATAGTGTGGGGAATCCCCTCACACTACTCCGGGCACTACAGATCACTGCTCTGCACCTGAACACAAGACTTAATGTTCTGCTTTCACATCTCTGCACCCCAGATGGGTGCCCCTGCAGTTAGTGGAAGCGTGTGCAGGACTGGTAGGTTGGTGACTATCTGCAAGTGCCACTCTGCATGTGACCTAGGGGGAAGTTCAGCAACATGGCTTTCTAGATGGAAAACTTTGGATGTTCTGGGAGAGATTTTTCCAGCTTGGCTGTGTACTGATAGCTTGCCTGCCTGTGATAGAAAACTGAACCCAGCATTCCTTGCTGCTTTTCCAGGTCGTGCACTGCTGGTCCTCCTCTTGTCTGCAACAGTCTCCCTCCTCGGCGGGCTGATATTTGGCTATGAGCTGGGGATTATCTCTGGTGCACTGCTGCAGCTGCAGATAGACTTTCACCTCAGCTGCTTCAGGCAAGAAGTTCTCGTGAGCTCCCTCCTCATCGGAGCCCTTCTCGCCTCTCTGGCTGGGGGGATCCTCATTGACCGCCACGGACGGAGGAGAGCCATCCTGGTCAGCAACTTGGTGCTGTTGGTTGGCAGCCTTGTTCTGACACTGACAAGGTCATTTGTTGGCCTGGTCCTTGGGCGTGTGACTGTGGGCTTTGCCATCTCTATCTCATCCATGGCCTGCTGCATCTACGTCTCAGAAATGGTGGCTGCTCATCGGCGAGGGCTGCTGGTGTCTCTCTATGAAGCAGGCATCACTGTAGGAATCCTGCTCTCCTATGCACTGAATTACATCTTTGCAGATATGGATGAGGGATGGAGGTACATGTTTGGGTTGGCCATTGCCCCTACAGCCATGCAGTTCCTCAGCATCCTCTTTCTCCCAGTGAACCCAGTTAAATTAAGCTCATGGGACTCAGATTGCCAAAAGGGCCTCATTCAGTTGCAGGACTCTGAGGACAGAGCAACAGCAAAGCAGGAGCCCTATAAGGAGAAGCATTACTCATTTCTTGACCTGTTCAGGACCAGAGACAACATGAGAAGGAGGACTCTGGTGGGCCTGGGACTGGTACTCTTCCAGCAGTTCACTGGGCAGCCCAATGTGCTGGGCTATGCCTCCAAAATCTTCCACTCAGTGGGGTTCCAGAGCAACTCCTCAGCAATCCTGGCCTCTGTTGGGCTGGGGGCAATAAAGGTGGTGGCCACACTCATTGCAATGGCCTTTGCAGACAGGGCTGGCAGGAGGGTGCTACTCATGTCTGGCTGTGTGGTGATGGCCATCTCCGTCACCACCATTGGCCTCAGCAGCCGCATTGCTCCGCTGGCCATGGCCAGGGACTGCAAGGCAGCCACGGACCCCAATGCATCCCACAGCCTCACCCAGCACCCCCTGACACCTGCATCCTCCCAGCTTGCTGTATCACCCATCCTACCAGCATTAGGTGCTGGCAAAGGTCAGGCGAGTCCTGGGTTTGCTGCCACGAGGAGCCTTACAAAAGGTTTTGCCAGTACTCAAAGTACAGAGGTGGTTCCTGGTTCTTCCCTCACTTGGAAAAGGGGCTTGGAAGAGACAGTGGGAATCACAGGCCCTCCTCTCAGTGGTGCTCCCTGGGCAGAACATAAGGTGTTAAACTGGATTACACTGCTGAGCATGATGGCTTTTGTGAGTGCCTTCTCAGTTGGATTTGGACCAAGTAAGTGTGATGTTTGTGTATCCTTTACATAACCCAGGGAATAAAATTCTTTACAGTCTGCCCAAAACATCCATTATGTATCCACTTTACCAAGCAGTTCACTGGGAACTGGGAGTTTATCCCCTTCAGCCCACTGGATAACATCCAGCTCTGTCAGCCCCAGGGCTGGTACAGCACTAGAATAACTTCCTCTTCCATGCTGTCTATGCCCTTGTAATGGTTTTGTTTCTGTCCAGCTCATTGCAAAATCAGAGCATCCCACAAGCACTGTCTAATCTTCCTAGCACCCTGATGAGGAGGAAGACAGAGGACTGAGTGGCTTCTGCTGTGTGGTGAAGAAAGTCTGTGGCAGAACTAGAAGAGAAACCTCCTCAGAAGGTTCACAGTATCAGTTGGTCTCTTTCTGAAGTCGTTATTTGTTCATCAAATGGGTTTGACAGGGACCCTGTCAAATAACCCTGGGATAGAAGAGACTACTTTTAAGATATTTTGCTTTAGCTCTGCTGTTAGCCCTAACACACCATTGCTACCCCAACCCTACCCCTTCCTCATTTCTTTGCAAGCAGCACATCCTGCCAGCAGGTATGCCAGACCTTTTCCACCTCCCCTGAATGGAACAACCAACTCCTTTGCTCTCTTCTTTGTTCCCTGGGCCTCCTCTTTGGTATTTCATTCCTCTGGAGAGTGCTGAAAGTGGGAGTTTTGAAGATTCCTGCTGTCACCTGACTCTGAGATGAATGTTTGGCCCCACTGAGTTCTGGGTGAAGCCAGAGTTTAAACCCCCTGCTGAAGTCTCCCTTGCTTATTTCCCAAATAAATTGCTTACCCCCTGTGACTTTCTTTCTGATCTCTCTAATCTGTGCAGTGACCTGGCTGGTCCTCAGTGAGATCTACCCTGCTGGGATAAGAGGAAGAGCGTTTGCCTTCTGCAACAGCTTTAACTGGGCTGCCAATTTACTGATCAGCCTCTCCTTCCTGGACCTCATTGGTAAGTGGCCATCCCCAATCCCTCCATCTCCCACAGCTGCTATGGGAAAGTGGCCACCACAGGACATTGGGTGATTAAACTGTTTGAACCTTGACACTGGGATAGGTGCAACCCTGGTGCCCCTGAGACCAGAAAAAGCAGGCAGCAGCAGTGCTGGTCTGAGCCTCTCCACCACCCATTTCATAAAAATCATCCACATCCCCCTGTGGTAAAACAGGGAGCTTGCAGCTTTCATGCTGGTAGCTTTAAGATGTTTCTTGCTAGCAGAGCTCTGAGCTGAGGCACTGAGTGAGCACTGCTGGTCCCCGAAGCTCAGCTGCCTTCTCCTTCTCTCTGGGGTGCTGATGGCAAGGCCTGGTGTGAAATGTCCTTCTCCCTTGCTGGTTCCTGGTCCAGACTTTGCCAATAAGGAGGCCTTCCCTGTCCTTTTGAGGACTTACCAAAATGAGACGCCCCTGTCAGGCACCTGTGACCACCTTGCAGCGAGCAGCCGCCTTCCTTTGTATCCCACAATGTGACCTACCTCCAAGAGATCTTCACACACTTGAGTCTCTCTGCAGATGCCATTGGTTTCTCTTGGATGTTTCTTCTCTATGGCCTGATGGGAGCTGTGGCTGTCACCTTCATTTACTGGTTTGTTCCGGAGACAAAAGGACAGTCCCTGGAGGAGATAGACCAACACTTCTCCAGGAAACGGTACCTGTGCCCTGCCAGCCTGGGTGATGGCTTTGGGGTCGATGGCACTGGGCATGCCAGGGCTGTTGCAGAGTCTGGTCAGTGCTGCTGAGAATATCTGCAGTTTGCAGCAGGGCTGTGGGACAGCCTGTGAGGGCTGCAGCGTGGTTCATCAGCAGGTCCCTGCCCTGAGCCTTGTGGCCGTGCTGCTGAAGGGCACCAGTGACACTTGAGAGGAAAAGGTCTAAAAAACAAGGCGTGTGGGGGAGGGGAGGAGAGCAGGACCAGAGCATGGCACAGGCAGGTCAGGATAGTGAGGTCCTTAGAGTAATCCAGGACTGATCCTTCTGCTCTGGGGTAGAGACATCTCCTGGTATAACACATGCCACGGGCTCTCACCTGGTAATTTCCGTGCAAAGCCTGTAGTAGGCTAGGGAAGATGAAGGGTGCTGGTGCAGTTCTGGTTGTGAAGGAGGTGGCAGGGCAGGCATTGTGGGAGCAGAGAGAAGTTGTGCACCCACACATCCATGGTGCCAAGGGGAGAGAGCACACACCCCATGGAGAGGGTGGCTGGAGAGGGATAACTGCTGTAAACCCCTGCCCGGCTCTGGGTGAGCTGCAGCTGACCTTCACCATTGCCCTGCAGGCTGTGGGAGGGAAATGTGTTCCAGCAGAGACGTGGAAGAGGAGCAAGCTGCATGCACACCCAGTACCAGAGAGTGGAGCACACCAGCAGCACGTGAAACCAAAGCCTGGGACATGCCCACAGCATTGCTCTGAGGAGAGGAGCAGGCTGTGCCATCCTGACAGTTCTTCTCCATGACCTCTAACTGGTGACCTCTCCTCAGAGATGGTGCTCACCACAGTGCCTTAGATCTTGGGACATGCCAATAGCTGTCCTTTGGTTCCTTGGAGGATCATTGGTCTGGGTAACACATCCTCCCTTTGATACCTTTTCTTGTCATGATTTGTATCTCCTGCCATTGAAGGAGTTCATGATTTTGTACACAGGAATTAAAGCACAACTGTTGCTGATGGTGCTCTCCAGCCATGCAGCTCATCTGTGAGCAAGGTGTGTTATTTGCCAGCTCTTTGAATGTGTGATGCTTTATGGAGGGCATCACAGGAGGAATGTGTCAAACACTCAGCAGCAGGCATTAATATTATTCCCCTCTATAATATCTGTGCAGGAGCCTGAAGTCTGAGGTGGGAGTTAATGCAGATAAATGCTCTTTTAGTGGAGGCAGAACAAGTGCTGGCTCATCCACTGTGCCAAGAGGGTGAAGGTCCAGTAGCTCACCCACCCAACCACCCAAGGCCCATGCCTACACAAGTGCAGAAGTGCATCTCCTGCATGCTTGTCTGCTCGCCTTTGGACACAAAGCCTGGTTTGCATTCACAGCTTTGGACACAAAGCCTGGTTTGCATTCATAATCAGAGTTTGCACATTCAAAAATGCAGGCAATGTTCTGGTACCTTTGACAAGTTTTCCACCTCTTACAATTGGACATTCTTCAATTACAGCCTCTGCCTTTGTGCACATTATAAAACCCACTCTTAACACCATGTTTGCCCCCAAAACCTTGTGAGAAGGGAGGAGGAGCTGGTATCCTGCTGAACAGCCAGCCTTGCCTCTTCTGAACCCCTGAAGGAACAAAGCCCCAAAGCTTGGAGTTTTCCCTTGCAAATGCAGCTCTCTGGGGCCCAGTGACTGATAGGCACCAACCACCTGGTTGGCACCACGGACAAACATACAGGATGTGTCCACATCACCCAAACCCCTGCCTCAAAGAGAAGCCACAATAACATAAGACTGGCCTGTCCTTGGCTGTAACTCGGTCCATGGCTATTTGGCCTCTGCCTAAGTCACTTGTGGGATTTGCTTTTCTCTTGCCACTGAGCAACAGGGGTCACCCCCATCCTCACCCACCTCTGCTGCAGCTGGAATTTGGTGTTTCTGAAGTCCCTGTGCACTGCGGGTGCTGTCCCCTCATGGCACACAAGGGCACATGTAAAACAGAGCGTGGGTGGTGCAGACAAGCTCATGAATATTGAGCTGTGCCAGGGCCGGCTCAGATTTACTGGGGAGAAAAGTGTTAGTGCTGCCCTAGGAGCTCAAGTCAGTCTCCAGATTAGGGCTGCAGACTGGTCGTTGGGGACAGGGTCGTGTATTCAAAGGGGGATCCCTGGTGAAGAGGGTTGGGGGGCGGTGGCAGAAGGGGGAATGGTTGCATGCACCTCGACATGTGTTTGGCTGGAGGTGGGTGCCACGAAGTGGCAGCAGAGCTTCAGAGCAGTTTTTCTTTCGGGGCTGTGACCATTTACCACCTGCCTCAGGAGTGTCAGGGGGCACCCAGCCCACCCTGGGGACATTGAGCCCCCTGCCCAGCCTGGGCAGCCCCGGGAAGGAGCAGGGGTACAGCGGGCAGGGGGTGCACCGCGCCGTGTCTGCCGCGAGAGGGCGCCCCGGCACCGTGGCACCGGCGCTGCAGCAGCAGCTCCGTTCCGGCCCCGCTGCTCCCCGTGGTGCTAGCGCACCCTGGTACTGCTCTGTCACCCTGGGGAGACAGACAGACACATCTACCCCAGACCAAAATCTCATCTCGCCCCACCCCTCGGGTACCACGCTGAGCCAGAGAGACCCCCCCTTATCCACAGAGCAGGGGTGCAGCTGACCCCCCATGCGATGTCCCTTGGCTTGACAAAGCCCCTGGAAAGGAGGGAGATGGGAATGGGAATGCAGGGAATACCGGCAAGAAGGTGGGCAGGGAGCTGAAGGGCAAGGAGAAGGGGCTGGGGACCCTTGGGCTTCATGAGAGGGTGGAGCGGGCTCCAGGGGCTCCTCGAGGGGGGGCAAGCACAGCTGGTTGGGTTGAAGAGGGCTATGGGGACAGCAGACAGTGTCACTGGCATTGCCAGGCTGTGTGGGTGGTGGAACAGAGATCTGTAAGTTAACCTGTGGTTAGGGGCTTAACAAGGCCAGGGTAAGAGGGCTGCATTTTTCCTGCTGTCTTCAGGAAAACATGATGCAAATTTCCAAACTTGAGAGCTGCCCAGCCCATGAGGCAGGAGGGCTCTGGAAGGGGCTGCCCAGCTCATCATACAGAATGCTCTGCATTTGGGTGTCTGCACAAAGAGCAAGGAGAAAGGATATTAGGAGAGCCTGGAGGATGCTGGAGAGCTGAGTCCCGTCTCCTCTGGTAGCTGGTGTCACAGGGTCCTGCACCTCCATCACATCAGTGCTGGACTGGTGGCACTGAAAAAAGGAAAGGCTGGAGAGGAGTGTTTGAAGGAGAGGCTGAAGGAAAGTCAGTGGGTATAAAAATTCAGACTTGCACCCCTTGTGAGGAGAAACGGCCAGTATTCAGGGAAAGAGCAGTGGGGAAGTAAATGGTGCTGCTGCCATAAATGAGGTGAGTTTGACTGTGTAGTGCCAGCAGAGCCACAGGAACATTAAGCAACAAGAGATGCTTCTATCCCTAGACAAAAAGCTTTAAAAAAAAAAAAAAAAAAAGATGATGCCAGGCTTTCTGATCACCCTGACTGCCAGCCCCAGTGCCAGCACAGGTTTCTTGAGATGGGAGAGCCCAGATTCCAATAGGAAAAATGCAGAGCCAGTAGGAAGAACAAGTCACTGCCCCCTGATCAGGGTAAAGGCAATGATCAGCAAATATAAAATGAGATTAGAGAAGCTGGTCACCTCAGTGATCCACCAGGGAGAAAGAAACAGTTTTGGATACAATAATGAGTCTCCTGGAAGCAGGAGTGCTGGAAGCAGTGAGGAAGGCTGCTGCTCTGGGCTCGGAGGGGAGTGGTGCACAGGACCTGCTTCACAAGGTGTTTGTGGGCAAGCTGCTCTCTGCTAGCAACCACAAAACAACCAATTTAATGCTGTAGTGGGAGAGAGCACACCAAATAAATCCAGCCTGTGGCTCTGTGATTTCAAGAAAGGGAACTATGAAAAACTCAGGTGATTAGTCAACAACAACAAAAGGAACGGAGAGAAAGTAAAGAGTCTGCAAGCAGTCTGGAGGTGATTAAAAAATGCTCTATTAAAGCCCAAGTAAAACATGTGTCACAACTCAAAAAGAACTAAAAGGTCCTAAAAACACCCTGTCTGACTGAGTGCTAAGGTTAAGATGGTATCACAGAGAGAAGGTCAATGTTTTAAATGTGGAAAGGTTTCCCACATGAGGAGAAAAGGAAAGACCATAAAACAAAGCGAGTAAAGTGCAGACAGAAAATTAAGAGAGCTTAAAAAGAGCATGAAGAGTTCTTTGCAAGGATTTTTTTTTTTTTAACTAGATCAAAGGTGAGCAGCTGGCTAGGGAGCCATTGGTCTGTACCAAGGTGCAGCAGGGTGCTGGGCAAGATGAGGTATGACAAGGCAGCCCAGACACAACTGTGTGCTGGGCTTCACTGCTGCAGTATGTGCGAGATCTCACACCCATTTTGTTCTTTGTACCTTGCAAGCTAGAGGAATAAGATCAATGTGATTTTACAAGGGGTTACCTGAGGATGGGCAAGTTACTAAAGTACCTCCCACCTACAAACCAAGAGGACCCTGGGAGCTGCAGGGTCTAGTCTAGGAATTGGAATGTGCTGCCCAGGGAGGTGGTTGAGTCACCAACCCTGGATGTGTTTAAAGGTCTTTTGAATGTGGTGCTTGGGGAGCTGGTTTAGGGGTGAACCTTGTAGAGCAGGGTTATTGGTTGGACTTGGTGGTCCTGAGGGTCTTTTCCCACCTGAATGTTTCTGTGATCCTGCGTCACCTCCATCCCTGCTGGGTGGTCAGGTCTGTACCAGCAGCAAGAGCTCATGGGCAGACAGGAGGGTGGGAAAGAACCAGCAGAGCAGAAGCCTGCCTTGCCAGCATGCTGGGGCTCTAGGAAAACACCAGTGTGCACAGGGACAGGGGGGAGCTAACAGACAGAACAGGTGGAAGGTTTTGAAAAAAATCTTGGTAAAACCATTTTTAAAAAATTACCTTGCTGTGGAGCTGAAGCAAAGGGAATAAACAGCAAAAGCTCCAACCTTGTGGATGATGCTAAGCTCTTTTGGGAACAAAAATGTTTTGCCACTGACAAAGGGCTCTAGAACAACCTTGCAAAATCAAGAGGGCAAAAAGGGCAGCTGGGATGGATGTGCCAGGGAAAGCTGCAGGCTGATGCCAGAGGCCTCTGAAAGATATCTGGGGTTAGAATGGACTGAAGGAGTCTTCAGCTGGGTGAGCTGACTCCCCCCCATCATCATCTAACTGGACAAACATGTCCCTGCTCTGAATTTGTGACCCATTAACATAGCCACAGGCTGTTGCTCTTTTTTCCTCCCCTGAGGCTGAGACCTCATAAGACTGGAGGATACAGAAATGCTTGAGGCAGTGATAAATCTTCTTTAGTGGGCTTTTATTTCCTTTTCTTTCACAATATTTTCTTTAGTTTCCTAGCCAAATTTTTTCTAAGGAAAGATTTCTGACTTCCTTTGAGCCACAGCTCAACATCTGTCCACACTGGGGGCTGAAGCAATACACTGTTAAGGGGTTTTGATGTCAAGCCCAAAACCCCACCAGGGATTTATGCAGCTCTCCCCTTTCCTCCCTCCTCCTCTTCAAACAGCCTTTCATTTGCTCTCACTAATTGTGCTGTCATGCCTCTCCTCTCCCCCCTGGTCGTGCAGACAGCCTTTCATGCAGACAGGTTTCAGTGACAGATGCCTGTGCCATGAGCTGGCCGAGGAGGCTGCGGAGCAAACGCATTGCTGAGCTGTGCTGAAGCCATCCAGGCTCCCATCCAGCTCGGGGAAGGATTAGGCAGTGGCTTCCCTGCCCCCTCCCCTCCCCCCCGCTCGGAGGAGCTGTTGGATAATCACTGCTGGTCGGGAGAGCCCTGCCAGCCCCAGCCCACCCACAGGCACCACTTGCTCCCTTAAGCGAGCAGGAAAAGATCAGCTGAGCATCTCTTGGGAAAACGGAAGGGAAGAGCCTTCAGCAGGATTTAGTCTGTGGATGAGGACACTGCAAAGCCTGGTGTCCCAGGGGAGGTGGCTGTGGGGAAAAAGGAGAAGAGCCAGGACCAGGGAAACTGCACGGGGTTGAACAGAGCAGTTCTGGGCCATGCCTCCTTGAGCATACACAGCAAGAGCCATGTGGTGGGTGTGAAGGCCAAATGCATGAAATTGTGAGATAAGGCTTGGCTCTGGGGACTGTGTAAATCAACCTGCTCAAATGGAAACTTGCTCTCAGGCCTTGCCAGCAAAAGGAGAATGACACTTTTGAGCAGCCACTAGATCTGAAGGCATCTGAGTCACAACCAGAAGCTAATCCTGGAGGGGGACAAAGCTTAAATTTCCTCAGAGTTGTGCCCAGGGAAGACATTGGCAGCAGCAAGCCTGGGATATAGCAAGTGGGGCAATGCACAACTCAAGTATGCAAATGATCTGTCGGCAGAAGCAGCCCCAGCAGCCCTGCACCCTCTGCTCCCTGTGACAGCCTCACAGCCTAGGTGCTCCCCTAGGTCCCCATCTCCTCCCTCCTGCAGAAGAAATAGCTGCAAAAGCCACTGCTCTAGGGGCTGTGCTATGGGGTCTGTGCTCTGCCAGAGACAGAGAGGAAAGGGAGCTGGATTTTTATCCTTTTATCCAATCGATTTGTTGGTTGTTTGTTTGTTTTTTTCTTGTTTTTAATGCCTGTCTGCAAAGATTTTGTCTATCCCAAAGTCTGCAGACACACCAAGGGATGGGCTGGGAGGTGGCAGGGTCAGGAGCACTCAGCAATGATTTGCAGGAATTTTTAGGTGAACTCAAGGTGCCCAGTCAGGGTGGGTGTCTGTAATGCACTGAGAAGCCTCTGTCACACACACACTTAGATCTACCTCTGTGCTGTGCCACAGCCAACATCTGGATGATGTAAGGAATAAGCACAAACCTTGGCTTGTTATTGGTCATCCAAACTGACTTGAGAAACCAGCCTGTGTACAGGTGAGGTGAAGCCTGAGGAGCTGGAGGTACCAGCAGCGAGTCCTGGAGCTCCAGCCATGGTAAGGTGACCAACAGACATCAGAGGGAAGTGCCAGTCCCTACTGCAGATGCTCCCACAGCTCAGCCTGGTGATGAGGCTCCATGTGTGCATGTGAAGGCAGCAGGCTGAAGGTTGGGGTCCTGCTCAGTCTATGCTCAGGGGGATGCAGGGCTGGATGAAAGGAGCCAGGATACATGAAATAGCATAACTGGAAAAACACAGCCCAGCAGGGGGGCTGTTTAATGCTCTACAGATCCAGCAACACCACCAGAGCTAGCAAAAAACCATTCCTGGTGCAGCAAGCAAGACACCAACTAAACCCAAGGAAAACCTGGAAGGAGGAGGGTGTGTTGAGATGTGTTGTGTCAGCTGGTGTGCCTCCAGGCAGTGCACAGATTAGACTCAAGCCTAGAATGCAGCAGAGGCTTCCTCCTTTCACTGCCCCTCTCCTGTCCTCTCTGATGTGCTCCTTCCAGCACAAGCACCTTCATGCTGCCCATGTTTGGTGCCCATGGCCTGCACCCTTGTCCTTCCTGCTTTACCCTGTCCTTCTTGGTACTGCTCCTGCCTCTGATCTGTGCTAAGGAGTGAGACCTCAGGTGCAGGACTGGGCAATACAGAAACCACTGCTCTGCCCCTAGACCTACTGGGACAAATCCAGCCTCTGGTTAAGCAGGAATCACATCCTTACCTTTACTGGAGAGTTTTCCCAGTTGTTTCCAGGTACTTTCAGGATACTGAGCTCTTCCCACTGGCCATCATTCTTTCCTTGGAGCTGCAAGGAGTTCTCAAGAGTTATTTGCCCTCAGATAGGTCTTCTGTGAGGGTTTGGGGGAAATCATCGTGCTTGGTGCCACGCTCCCATGGGGACAATCCTGGCACCAGAGCCGTGGCTGTGTCCGTGCTCACCCGCAGCCCTCGGGGTAACAAGCACCCTTTTGTTCTCCAGCTCACAGCTGAGTCCTGGTGCACGATGTGACCTCCTGCAGCAACACAAATAAAAATGCCAGTGCTGTGACTATCAATAGTGTTTCTATTCCTGCTGCCACTCTGATTGCTTTTGCTACTATTAATAATAATATTTACATATGCAAACCCGCAGATGCAAAACAGATGCTTGGGTTGGGACCTCTGGAAAAAAAAAAAAAAAAAAACACAACTTGTCTCTGCCACATATTTCTGACAAAGGCAGAGGGTTAACCACACAGAGTGCCATAGAGAGAACAAATAGACAGGGAAAAAGAATGAAATAATTCCTTCCATATTCCTGACAGAGGCCAAAACTCATCCATTCCCTCTCTCTGCTTCTCTCCTTTCTAGCATTTGAGACTCTTTTCCAATAGCAGGTCATGGATGGTTTCCATATTTGTTCAGACTTGTCTAATTTTATTTTCCAGCTCAGCTCTTATTTTTTCAGATGCAGCTTTTTTTGATGGATGGAAAATACAAAAGGAATCACTCATCTGCTCCCTGCAAGCTTTTTCCTGACTGCTGGGAAGCCCAGGCGCTATTCCAGGCCTGGAGTAAACCTTGCCTTGTGGAGAAAACTTGAGCCTTGTTTGCTGAGTTCACACGTCTGGGAATAATTTAAGCTAAAGGGAAAAAGTAAAAGTGAGAAGACTGCTACCTCCTCTTGTCCCTTCACCACACAGCCCTGCCTGGGAGGACAGTCATGCAGTCATGCAAGATGAACAATCACATCTCCACTGCTGGCCAAGACTGTAAAACAGGAAAGCAGTGGCACAGGGCAGGGCAAGACTGTCAGCAGCTTCACCCAGGCTTGTTTCATAGCAGCGGAAGATAACAAGGGGACCACCAGCAGCACAGAATACCCTCTGCTTTCAAGGGGGCTGCTGTAGCTAGAGCTGGGCTTTCTTGGGGTACAGCCAGGGAGCAGAGGGGCTTGGCTTGGGCAGCCACCATTGCTCATTGCTCCTGGTTTTCCTGCAAGCATTTGGAGAAGCAGAAGCACCAGGCTGAAACAAGGACCTCTCTTGCCTGCGTTGCTAGGTAGCTTTGAGCTGGAATTACACAGGAGTCCCACCAGCATGAACAGCTTCCCTGGGAGCACACTTTGGGCTCCTGACCATGTATTCATGGTTGTGTGAACTCCAGAGGCTCCCCCACACCCATGGGTGTCATGTTTGTGGACAACACACCTCCCCAGTTCCTTTCTGCTGAGAAACACCCTCATAGACATCCTGATCTTCCCAAGCAGCCCCAGCCCAAGCTGCTTCTCCCATGAGCAGGAGGAGCAGGAGGAGGAAGAGGAGGAAGGGTTTATATGCTCTGCCAAACCAATGCTCAAGCAGAGAAAGCCACTGAACAGCACAGTGAGGAGTGCAGCCGGGTGTCCCCAGGCACTAACGAGTAATAAAGTGCCCCAGAAACTAAAGAGCCCCCAAGTGCTACTGAAGACTAAGTAGTCCCCTAATACTCACATCTCTCTCAGGTCAAATTCCACTCTTTAAACCAATCCCCATTACATTTTACACGTTGGGCTGTGGAAGGCCTCAGAGGGGCTGTTAGGGTCTATTGTAGCGGAATAAAGCAAGTGTCAAAAAGACTTTTAATGCCCAGTTAAAAATGGCCCAAATACAGCCTGCAGTTACCTGATAAGCTGCAAGGTCTCTACTGGGAGAAATATTTTGCTTTTTAAATTGTCTCAGCCCTTGCACACTTACAAGAGTCTGGCCTCAGCTCTAACTAAAGCTTTGTCAAGTACATTAAAACAATATTAAAAGCCTGGCTTTTGTTCCATAAAGACTTTTAGTGCTTGCTGGTTGGTTAGTTGGTTGCTTTGTTGTTTTTTGTTTGGTTTTTTTTTTCCTTTCCTTATAATGGTTATGAGCAGCAATTATTGAACATATCAGAGCACTGCAGATCTCCCCAGCTCTGTGTGGGTTACAGCCTCAATCCTTCTCCCAGCATGGTGGCTGTCCCATTGCTGCCATCCCCACTGTGCAGGTGTGGGAGCCAAAGAGTTCAGAAGGAATTAACATCTCCAGAGATACCCAACAGGGCTGTGCCAGAGAAAATACTCCTGGTCTTCCCTCAGTGCAGATTACCCTGACTCTTTGCAGGGAAACTGGAGAGATTGCATCTATGTACTGGTTCAGTTAACCTTCATAGGAACAACCTCCTCATGGCAATGGACTCTGCGTGGGCTGCAGTGTCCATCCTGTTGGGGTGCTTTGTGCATTCAGAGATCAGGCAGTTAGATGTTTATACAGCCAGAGGTTTTCATTCAAAGATTCAGTCTCAGAGTTGGCACCAGCCAAGAGAGGCAGGGTTGAGCTGAGGCAGGGTGCTTCATGCCCTCCTGTGTTGCTCCTCTTTGCAGGGCAGACCAGCCCCACGTGGCAGTTTCTCTGCTGTCGCTGTGCTTTGGGAAGTGTCTTTGCAAAGACTGAGGCAAACTGACAAAATTAATGGCATTTGAGGTCCTGTGTGAGTCTTGACTGTCAGGAATTAGCATTAAAAACATGACTTAAAGCTTCCACATTGCAAAAGCCATCAGCTGCTTTACTGCCCTGCAGCCATGCCAGCTCCTTCACACTGCAGCTTTGACCCAAGTGTAACAGCTCAGTTATTTAGCCTGGGCCAGGCTTAAAGTTCTGATGAAGCCTAATCTTGTGACCTGTATTTGCTTTGGCTGGGAATGCTTTCTGCACAGACGACTTCCTATCCTTCTTAATCTTTCCTGCAGGAAAGGAGCTGGGAGTTGAGTCGTGAAAGGAAGGCAGAGCCAACCAAACCCATCCAGAGAAACAAGCCCTGCACATGTTGGTGAAGTGGGCCAGGTTCAGGGACCTTGTCTGTTAAGGGAAGGAATTAAAGGGGGAGTCAGCACCTCTGCTGTCATCATTTGAGATGCATCAAATCCATCATCGCTCCTCTGGAATGTTACCCATCTGGAAACAGGGCTGGCTGCAACTGCCACAGCCTCACAGCTCAGGGATGGAAAACTCTCTGCTTGGCTCCAGCTCCTCAAACCTCCCACTGAAACAGAGAGATGTTTTGTGGCTACAGACCCCTGGCAACCCCCTGACTTGTCACTGACAGGCTGCTCATGGGTGCTGGCCAGCAGTCCCTTACAGAGTGTGCAGGAAAGAGCTGCTCTCTGCTGCGTGACAACAGAGGGAGCACGGTGCCCGTGTCAGGCAGTCCAGTGGATGCTAATGGTTAGCTAATGTGAACTCCCTCCCTCCTTCCACAGCCTAAAACTAACTCAGGAGAAGCATGTTTCAGTACCAGCCTTGGGCATCACGCTTCTACCACCCGTCTAAAATCTGCCTCTTCATGTCCCCTGTAACCCTAGCCCACTTGGACCATTGTTGCATTGCTGCAAATTCTCTGAAAAAAGCACTCCACAAAATGAACAAACAATCAGGGAATCTGGTCTAAGCCTCACCTTCTGCTCCAACACACAGGACAGTGCTGAGGTCTGCAGAGAAACCACACATGGACTCTTCTGGAACAACTTCAACTTGAGCAGCACGTGGGAAATACTCAACCTTCCCCTCAGCCTCACCTTCAACTTCCATCACAACCCCTAAGCAGTAGCTACAAGGCTAAAGAGAGAAAAGAGAGGGAGAAGCTCCCAGCACACTTTAGCTGTTTTCTAGGAGAAAGCCAGGCCCCTGCAGGGGCTTTCACCCAGCTCTGGAGGTACTCAGGGACACAACAACATTTGTCCCCTGGAAACCAGGTGCACAAAGTACCAAAGCGCTTTCTAGAAATGTCTTTCTTATCAGGGTTTGCAGTCACAAAACACTTTGTGATAAGCACAAAGCTACCTTTGTATTGCACTATGCTGGCACTGCAAGTGCTGTGGTGAGCTTCACAAAATCCCCACTTCATGTTCCAAACCAGGGCTCCAAATGCAGAGGCATCACCATGGGGCAGAGGGTGTTTTTGGAAGACAAAAGGCCAGTCAGGTTTGGATCCTGTTAAAATGCCTTGGTTTTAACCAATTCCCATGGGTTGAAATTAAAAAAAAATTCTGAGTAGCTGGAAATATTCCCCAGTTTCATTTCCACAGAAAAGAAAATGCTTAAAAGCATTCTAAGGTTAATAGGAACATGATGAAAGAACCAGTCCTGTAGAGCAGCTTTTTGAGTAAATGCCTCCTGTAAGTGCATTTTCCAATCATTAGAGCAGAGAAATTTGGGAGAGAGTTTAAATCTCTCAAACTTCTGGAAAGCAAGCAGAGAGGAAGCAATCCATTGAGCTGTTGCAGAGATGCTCCAGGCTGTGTCCCAAGGGCTCTGCAGTGGCAGAGCTGTGGTTGCTGAAAACCAGCACCCATGAGAGCAGGTCACCCACTGACAGGGAATCAGAGCACCCTGCTTTGCTCTGATAAGAGCCCGAAAACCCAGCATGGCCATCCAAAAGGTGCAAGCTTGCTGCTGGCAGGGATCTGTCCCAAAATAACATCTGTCCAAAGCTGATTGACACTCTCTGCCTCAGAGAGGAAGCTATCATCCTAAAGCTTCCCTAATTAAGCAACTGCGGAGCTTGGGAGCATGCTGCACCCCTAATTCCTATCTAACCATCGGGCTGAGAGCTAGGGTTTGGAAATGCAGTGAGTGTGACGAGTAGAGGGGTACCTTTTCCTCCTGGTGTAAAACAGGGTATCCCAGATACACTTTAACCCAGAAGCTCACTGGAGCAGCCTACATCACCCCACAGCAGCTCAGAAGCCAATAATTACTAAATGAGTGACAATGACAAGTCTCCCTCCACAGCAGTGTGTGGTTACCTGCTCCAAAGGGGGCTGGGATTCGCAGAGGGGGTCACAGGAGTTGTGGATGCACACCAGGTCCCTCCCAGCACTGTGCCAGGTACTCTCCAGCACAGCTCCAGCTGCCCGAGTCTGCATGTGGACAGCCTGCACACTTGGGAACGTTATTGCGCACGTGCTGTGCTTATTAATTGGTGCCACTCTTTGTTTTTTCAAAACAAAGCAGAAAAACTCTCTCCTGCTAAATAATGGAATCATCATTTCAGCATTGTTGTGCTTTCTGGTGTTTACAAATATTTGCATTGACCCAAAGCGGTTGCAGGGGAGTTGATAAAACCGTCTCAGCCCCTGGTAGTGTTAGGAGAGAGCACTTGTAAAGGTCACTGGTTTTCAGACTATTGAAGAGCAGCTCAGTGTGCTCTGTACGTTGAGTTTAGGTCTACACTAACAGCCCTGCAAGGTTACCTCTGGTTGCTGCCATCAGCAGCAACAAACCTTAAAAAGGCTTCAGCGCAGGGAGACATCTCCCACCATGTACAGGGAGGGCTGGGTTTATGCAGAGTACACAGAAGGTAATGTGCTGAATCAGGACCTTGCAGTGGGAGCTATTTTCTACCACTGCAGAGTGCTCTTGTAAGGCACTGAATTTAAAATTACCCTAACAAAAGTTAATGCTGATCTCCCCATTGATGTGCTCTTACCCCTCTGCTCCCGGGCTTGCCCTGCCTGTATCCTAGCCCAGAGGTGAGGGCATGGCAGATCAAATTGATTGCACACTCCCCTGCTATGGATGTTAGTGAACAAGCTCCTCATGACCCCTCACCTTTCTGCCATGGGAAAATGTTGGGAGACTCATTTCCCTGTTTGTAAGAACAAACAGCAGCAGTTTTCCATCACAGCAAAGCATTCATGAGTGCCTCATCACACAAGCCACACTTTGCAGTGTAGTTAAGCAGTTATGCAAACCACAAAGCTACTCCAGTAAAGTTCTTCAGAGTCATCAGGTGACTGAAGAAATAAGACAGAAGTTTTGCATTTCTATTGACTTAGTTTTAGTGCCACAGAAGGCACTGGGAAGAACGGGTGGAAAGAAAGGCTCTGGTGATAGACTGATCAAGCTGAGTTGGTGGGAAGCAATCAGACCAAAGCAAAGCAAACACGAAGGGTGCCCGCAGGCAGACATGGCCAGGAGGCTGAGCTCCCCTTCCTGTTTGTGTTTACCAGGACATAGCTCCTGCCATCAACTGCATTGTGCTTGCAGGGAGCAGCATCCAGTGATGGATGGCTTCTGGGAAGGTCCTTTGTACCTGCCAAGAGCGTTGAGCCATAAGCAGCCCGAGGCAGCATCCACTTCATTTCGTTGACACACAAGTGTGCTGTGCCCAGCTTTCAGCTCTCTCACAGCAGCCAGCTCCCAGCTGCAAAGCGTACCTGTGTCCAGAAAATTACACACCAGCAAGTTCCTACATGGCCCTCCATCTCGGGAGAGTAATGAGATACAAAGAGCTGAAAGCCAAAAGGAGAAGGCAGTGAGTGCTTCAGCACTACCTATGGATCACTAACCCCTTGCCTGTGTAGGGGGCATGAGGAAACACAAGCCTCATCTTGCAGCTGTCGGCATTCCCAGTACGTGTCTGCTTTAGTTAGGAAGCTGTGCTGGTGTCAGACACTGGATCCCTTCTGAGGGCCACCAGCCTGTCTCCCTGGCCCATGCTGCCAGCACTGAACACCACTGGTGCTGGAAGAGTCTCCATAAGGCAGGCACCACCTTACAGCTTCATGAGCGACGTATCAGAGGAAGGACAGCAAAGGGATGTAGCTTAGCTGCATTCAAGCATTCATCACCAAACCCTCTCAACCCAGAGAAGGGCAGAGGCAACATACCCTTAATCATAGGATCATAGGATGTTAGGGGTTGGAATGGACCTTCAAAGATCATCAAGTCCAACCTCCCTGCCAGAGCAGGACTATAGAATCTAGTACAGGAACACATTCAGACAGGTCTTGAAAGTCTCCAGAGAAGGAGACTCCACAACCTCTCTGGGGAGCCTGTTCCAGTGCTCTGGGACCCTCACAACAAAGAAGTTCCTCCTCATGTTGAGGTGGAACCTCCTGTGCTGTAGTTTATATCCATTACCCCTTGTCCTATCACAGGGTGCAACTGAGCAGAGCCTGTCCCCTCCCTTCTGACCCCCAGCCCTCAGATATTTGTAAACTTTTATTAAATCCTCTCTCAGTCTTCTCTTCTCCAGACTAAAAAGCCCCAGGGCTCTCAGCCTCTCCTCACCAGGCAGTTCTTCAGTCCCTTGATCATCCTGGTAGCTCTCCCTTGGACTCTCTCCAGCAGATCCTTGTTCCTCTTGAACTGGGGAGCCCAAAACTGGACACAATATTCCAGGTGAGGTCTCACCAGGGCAGAGTAGAGGGGGAGGAGAACCTCCCTCCATCTGCTGGACATACTCCTCTGAATGCACTCCAGGATCCCATTGGCCTTCTTGGCCACCCATAGCCACCTCCTGTCTGAGAACCTGCCCCAGCTTGCCTGCTCCAACAAGAACACTACAGGCAGTATCCAGCATGGCTGGGCCTTTGAAGGAGCCAGCTGACCTGCAGAACACCCAGTAGAGGGTATCAAGGTGTGTGCCCTCTGCCCGTCCTGTGCCCTCAGCCGCTCCAGCCCCAGCATCCCAGCCGGTGACGGTGGGAGCTCCCCACACCGAGCAGCTCCATCCCTGAGCACTGGCTCCAGCTCGCCAGAGTGTCTGCAGAGCAGAGTGTGGCACACTTCTGAAGAGTGACAAATCACCAGGAAGGGCTCCCCCCGCACCCCAGCTCCGCTGTGCGCAGCCGAATTCCCCCGTGCCGCATTAACAGCTAATAAAACAATAGAGCTTTTAGTGGTGGACTTCAAAAGGAGCTGGGGCAGATGAATGAATTCAGCATTTCTTCACTTACTGTCAGCACGGAGGGAGAGAAGGGCAGGCTGAGGTCGAGGGCTCCAGCAGGCAGCGGCACACAAACACAGGCTGGTATTTGGGCTACTGCAGAAAACCCAATGGTAAATCAGCTGAGCACTTGGGAAGCACCAGGGTTTATTTCTCCTTTATCACTGCTCACCCACTTCAGCAGCCTTATTTTCTGTTTTTCCTATGCTGTTTGACCACTACCAAAAAATACCATCAAAATTTAACCACTACCACCCCCACCCCCCCCCTCCCATAGCCAGACCTAACCCACTGAGCAAGTCACCAGCAGCTCATTACAGTGTGGGGAATCCTTAGGCAGTCTGGCCCAGACTCAAGCAAACGTAATTCTTTTCAGGCACAGCAACACAATCGTGCTTGGAAAATGTGCCTTGAGGTCTCTCAGCTGATTTACAGCTATGTATCCCTCTACAAAACAACTTCTGCAAGCCATTAGTTCATTGTTATGCAGTCACAATAAGCACCTATGTGGATTAAGCTTTGAATTGTGCAGCTAAGAGTGGGTTAACATCGCTTTAAAGGTATCTCCCTTTCAGGAGCTGGAGAAGGAAGTATGAGACAGCAGGAAAACTGGGGAGAATGGCATTTGGCTCAGATCGCACCTCCCTGGCCACATAGATAAAAACTCTCCTGCAGTTGGAGTGAAGGAAATGCAGACTTGAGCATCATAAGTTGTACCTACGGCAGAGGTGCTTGCTGGTAAAGACAGTTAAAGCTTCACAGCTCCCACCAGCTGTGGGACCAGCCAAATCTTCACCAGGGATGGATTCTGCAGGACAGCTGGGACAGAATTAGGGATGAAAGGGATCCTAAACAGCTGAAGCATCATTTCATGAAACCACCACAAGCAATGTGGCTCAGTTTCTTCTATTTCTCCTCCATTTTATGACCATCTCTTGCTAAGTCAGAGCCTTTACTCCCACAAAATATCTGAGGAAGAAAGAAAAAAAAATCTGATTTTGTGTGTGGTAGGATTTTGGGGTTTTTTTATCCTTGTGTAGTACGTGATACCCAAATCAACAGGAATGAATTATCCTGGGTTTCAGATTTGGCATGTTTTATCCTCTTGAACACCATCATCCACATTCTACACCATTTCCAAGTCCAGCCCAAATGGCTTTTCTGGAAAACAACTTTAAAGGTTGCAATCATTTATGTCACATTCACATCTGCTGCCCAATTTTCAAAGCCTTCTCCATTTGGCTGTCCTACAAAACGCTTCTGCAGAGGACACTTTCCAGGCAGCCACCACCACCACTGAGCAGTGACAGCATTTGCATGCAGTCAGCTCATGGGGAGCTCTAAAGCAGGGGGGAGGAAGATGGCCTCCTGATAACTGAGCTGACAAATTCTAGGTTCTCTCAGCCCAGACCCTTCCAAGAATGCCCTTTGTTCAGCAGTTGCTCCATTCAGTCTCTCTCCCTCTTTGCTTGTAATTTATTCCTTCTAGAAGTCTTGCCCTAGGCTAGTAGAAAATTAAAACAAGGAGCCAGCTGGATTTTTTTTTTTCCTCCTCCTCACTTTTGCTCTTTCATCAAGAACAGTGAAAATTTGGCACAGTTGAATATTTTGTTCAGCTCTTTCTTTCAGTCTTTGAAGTCCCCCTAAAGCCTTGGTAGGAGTCTAGGCTTCCACTCACATCTGCTTTCCATGAAGCCATTTACCGCACTTTATTTGTGCCATATTGGATTTTTCAGGACAGGGACAGAGCTAACGAAGCGTTCACATTCCTGGGAGAGTGGCATGTGTACAACTACCACATTACTCTGACAGAAACAAACTGCATCTGACATCCTCCAGCTCTCAAGCAAGCAGCCCTGTTGCACTATGGGCAGCAAAAGGTCCAGAGGTGGTGGCTGCTTCTCTCTTTAAGGCTCACTTCAGCTTCACCTTGCATGGTTATGGGGAGCTGCTCTAACACCTGTAAGAGCATGAAGGAAAATGCCTCATGGAAGGGAAAGCTTGGATGAAAACAAATCAGGGCTGAAGAGAAGCTGCATCACAAGCAGTACCAATGACATAGAGCACTGTCAGCAATATAACAGCATCATGCTGCTAACTAACTGCCAAAGCATTTCTTCTACAAGCAGAGACTAATCTCCTGACAATGCTCCATTCCAAGGACTTCATTACCACCAGAGCAGGGAAAGGAAGTTGATTGAATCTCTATCACAAGACCCTGGCATCCTGTAGGGATTATTGATGACCCTGCCCTGTTTTCTATTCCTCTTTTAATAACCACCAAAAACACTCCAAAAAAAAAAACAAAACCCAAAACAAACCACCAAACCCTAAGAAATATTTGTCCACTTCTTGTATTGAGAATGTTGTTGAGATTTTTTACTAAGTCAGAGGTGGTAAAGTAGCCACTGAGGAAAAGATGCCGTGGAGGAGTCAACATCAAGAGCCCTGCAAGCTCATCCTTTGAGCATGATCACCAACAGCCTTCTGAGCTGAAAGAGCTTGTTAGAAAGCCAGCTGGGGCTTGGGAAGCTCATCATAGCCTCTCCAAGCTCATCACAGCTCCAAACATCAAAGCTCACAGAGGAGACACGTTTTGGAATCCATCCCTTTGCCATCCAGGCAAAGGTCCAAATCACAACCAAATGCCAAAGTGTGCAGTATTTGCTTGCAGCCATCCAGACTTGGGAGGAAAGCCACTGACTGACTGAGCTTGATCAGAGGGGCTGCACATCAGTTAGCAGGCAAAAGTCTTCATAATATTGTTTCACCTGAGGACAGCAATGGCCAGATCAGGGCCTTCTGTACTGACTTAGGTGACCAAACACCAGATTTGGGTGTCTCAACAGACAACACAGTCACCCCTCTGTGAACAGCTGCACAGAAGGTGACAGCACAGCCTGTTGCCTGGATTTCTCCCTCTGAAAGTGAGAGAATACAATGTTCATAATGGAAGCTATTCACTACACCCTGCCACTGAGAGCTGGGACCATGGTTGGATATAGCAGGGTTATTGTGGGTTGGATGGAAAGCAAGCAGAGGGGTAGAATATCCCATCTATAAAGCTTCTTTCAGCTCCCTCCCACTCCAAGCTGCCCAGTGCTGGTTCATTGCCTGATTTCCCAGGTCCTCTCCCTCCTTTCTGATATGCATCTTCCCAATCTTCTCTGTTTCTTCACTTCTTTCCCTGGAAAATGTTTTTAAAGCTGGAGGGTACTGCAATAACGAGACAACCCCTGCAGTCCCCCAAAGATCACCATCCTCAGGTCTCTTCTGCTACAAGAAGTGTCCCACACCTACAGGACACCAGCACCGCTGCCACATGTTTAGCTGTCCAACTGCACATCTCTTGCAGAAATACCCAGGCAGGAATCAGCTGCTTCAAAGCAGCATGGACCCCAAAGCCTTCCCCAGGCTGGGCAGGGGATGGGGAGCCCCAACGATATTCAGGTCTCCCCTGTCCAAAGACAAGGTTTTTGCTGGCAGGTTCTTGTGATTGCAGGAGCAGGGACTGCGGTGGATCTCAGGAGGTAAGAGGCCCAAGAAAGGGATGCTTTTTCCTGCTGCTCAACTGATTTGAATTATTTCATGATGGCAAAAACTGGGAGAGGGGAGAAAAAAAAAAAAAAAAACAACCCACATCACTATGTTAAAAAAAAAAAGAAAAAACAAAACCATGATTTGAAAGAGTGCTGTGCCAGGTAAAACTCCTCTGCTTCATTATTGTGAGTTCCCAGTATTGATAATTTCTCCTAGCTGCTGGTTTGTAAGTTACTCCTGAGCAGAAAATTCAATTACATGGGCCAAGTCAACAATAATGTTTTTCCTGGCAATGGTTCATTTTGCCAATGGAAACATTTTTTACCCCCACCCCCCTTTCTTTTCTGGATTCAGCCCTGTAAAGTTGCTAAATTATTCCAGATCTCTGGTCTGATGTGATCATAAATATCCTGATTGTATTCCACTGATTGACAGACTGGGAATGGATTAAGTGGGGATTACAGCCTGGAATGATCAAAATGTGCTTTCATGGTTGGTAACTCTGCAATAAGTCATAGTTCCAATGTACATTAGCTATATAATCTAATTAACAGGACTGTTTATGTATTTAATATTAGTCTTTAAACTTTTTTAATAAAAGAGGTTTTAAGGAGAATTATATGCTGTTCAAAAATGTAAGAACCTGCTCCTTGAACATGCTGTGGCCTGAGCTTTGCAGGGCCACGAAGATGATGACCAGAACTATCTCTGGAGCAGCATTGTGAGCCTCATTCTGCCCTCATTGATGGACGGGAAAACTCACAAAATTCTCAGTGTTGGAAGGGACCTCAAGGATCATCTAGTTCAAACCCCCCTGCCATGGCCAGGGACACCTCACACTACATCAGCTCGCTCAGAGCCACATCCAGCCTGGCCTTAAAAACCACCAGGGATGAGGCTTCTACCACCTCCCTGGGCAACCTCTTCCTGTGTCTCACCACCCTTATAGTGGAGAACTTCTTCCTAACATCCAATCTAAATCTTCCTTCCTCTAGCTTGGATCCATTCTCCCTAGTCCTATCACTACCTGACATCCTAAAAGACCTTCACCAGCTTTCCTGTAGCCCCCTTCAGATATTGTGAGGCCACAATAAGGTCTCCTCAAGA
The DNA here is from genome assembly GCF_027791375.1 of Indicator indicator. Classification (NCBI taxonomy): domain Eukaryota; kingdom Metazoa; phylum Chordata; class Aves; order Piciformes; family Indicatoridae; genus Indicator; species Indicator indicator. The sequence continues at coordinate 4,087,151 of NC_072033.1, forward strand.
GGAACTCAGGGGTTCCCTCTTTTATTTAAAGTTACTTCGGATTTACATTTCAGTAATTCAGGGCAGCCTTTAGCTCACTGGGATTTAAGAACCACCTTTTTAATAAACTGAGACTACCCAACCCATGCAGGCACAGAACCAAAAGCATCTGAATTTTCTAGGGTCCTCAGCACTCATGGGTCTCAAGGCTGCCATTATTTACTGAGTAGGAGGAGCAGCAGGAATTAGTCTTGTGGGTCCAAACCTTAGATGTTTTACTGCACAGGTTCCCATACATACAACACAGACCTAATGGTGTCAAACCAAATGAAACAATTCATCAAGGCACAGCTCCAAGCTACAGCAATGTGCTCAGCAGCTGCACCTGTGAAGCAAGAGCTCACGCACTGACTGCAAGGACAAGGGACTGCAGTGGAGATGTTATGCACTTGTCCATAAAAGATGAAATGAGCAAATATTTTGCAGGACAGTGGATTTTCTGCTGTATTCAGCCCAGACAGCCCTGAAGTCAGCATCCCAGAGCTGTGACTGGCATTGCTCTGCAGCAATACCTCTGCTCTAAGACCATTTTTTCCGCTTTCAGAAGATTTTGCATTTTTACTTGCTGAGCCTGCAGGTCTCCATGGGCTGTGTTCTGCAGCGGATGGGGGCAACAGAAATCATGCTGGGCATGCCTAGGGGCTGCAGCTTAAAGAATTCAAGGTGTTATTCAAGCTCCATCAAGTATCTCAGGCCTCTACACTCAGTGGCTCTGACGAAAGGATCCCAGGAAAGTTCAGTGCAATATTTAAGTGCCTCTGAGAGTCAGGGTGAGAGGGAGCCCTTCTGCCATGCTCTCTCACACTCACATTGGTCTCTTCCCTCCACCCACATGGCCATCCTCTCATTCTGATCCTCTCCCTTATGTTCTTACTACTTTTTCCTGACCATGGATCTTTTGAAATAAAATGGAGCTGAAAAGTTCCAGCATGTCCAGCCATCAGCCTCTGATGTGCCAGCTGCCCCCTGGTCAGAAAACACACCCAGGGGATAGCCTGGGCATGGACACTGTAAAACAAGGATCATCATGGACACCACTTGGCTCAGGCTTAGGACCTGATCTGGAAATCTCTCACCCAACATCTGGCACAGAGCATAGCTCTGCTGGGCTGTCACCAGAGACCAGGTGGTGATGGCTTGCCTTCAGGCTGACCTTGTGCGGAAGTCAATCCATCAACCCCAGGATGAAGAGCATCATACTGCTGATCCTCCAAGCCACACAGAAAGCCCTACCCCAAGCCCCTTAAATGAAGTAGGAATGTTTCAATTTGAAGGAATTAGAAGCATCTTTAAAATGTGACAGTTCCCATCACACAGGGCCCTGCACACTGCACTGCCCAGCGAGCCTGATGATTCCCCAGCCGGCCGGGGGCTTAGGAAATATGTTGAGCACTCAAATCATTTTAGATCCTGCTGCATTGTACAGACCCAGAGTCTGAGCAGGGTTCACATTTGAGGGCTTATAAAAACTTGAATAGGCTCCAATAACTTAAATCACTCAGAGAGGCTTGCAGTGATTTAAAGCCATTGGAACTCTCCACGTTTGGTGTGCAAGGGCTCCAAGCTTGGATGAGAATCAAGGCATGTTCCAGCATGGCAGCTCCAGGCATATTGAATCAATTTCAGCATGTAAAAATAATTAACAATGATAAAAATACATTAATAATGCTGTAATTATAAGGCCAGACCAAAGTTTCAGCCTGGAAAAAAAAAAAAAAAAAAAAGGAAAAGAAAAGGAATGGTTGCAGAAATTCAGCAAGGTTCACGAACAGCTTGAACTGGGAGTAATGAGGGATTTCAGTGACAGGAAAATAAATGGAGGCAAATCAAGGGTAAGGAGCAAAGGAAGATCACATTTGTCAGTAGTTAAAAAAAGTTTTACTGGCCTGAGCTGCAGGGCTTGCTAAATTCTGCCCTGGAGCCACGCCAGAGCAGCATTGCTAGGCCAAGGGATCAGAAACAGTTCAAGATCCAAGATCTTGCAAGCCATCAGGATGAGGATCAAATGCCATCTATCATGGGGCTGGCTCATAAATCTCTGCTCTCTAGTAGCACATAGTAGGGAGGCCAAATTTAACACCTGTCTGGAAAGGATGCAGCGACGTCTGACGGATGCTTTTCCAGAGCTTCCCAGCACCAGCTCACTCCCTGCAGGGTGATGTCAAGCCCCAGGGGACCACGAGGCTTTGGCTATTTCTACACAAGCTTTCCAGCACCTGCTCCATGAGCTTCCAGCCTGGCCCAGCACCAGGAAATGCCCAAGGCTGCAGAAATAAATACCAACAGGGACAACATTAACCAGCAAATGGTTTTATCACATCAAATCACTGATTTGTTTTGGCCAGCACTCCAAGATGGTTCTTACTTCATCAAGGCTGATTCACCCAGTTCTGTACTTAGCCATCACTCAGGTGCCTCCTTGAGCCTTTTCATAAAACCATCTCAGCTTTCAGAAAAGGTTGTAAAAACAAACCAATAGCACAAGGTTTGTCCAGAGGCTGTGGCAAAAGAACAAAATACAACAGAATTTCCAGTGCATGTGATGGAGAGAAGAGGGTTGGACACAGACTGGTTCCACCCTTTCTGCAAGGGAAAGACAAGTTAATCCTAATTGCCCCAGCAGAAGGAGAGGTGATTTGTCATTGATCCCATTTAGGTGAGTTTCTGAACACAGAAGGTAGAGAGTCTGCTTCCAGAGCTGCCAGCAGAAAAACAAAGCCTAATCTCATGCCACTCTATTCACAACTCCACTGTGGTTTTGAAATTAACCTTTTGCTTTGGCATGAATTCCCATCTCATTTTCTGTGAAATACAGCAGAGCTCAGGACAACTGCAACCAAGAGAGGGGAGGGGAAAAAAAAAAAAAAAAAAAAAAAAAAAGCCTGTAAACCCTTTACTGTCTTTAATCATGAAAATAATTCAGTTGCTGCAAACCTGGTATTTGTGGCTGGGGCCCAAGGACCTTGCAACTCACAAAAGCACTGAAGGGATCCATAAAAAGTGGCTGGACATGAGGAATTTACACTTGTGTTTTGGTTGGTGGTTTTTATTTTTTTTTTAAAGGGAGTGAAAATGTGGCTATAGCAATTTAGAAGGGTTTGTGTGTTTGGGTCTTAGCTAGGTTTAAACCATTCAGTTCACAAGGATGCATTGGTGAGCTTTCAGGCACTGCAAAGAGTTTGAAGAAACGATCTGGGCAGAGCGCTCTGAAGTTTTGCTCTGCCCACAAAAAAGGTCCCCACCCAGCTCAGCTGCCTGGTGGATTCCAGCTTATCATGCCCTACATTTGGATCATCTCTTAACTGCCTCCATGTCCCTTCCACCCCACATGCTGCCAGATGGAGCTCCTCACACCCAGGTCCTCCAGCTCCCCTGGAGCAGCTTCCTTCTTCAGGAGAACAGTGGTCCCCTGGGATGTACCAGGAACCTTTGGTCAGCAGAAACATCCAGGACAGGGAGGCCCAGGAATAAGAGGGCTTTCAAAGGGCTCAAGATAAGACAGGGCTTTTGAGAGATAATGACAATCCCCAACCTCACAGCATGCAAGACTAATTGCCAAGCCCATTTCCCTGAGCCAGCCCTTCCCTGTCTCATACTCATCGCTAATTCAAGCATTTTAATCCCACTTACTAGCAAGACAGGAAAGAACTGGCTGGAAATAAAGCTGGTGAAAACACAAGACTGCAGAGAGCAAAGCACTGCTGGTGTGCAAGAGCTGTGAGCTCTGGTTTGAGAGGGGCTCAGGGCCCCTGACCTGGGCTCCTTCTGCTGCCCTCAGGTACCTTGGGGAGATGCTGCCCCTCTCTGCAATGTGGGTTCAACACCACAGCTGTTCAGCAGCCTTCTGGTGTCACACAGCTCTTAAAGCACTGTCAGATGCTGCTGTTGCCTGCCAACAGAGATTTGTTGGTAGACTGCAAGAATTTGGGGCACAACATTTCTGTGCCTTCAAGGGCTGTGCCATTGCAGCAGTGCTCCTCAACACTGAGTCAAGGGGCCAGCTGAAAGAAGAGCAGTGAATTAGAACCAGCTGATGCCAAGACATTGAACCAGGGACAGCCCAGCTCTGACACAGGCAGTTGGCTCTCAAGTGGGCTGTGCTTCATGGCTCAGGGGTCCTTAAGACTGCCTCTGCATCTCCTAACAGTGCAGCCCCAGGCAATCCAGTTGCTGGCTGGTCACACTCTCAGCTTTGGGTGCAAATATGGGGGGGGGAAAGCCCTTTTCTTGCTTTAACTTTGGGTGTGCACTTTCTTTCCCTTGCCTTGGTGCCCCCTCAGGGTGGTTGTTCGCTGCAGTAGATGGTGGGTTTTATTTTCCTAGCTTGTTGTACCCCTCTTGGGACAAGTTGTTACAGTTGTAGTTGTATTTTTCCAGCTTTTCCAAGCTTACCAAGTCCCCAGGGTGCTGTTTGCCTGAGTGGTTTGGTACAGTTTTATTTTTACAATAACTATTACACTTTTTAATTTTATTTTTGTATGTTAATTAAATACTTTTTAATCACAATGCAGACACAGTTGCAGAGGCCAAGAAAAATACATAAACAAGAAGGGAATCCAAACATATATCTGCCCAGCATGGTACAGAAAAAGCTTTCCAAACCCAAGTTCAGTCTAACCCAGTCCAGGGTCTCTGCATTACTAATTCAACAACACAACTCAGCCATCAGCAGCCTGCTCTTGTTCACTGCAAATCTTCTCCTTGGATTACCAAGGAGGAAGGTAAAACGCTCAGAAGCAGCCAGTGTGCACACGCAAGAGAAACACTGAGCTGTGGCACCAACTCTGCCCACTCCAGGCTCACATCAGCCCTTCAATGAGGGGAAAAATGTCCTGAAGTTCTCTTAGTCAGCCCCTGATGAGGACATGCTGAAATTGCACAGCAGATGTCACTTGTTTCTCATCCCTGGAGCTGGGCACCAGGGCAGTGGACTGAACTGGCTAACTGTCCTATAGAGTTTCTCCTATCCCAGTATTATCCCCTGAAAAATCCACAGGGAAACAATTTGTCCACCCATGCATATGCAGCAGAGAGGAACCAAAGAGGAGACGGACATCTGGAGAAGAGTCCTTGCCTGGCACCTTCAAAGACACCTCTTTAAAGTGCTAGTGCTGCAAAATTCTTGCCATGCCTGAGAATAGAATGCCAGTTTTAATTTGAAATGAGAGATATTAGAAGGGAGAGCTGCAGGTGATGAGGTGATGGCATTTCTGTGGCTCAGGGCCAGGAGGGTAGGAAAAGAAAACAAGTTCAATGCGTTACATCCTCCAGAGCTTGGCAGCTCAACAAAGGGACACTCGTGTAGGGCTCATGAACCAGGCAATTAATGGCAAGGAAGTGGCATTAGCTGCAGCACAAGGAGCCCTGCAAGAAATTAGAGCTGAAGTTCCTTCAAAGCACAAAAGACAAGGCCAATAAATAAACCCAGCAGCTGTCTGAGAAGTCAATGTGCTAGGCATGCAATTCAAGGAGAGATGGTGATGCTTCTGAGAGCCTCCACCTGATCCTTGCACACCTGTCACGCACAGTTTCCCCCAAAGATTTGGCTGAGTGATGATATCTTTAATATCTGCATGCTTGTTAAAGGCTGGGAATGGTGCAGGCTGGAACAGCTAAGCATGAGGACCTCTTGCTCTCAAAACCTGGTCTTCTACAACGCTCTCAAAGCTCCCTGATGCAAACTGCAGCCATGGAGTTACCCTGATGCACACAAGAGCTGAGGAGTGATTTGAGCTACGTCCCTGCCTTTGCTTTGCAAGCACAGTGAATGAGCCTGCCACCCAAGTGGTGAGTGGACTGCACTGGGCACAAGCTCTGGGGGACTGGTCTGCCATTTTGGCTTTGCTAGCAAGAGCTGTGGCTCTGGTAGTCCCCAGGCTGCACAGCTGCAGTCCATCCCCAGCAAGAGGCTTGCCAAGGATATTTTACTGCTGTTTATATCTGTTGTGGGCCCGAGGACATTTCCAATCACCTGAAGAACTTCTGGGACGGGAGCATGTTAGAAGGATGTTTTGCTATTAACAATTATTGCCACTAAGACTCACTCTGCTGTTCAGTTTGAGAAGCTGAGTGCAACCAACGTGTCCAGTCCCTCCATTTAAAGCTGAGCAGTTTCACTCCTTCAAACATCTTCTGATTAGATTGTTTCATGGTATTACAAAGAATAGCCAAAGAACATTTGAGAGACCAGATTGGCTTGAAGTGTCTAACTTTTAGTCAATTTTGTCAACATTTGTGCTTATTTTCAATGTTGTGGGGGAAAATGCAGCTGTGCCTGCTCCTTCAGCACAAGCTCTGAAGTCTGCCTCGCATGAGAGGAACTTCCCCAAATTTGTCGTAAATACTTCATTTAGTAATTTATAGCAATTTGATTAGAGCCTTTCTGACCAGGCAGCAGCTCTTCTGCTCTTGTAATTTGTCCAAAAAGACAACAACAAGGCTCAGCTGCTTGGCTGCCAAGCAGAAAGGTCAGATTACTGACCCCCATTTCGGGGTATCAGTTACCACCACCTCAGCACTCCCCATCGCCTGCTGCAGTTGTCCATCTGCTAAATATAGCTGCTGCTAGCTGCAGGATATTCCCTCCCTGTGTACAATGGCAACAGGCTCCAGCACTGCCCAAAAAGCCTATCACAGGATGCTGCCAGCATTCCCCATCAGAAGTTACAGCCTGTGTGCTCTCTTATTTATTGAGTGTTGACAGAGACTTTGATGCTGCTGGCACACCCAAGGCAGGACAGCAGCGTTTGAACTGTTCAAGCTTAAAACAACAAAGCTGGGCCATATAAGTTGACCCAAATAAAGCTGGACGAGTGGTCTGACAAGAATCTCAAGTCATTTTGAACAGAAAAATGAGATTCTTAGACACATGATACACTGAAGATTGGTTTACATTCATTTCAAGCACAGCAGCACAAGCTGACCTGAAATGCATGATGCAGATGGGCCAGGTAAAGAAATGGAGAACTGGGAAAGATGATCTGAAGTCCTCATGGAAGCCAACCAGCTCCCCCATGAGCCCCCCCTTCCTCTTCAGTGCAGTCAGTGGTGGGGACAAAGCCAACCCTAGAGCTGCATTTTGGTTTGTCCTATTTTTAGCACAAATATGTTATCCATAAACTCTCAGGGTGCCTGTTGGTTTGGGAAATCACAAGGCAACAGCAGGAGTCTGATCCATCATCTTCCTTCAGGGAAAAACCAGTGGTGTTTGCCAGCATCCCCCCAGCCTGAGCAACACCCTCCTTCCCAGTGGCCTCTTTCTCTCCTGCTTCTGTCCTTGGAGATCTCTGTCTTTGACTGGTAACCAGAGGGATCCCTTAGCACCAACAGTTATCTGCAAGTACAAACCCCAGGAGATTTCACTGCCCAGCATCTGAGACCAAGGTTGGACTTGGGGGACAAAGATAAAATTCTTTCAAAATAGGCAAGGGCTGAGTGAGAACTTTTGGCTTGCACAAGGCATTTTTGACATTCCCACATGTCTCAAATGTCCACAGCTTAAACACAAACAGAATCAGTGGAGATTCAAAGAGCTCTGACCCTGTATTCTTGCCTTTCATTGCAAGAAGCAGGAGCCAGAATTCCCCATGCACACTCGCAGGCACACATGCTCACCCAGCACCCTGGCTCAGGCCCTCTTTCCAGCTATTCAAGGGGGATGAATTCCCCCCCCAGGAGCCCAGCCAGGCTGCCCAGGGCACGTTATGCTTGGTTGTCTGCAGGCTCGGCAGAACAGTGAGGAGCTGCTGTCAGGAGTGTGGAACAGACACTGGGCTTGGCTTTGCACCAGGCTCTCACGGGCCCAGAACAACAGCCTGGATCTCAACCCACTGATACTTCGGGGCATTGGAAATCTGGATCTAGATCTGAAGCTTGTGGTTGGGTTTCCATCTCTAGGGTTTCACTTAGGAGTTGGGTTCATAAACACTTCTGCCACGGCCTTTTCCTGCTGTACTCCTCCATCAGCCAGGAGTTACTGCTATGGAATTAAGTCAGACCTGACCACAAGTGGCAGTGAAGAGGAGTTTACTCATGACCAGCCACACACCTTTTTGCTTTTTCATTTAGGGGTAAGTACAGCTAGGGACAGTGGCACATGTACATGTCCTGCACAGTCCTGGGAGAAAGTATGGCAGTGCAATGCTAGGAAGGGATGAAATTAAGCAGAGCTAAGACCCAACAGTGCTCAAAAGTGGACATAAAACTTCACCTGCCTCTTCTGCTGCTCCTCAGCAACACAGCAAGCACACCCTGCAGACTCCACTGCCTCTTGCAGGCCTATGCACATCCACCTCCATGTGTTCTCACTCATGAGCTGCTCAGAAAACTCAGCTCCTGAGCTTTGCTTCTCACTTGGAGCAGGAGTCACACGGTTTGAGATTTCAGCAGGCAAAGTGCTTCTGTGCTGTCAATCAAATAAACATTTTCACATAAATTAAAAAAATCTGCCTATGGGCTATAACAGAAGAACTCCAAACCTGCACGTCCCAGCTCCAAGCATATTGCTCTAAAAACTGCTCTAAAGCTTTTCTGCTGCTCAGACACCATGGAGGTGAGAATCTGGAGAATGCACCCCAGTGTGCCACTAAAGCACTGCAAGATGCTGTGCTCAGAGTACCAACACTGTCTCCTGGGCCCTGGAGACCCAGAGAGCCCCATAGTGCTTTGGCAGTTGTTCTTGGAAGCCATGCTCTGAGCCTTCTTTCCCCCTCTGACTTCTGCTGCTGGTCCTATTCCTGCATTACAACCTCCCCAACCATTGAGGCCTCCCTGGCAGAAGGTCTAACAAGGACTTTATTCCTTGCTTTCCATTTCCAAAGCATGATATCTCTTTAAGGTTATAATCCATTAGGCAGACACTTCCTACACTTAATTAAACCAGCTTGTGCCTTTCACTGGCTGCATGCTAATTACCACCAGTGCAGAGTATTCTTTTCTAGAGCTGATGGGAGGAGAAGCAATCAGAGAGAAACCATCATCCAATTCAGCAGCAAAGTTTTCACTAACCCTTTGCACGTTCAGTGCTTTAAGGGTTAACAGAGTCTCTTCGAAAGCAAAAGGTTTCCATCTGTAATCGGATCCTGTGTATGTGCTTTCCGCTATAGGAATCAACTTAGCATTGACATCCTCGTAAAAGTTTCCATTAGATTGAGGACTGAATGCCCACTAAGGCTCGGTGTGGTTTTGCAATTGATTCACTGAATGAAATCTTATCTAAAATCTTTTTATTTTATGCTATTATGGGCACAGGGGAAAAGAGTGATGCAAAAATTTTCACTGCTGGGTTACTGCACAGTGCCTCTTGGAAATGGCCTTCAGGCTACCTAAAGAGATTCCCATTTCTATTTCCCACTCTTTTGTTTCATGTTACCAGTAATTGAAAAATGTTTCATTTGTTATAAAGTTAGGTATTGACACTTTGAATTGAATTCAGAACCTCTCTCTTTAATCCTCACATCAGATAGCTCCAGACAGCAGCTCATGCTGTGGGGGAACAGCAGCTTGAGTTTTTCCCAACCGGACCTAAGTTTCACAAGGTACTTGTGACACTGCTCCTCTGCTTTAAAGAGGTGAAAAGCTGTCTGGCCATGCAGAAGCTACAAATCAGGCTTTATATTGGTGGTGTCCCTGTGGTGGTGATGGTCCTCTTGGTGTCTCTCCAGAGAAAACACGGCAATAGGTCAGAACATCACCTACAGAAGTCAAATCTTCAACTGCTTTAAAACTCTGCCCAGTGAAGAACGAACTGGAGAGGAGGAATATTTTGGTTTTGCTTGAGCTCCACAGGCAACATGGATTAGCCACTACATCTTTTCCTTCTTTACACACTGTGAAGAACAATCTCCCAAGCCAAGTCCAGAAGTTGAAGCCAGGATGAAGCTGAACCAAGGAATTATCAGAATTCTTTGCATGTATTTTTATGTCCTCCCAGCCACACAGATTGGACATTCCAATCTACACACCACAGCCACAGGGAGCCATGTACTTACACCATGTAGTTACAGTGCACACAGCCTCAGAGACAAGCACACAAACCAGGGCAGAAGCAAATGTAGAGAGCCTGCACCTCACACCCTGTGCAGCAGAGCTTGGAGAAATGCACTCAGAGGCAAGCACAGGGACACACGGAGTACAGATGGTTTGAACCCACAAAGTATTGTGTGAAACCAATAAGTTTCCTTTCCTTTTCTCTTTACTGGTCCTGATCTGGCAACTTCCAGTGTTCCAGCAGCCCAACACTGTGTTTGGACCATGGAGGGACACCTTCCAGACTTGAATGGGAGATCCCCACGGTCTGATCTCGTGCACAAAGCAAACAGTGAAGTTTGACTTTGCTTTCCTGCCTCTCAGTTGCAGGAGGTCTTTGCACTTCATAAGAATAAAAATAAGGCAGTCCCTTGCTGGAGGGAGGGCAACACAGCTGAGAGCAGTGTGAGACTGGCAGTCTGGAAAGTGCTGTGCTTCCCAGGATGTGGAATATGCCTCAGCCCCTGTGCTTGAGGCTGAAGAAAGAGAGCAACCCCAAGCCATGCTCATGAAGTTTGGATGAGCCCTGCCTGGCCAAGCTTCTCCACAGGAGGAGTCTCCACATCTCATGATACAGAGTTCTCTGTACAACACTTAGTGGTGATTTGGAAGTATCAATACAGGACGCTCCAGTGATGCTGTGCTGTCAACTTCCCAAGCAGGCATTTCAAGCTGGTTGACAATTTTCTAAACCTTTCTGAGAAAGCCATTTTCTAACATTTTTTAGATCTTAAGTGTCTTGTTTAATTAAAAACAGAACAACTCTCATTTCAAAATTACAGTGTGTAGCTTTTACCCCATGCTCTACCCTCTCCTCTGCCTTCCCTCACCTCTGCAATGCAAAAGTATGTCAAAGTAGAGGAACAAGAGAACAGGAAAGAAAGGAGACAAACCCATTCAGAACCAAAACCATAGTTTCAAAATAATTGTTCTTCTTTTTCTGTGTTTTCTCCTGGAGATGCCAAGAGCAGCTCTTTTTCACAAAAGCGTTTTTAGAGTAATAGTCATTTTTCCTAACAACCCACATCTGGCTTGACTAATCCTGAAGGCACCTGACATTAGATGAGCCATGGGACCACGGGCTCAGCAGTGATCTTTGTCATTAGTCCAGGAAGAAACCTCAAACTGGCAGAATTTTCATTCTCTGCATTCAGGAACACACACAGTGTGACCACAGCCTGGAAACACCCCAAGACGACAAATGAGCTGAATCCCAGATTCCATTTCAAAGCCAACCTCAGAATTTCCATGCTGCACTGGACCCTCCAGCCTTACATCCAGAAATCAATGAGGTGACAGTGGCATAGAATAAAAATAATGTAGTGACAAAACAAGGCCCTAAACTGCTTAGCAATGACATTTTACAAACAAAATACCACAGGGGGGAGGGGAAGAAGGGGGAGAGTCAAATGCCCTTTAATCTCCATGACTCTGCAATGTCACAGCCTAATTAAACCCTCATCCTTCTGCAGAGCTACAGTGAAGAAGGATGCCCTGTGGTAGACATTATGAGGTGACCTCTCCCATCCCAACATCTGTCTAGCTGCCCTTAATCCTCCCAAATGCACGTGCTGGCAGAGCAATGGGATTTCCTACAAGCTCCAATTCACCCCATAAACTGCAAGGCGTTGCTAATGTTTCTGTCTGTCCTGCTAAAATCCTGTCCCTGGATCAGAAACAAGCTAGACCCCTCAGCTGACGTTCCTTGCAGGTCCCTTAATGGAGATCTAATGCAGAAATAATGACCAGTCATAACCTGGGCAGCCAGAGACCAGTAGAAGGAAGCAAGCAGCCAGTTTGTGGCCTCAGCAGTGCTTCTGAGGTTGGAATTCGACTTCTGGCCCCAGAAGGTTGTCTGGGGAGAGCAATACCACCTTGCACACATTCCTGCTTTACCCCACTCCCATTCCCAGCACACAGACCTGCTCTTTCCCTTGGCTGTGGCCTCCTGCTCAGCCCACTGAGCAAACCCAGTGAGCATATCCCTGGTGTGCTGCCACTGCTGACTCCTTTGCTGGGACACCAGTGCCAACACAGCTGCTCACAAGCTGCTCACCCACCAGCTGCAGGGAGGTGTTCAGGAGAGCTGCCACAGAGCAGGGTCCCACCCTGCTGGAATTTCTGTCCCAGCCAGCAGCTCCGTTCATCACCCTCTTTCCTGGGCACATTTGGGGACACACCTGTCAGAGGACACCACCTCCCCTCTACACCCATCCCTGTCTCTCTGCAGTGCAAGAGCCCTGCAGTACTGTAACAGCAATACCAGTGAGCTCATGACTAAAAGGGCTACCTTCTCCCAAAAAGCCTCCTGCCAGCAAGTGGACTTAGGGGATAGAATTCCAATAGGGAAAACCCCTACCTGTTTCAGACAGACAAGTATAAGGGCTGAGGTTTGTCCTTCCCTCACATATTTACCACATATTTCTATTACTCCACGTTCTCATTTCACACCCACTGGGTGCTAGACACCTTTCAGATATCCTGCCTAGAAGCCTTAGAAAGAATGAGCAATGCTAAAGATGTGTTAAAGCACTCCCATGCCTGCAGCAGAGATCCACAATCACAGACCACCCTCAACACAAGGTTCTGCATTCCAGTCTGGGAAAAAGGTGAGATGTCTCAGGTCCCAGAGCAAGTAAAGGATGGCCTAGCCTTCTTCAAGTCAGTCCTACCACAAGTACTTGCCCTTCCTGAGGCCAAGCTGCCTCTCCCAGGAGGTGATTACACCCAGCCAGCCCATTTTGCTGACAGATGGTGCAGGGAGCCTGACCTTTTTACTTTGGGATGAAGAAGCACTCTTCCTGCAAGCCAACTAGACAGCAAAGCAAGGGGGAAAGCTGGCTGGAACAGTGCACAGAGATGTGGTCATCAATGGGATGATTTATTGATGAACACAGCAAGTGGATTGCTAAGCTATGAATATTTGGGTATAGATGGATTTTCAAAGCTGGTTTGAAGGCTTGAGCCCCAAGTCTCCAATTCAAAGTGCACCTCCACGCCTGACTTGCCAGCATGAACATGTGTTCACAGGTTGGTGCTCCTGGCTTCCTTCTCTGTGCACCTCTTGGAGGAAGTGGGTGCTGAAGGTCTGCAGAAAGGAACAGCAGCCCACAGCACCTAGCCAGGTCATCTCATTGCCAGGAGCAGGGCACTGGGACAGTGCTCTGTGGATGGCAAGGTGAGAACCTGTAGCAAGAAAGCAACAAAGAGCAGCCTACTACTGTGCTGGCAGCACTTAAGCAAGAAGAGAACATGTGTCCACAGCCCACACTGCTCGTGATTTACACCAACACAAGGAAGATCAGAACCAGACCCCTGAGCTTGGTTACGACAGCAAACACCACAGGGAGCTCAGCCTCTCCTCCTCGGGGCATGCTCCTTCCCTACCCCTTTGTGGTACCACCACAATAAATAACACATTCCTGGAAAAGAAGATCCAAGGAGCTTTCCATAAACAATTCAGGGCTTCTCCTTTAAAAACCTCCAAACTATTTCCTTGATGGCTGAGCCATGCAAGTCATTAGGGTGCTGTCAGTGTGCTCAATACAGAGGCATATGCCAGAGACCAGAACCCTGGTGGAGTCTGTACTGCAGGACATCTATAAAAGAAAATTACGGTTCAAGTGTCCAAAACAATGATCTGTGGGTGGTCCTCTGGTTAGCAGATGGATTTCTGCAGTGCACATATAGCTACTAGGAACAAACACCTCCTTGCTTTTTGTCTCAGTAACCTCTGCAGATGAAGAGGAGTCGGTGTGCAGAGGACTCACAGCTCATTTATCTTTGCCTCATAGCATGCAGCTCTACCTGGGTAGGTCTGGTGGAATGAACAACATTTGCACTCAAAATAGAGCTACTTGGAGAAGTTTATCAGGGGACAGTGAAAAACAAAAGCTGACTGCCCTCTACTCTTACATGGCATTTTGTCTTCCAAGTGAAGCCAAACCAGAGCAGAGTGGACAAGGCAGTTAAAACACCTTGGGTATGTGGAGACACCCATGCAGCCAGCTGGATGCTGCCTGCTTGACTTACCAGCTTTGATCACAGATGAAGTGCAGAGCCTCTTCAGTCTAAGATTTCCTTTCAAAAGCCCATGAAATATCATCTTGAACTTCCTGGTTTCAGTTTAATCTGAACAGTGTTGTCCTTCTCATTTGAAAAGGAACCCAAAAAGCAACCACATAAACCATGTTCAGATGGGAGAGAAACACAAAGGAGAGAGACAGGGAAAAGACCATCAGGAAGTTCAGAAACCTTTTAAATCAGATTTTCACCTGCAGAAATTACACCATGGAACCACATGCTGCTGATAGCCAATGTACCCCTGTCTTCCACACCTGCAGGGAATCTGAAGTTTGGCTTCCCTCCTTTGTTCATCCAAGTGCTCAATCAGAGCCTGCTCACAGGTGTTACAACTATCTGGGGCAGCTCAGCAATTTCAGAACACCACACATCCAGGAGCTGGCTGTGCCATATCCCTTTCCTGACCATAATTACACATTAAAGAGAATGTAATGAAAGATATTTTGCAAAAGCTTAAAAATAAAAAATAAAAAAAAAATCAACCACATGACAGGAGGAAGTGGAGCTGCCTGCCTGTGAAGGCTCACAGCTGCTGGGGAGAACTGGGAGGGAGAAAGAAGGCTTTGAGCCAACCTGCTCCCAGCTATGTGGTCAACAAGTGGCCACAGAACATCCCAAATCCACTGCATGCAGCCTGGGTTTTTCTGTACATGAACACAGCTCACCAGTGATGGAAAGACTGGGCAGAGAGGCACCAAGCCTGGTGTTGTCCTGCACTTCCACCAAGAAACGCTGTTTCTGCCAGAGCTTCCTAAAATTCAGCTGAAAGCAGTAGCTGATCTCTTGAATTTTTCTTTCCTGCCTCCATGGTTCTTTGAAGAGTGAAGATGAACTGATTCTGGTGTAAAGTTCTCTGCACAGACTGTCAGAGATTACTCTGCCCCTCTCTTGGCTTTAATCATTAATTAAGCCACAAGGACCATTGTTGGAATGGGCCAAAACCATTCCAACACAGAATGATCACAGAAATACAGAATCACAGAAACATTCAGGTTGGAAAAGACCCTCAGGAGCACTGAGTCCAACCCGGAACCCTACTTAACAAAGTTCATCCCTAAACCATATCCCCAAGCACCACATCCAAAGCACCTTTAAACACATCCAGGGTTGGTGACTCCACCACCTCCCTGGGCAGCACATTCCAATGTCTGACCACTCTTGCTGGGAAAAGTTTTTTCCTACTGTCCAGTCTAAACCTACTCAGTCACAGCTTGAGGCCATTCCCTCCTGTTCTATCACTAATTACCTGTGAGAAGAGACCAGCACCAACCTCTCTACAATGTCCTTTCAAGTGGCAGCGATGAGGTCTCCCCTCAGCCTTCTCTTTTCCAAGCTAACCATCCCCAGCTCCTTCAGTAACTCTTCATCAGATTTATTCTCCAGACCCTTCACGGCTTCCTTGCCCTCCTCTGCACTGGCTCCAGCAATGAATGTCCTAAAGCACCCTCTCCAAAGTGAATCAGTTCATAAGCACTTCCAGGGCATGTGGTGCCTCACCCTGCCAAGCATCTCTAAATGTGTCCTTTTGGGAACAAATCCTAGAAAAAGATGTCACCAGTCAGTTCTGAGAAGTGAGGGCATCATTAGCATGTCGCTTTAATTGCATTTTAAATATTGTATTAAACAAATTTGGGGGGGGCACATTTCCTAAGGAGAACCTTCTTTCAGGAGGTGTCCCGAGTCTCATGTCAGCTAACTGAGGCTCAGCTGTGTACAGGAAATGCAATTAGCAGGTAGCAAACCTCATTTGCACTGAAACACAATCAATTGTAACTTATTTTCCATTCACGCTGCTCTCACTAATTGTTAGCTCCAGCCTCTGCTGAATAGGTGGTTAAGCAAATTATTCCATCTCACAGATGAAAATTGTGCTATTTATGCTGGCAGCTTTCATGGTTACTGATGAGGTTTCTTGAGCTAATGAAATAATGAAAACACAAAACAGATTTACCTTTCTTAATAAGGAAAAAGATAATGAGCCAAAATTAAAATTGAAACTCTCACTCTACACAGAGTCTCTGTAATATTATTTCTGGTTTAAATTAATGCCTCTGCTTTTTGATTTTATTTTTTTTTATTTTACATGCCAGCGACAAAGCATTGCAAGGATGCTTTCACTTTATTGCATTTTTCATAATGCAATTATGGGACAAAATGTTTTGGTGACTTTGTCTTCCCCATGACTAGGCACACATGAGAGGGCAACACATTGATCAAACCATGCCAGGCTTCAGGGAGACCTGCCACTGAGAGGGGAAGAGGAGGATGGATGAAAGTGGCTTTTGGTCACCTTTGCATCCTTCTGTCTGTGCCTTGATGCTGGGCTGGCATCTTTCTGGTGCAAATCCTTTGGGATTTGCATCGCTGGAGCCCTGCAAATCAAACAAGCTCCTCACTTACCCACTGCCCTGCTCTGCTTCCCAGCCTGTGCCAGTGATACAGCTCATGAGGGAGCTTTGCCAAGCAGAAAACACTGCCACATGGTGCTTAAAAAAACACCACAGCGGGCAGGAAACCTCCATGTGCTTGTGTTCTGTCCTGCAAAGCCTTGCTTCCTCCAGTTTACACATAATGAGTTTGAAATGCTCCAGCAATAGTTTTTCCTCATTTACTCATGGAACTGCTGAGGCCAAAGACTGAGCCTGTGAAACTCCAGTTAACGCTGAGCCTGTGCTCAATGCTGCACTGGGCTGAGCTGGGAAGGAGCTTAGTCACAGCCACACAGGGTGTAACAGGAGATAACCCCCTGGCACTGCTTCAGAGCTGGGAGCCTGAAAGTATGGAGTCCCTCTGTTTCTTAAATGTGTGTTTGCAGAGTGGAGACCTTCAGCTCTCAGTACAGAGAGATCCTGGCTGGTGATAGAAAATCTAAGACATTCAGTCTGGGGCATTGGTATTTGTCAAATAACCTGGACAGCAGGTCCAAGAGATGCTGTGTCCATGCCATGCAGGTTGGAGTTTTGCAGGGTTACCTGCTGGATCCTGAAATTGTTCCTTTTACTCCTCTCAAAGTCAGTGAAGCTTCTGGAGGAAGGACCGTGAAGAGGAAGGACAACGAAGAGGAAGGACAACAAAGAGGAATACAGCAGAGTCCAGTGCTGAGGGCCCCAAATGCTCTCAGGGGTCCCAGCAGAGCCCAGTGCCATGGGATCTGAGCACTCCCAGGGGTCCCATTGCTGGCACATCAGCAGTGCCCCTGCTTGTTGTGTTGAAAGTGAAATTCCTTCAAAAGCCTCTCAGACTCCCTGCTGAGCTCTCAGCTCACACATCCCTTCCCCGTGCTGCAGCACCCACGCTTTTCTCCTTAGACATAAAACAATTACACATTTCTGTCAATAAATACCATAAATTAGCAGGCCTGCTGGCTCTCTGCCTGCCGTAGGGGAGGAAATGGCCCCATAAATATTTGTGCAAGACATCAATAAATTTGAAGTGTTGACTCGAGTGCTCAGCTTCCCTATCTGGGACCCGGAGCAGAGCTTCCGGAGTTCACGTCCTTCTGCCACGAGAGGCCAGTGCTGGAGGCTGGAGATATCCCCAAGGTGCTGAAACTGGAGATGGAGACAGAAAAACCTCATAAACCCCTCTGCAAGGTCCCTTCATGTTACTGATCCAGGTGGAAAAGGTCTTTGAAATGCAGACAGGGAAGGCTTTAGGAAGGAAAGCGTTCCCCTGGCCCACTGCTGCTCTTCATTTTCAGTGATTCTTTGGAGGTATCGATTTGTACTGGTCCTTACCTCAAAAACTCCACTGCTGTAGTGCTGGACAGCTGGACAGCTTTGACAGCCCCCTCCAGCAAAGCTGCGTTAAGCTTTGCACAAGATCCAAGAGAAGATCAACATGATCATGCCCTGTGCCCCAGGACAGAGGGACATCAGCATCAGGAGCCCCTTGTGGCTCTGAGATCAGATTTATCTGGGTTAAAAATATTATTTGGAACTAGTTCTGTTTTCATAAGGTTTGAATGACATAACTTCGAATTGGAGGCTGCTCTGTTGGCATTGCTGCAGCATTCCCTGCCCAGCCTCATGTGGAAGCCTTTTGATTTCAGTACTAACTTCTCCAGGTTTGCAGCTTTGCTAGTGGAAGGACTCTGTTCTGTACTGCTCACACTCACCCCAGTGCTGGATCACTCACCCCAGTGCTGGATCACTCACATCAGAACTGGCTGCTCCCTTCCAGCTGAACAGTTTCTATCAAGAGCAGAAAATGTGACCCAGTCAAGACGCCTTTTATTTTTCCTGCTGCTTTGAGTCAAAGTGTGCACGTTCACATAAAGCTGATCCAGGGAGCATGCCCTGGTGAACTGCTCCACTCCATCCTCAGGAGATGGCCTGAGTGGTTTACCAAGCCTTCTACTTCTTGTAAAATCAAATATTTGGGAGTCTTGTCCAAAAGTTCTCTTGCCTGTAAGAGGAAGAAGGAAAAAAGAGTCTGAGAATGTAAAGAGGAAAGGTCAGGAGGTTCCCCCAGCTCTGCATGGAACTCCTCTCTTCTATCCCAGGAGATCAGCAGCAGCCAACAGCACCATTTCAACAAAGCAATGTTGATTGCAAGGACAAATGTGATGCTTTTGTTCCTATACAGGCAGCAGGCTCTCCTAGAGTGTCAGTCTAGGAGGCCTCAGATTGTGACAACTAGTTAGAAGTAATTGTAAATAAAGCACAGGTGCAAAACTTCGCTGGGTGGAGAAGATGTACTGGGGAGGTTTTCTCTCTGCCTCATTTTCTCCAGTGTTCCCAGCTCACTGTCTAGACTCAGCTCTCCTGGGAAGAAAGAAGATGAGGAAGTTCAAGAAAAAAGAAAAAAAAAAAAAGAAAAAGAGAAAATGCAACTCAAGCCAGGAATTGTCAGAGTGGTGGTAATGCTGAATCCCATCATTATTATCCAGGCTACTCAGGAAACCATTTTACAAGGCATGGTGGACATCTGGGACTGAAGTAAAAGAGATCCTCATAAAGCCACTCACGCTCCCAGGTTTGCTAAACCAACTGCTTTAGCTCTTCATTTCCTGCTGGGAAATGGTTGGTGAAGCACAGACCTGGAGGGACTGCCCCATGAGCAGCTCATTGCATCAAGGACCACCATCAAGGGTATCAGTGGCACAGCAGAGACATTGTTCAGGACAGCATTAACTGGCACGCAGGATGGCCCAGGGACCAGCTGGCTCCCTAGGGTGCCACACAGCTGGCCCAGTAGCTCTCACCAGCACTGCTTCTGGCTGCTTCCCCTG
Organism: Indicator indicator; assembly: GCF_027791375.1. NCBI lineage: Eukaryota > Metazoa > Chordata > Aves > Piciformes > Indicatoridae > Indicator > Indicator indicator. Next base: position 4,106,532 of record NC_072033.1, read on the forward strand.
CTAAAACTGCTCTGTGACAGGGACCCAGGTACATGCTGGTTCTGTGGGCAGGGATTTGGTAGTGGTTGGATGTTTCCCCCAGCCCAGCCTGACAGTGCTGGCTCTGTGGGCAGGGATTTGGGATGGTTTGATGCTTTCCCCCAGCCCAACCTGGCAGTGCTGGCTCTGTGGGTAGGGATTTGGTAGTGGTTTGATGTTTCCCCCAGCCTGGCAGCTCCAGCTCTGCTCTGGAATTTGCCATTTTGCTGCAGCCAGGAGCTCAACATTGAGTTGCCTCTTCCCTGTTGGGACCTGGCTGCAGCTGACTCTTTCCATATTGTTTTCAACAGAAGAAAGAACACTTTTTTTTTTTCTCTTCCCCCACTCCACTGCCCATAAAAGAGGAAACCAGGAAGCAGGAGAAGAACTCATCCAAGTTTGGGGGGTGTCTTTTTGTTATTTTGCACAGGGGACAAGGGCTGGCACGCAGCAGCTGGGCTGGTTCCCCAAGTTACGTTTCATGAAATGAATGTTTTAGGGAAAAGACAAAGCCCTGCTAGTGAGCTGAGACCCTGAAGAGGCTGCAGAGCTGCTGGTTGCAAGGATGTGTCTGCATCAGCTGGGCTCACAGCTAGGGTTTCATCATCAGTACATTGACTCTCAGCAATTCCCACCACCATCAGCAAGAAACTCAAGCTCAACCCCACCAGTCAGTCCTCCTGGCTATTAAAACATGAATCTTTATGACCCTTGCCTAGAGAAAGGTTACAACAAGCTGGAAAGCTGCATTGAAATTACAGCTACTGTAAAATGAACCTACTACAACTAATGAAAAGTGGCTGCAGGGAAGAGAGATGAGAGAGGACTCCCCAGAATCATTTCCCTTAAATCTGCAAGTAACAACCAAACATCATCAGATTCTCCAGAGAAGGTGGCATTTGTTTTGTTTACTACCACATCTTCTTGTCCAGCTCACCATCTACTGCCTCCCTCACACTGCTTTTCTCTGTCATTAAACACTTTTATTTTGTTATCTCAGGAAAAGGAGCATCACAGAGCAGTAAAATTAATGTGCAGAGGGAGCCTTGCTGACTGTGAGGGTTTGTGCTGCCAACATCATACACAAAAGTTATTTTTCAAAGGCAACAAATTTATGCCACATTTCCCTGGCCATCAGAAATCACTCAGAACGCTCTCAGGGAAGCTGATGGGGAAGACTCCTCTTATCAGCTGCTGGAGGAGATACTGGCACCACACCTGCAGCAGCCCTGTGAAGTTCACAACTGGGAGCCCAGTGCCAGACCACAATAAAAACCAGAACAGAGCAATAACAGCCAGATGCATTGTCTAACTCTCTGGGCTCACTGGGGCTCCTGCTCTCCATTCACTGTGACCTTTAGAGCAGCAGAGCTGATACAGAGCAAACAATGCAGCTCATCCTGCTTGGGAAGCCCCAGCTCCTGCCCCTCTGCCTGTCTTGGAGCGCCTTGCCCAGCGCTGCCAGCCCCACACATGTGGCATGACGCACCAAGTCAGTGTGATTTGTGGCACCTCCCTCAGCAGGATGTGCAAAATAAAGACAGATGGCAGCGGACAAACTCCAGCGACCGTGGAGCTGCCACTTAGCAACAGTCCTCACACTGTGCAGAGCGCCCTCAGATGACCTTCCCTGTGGCCCAAAGGCCCTGGTGACACAGAGGGACACTGCGGCTCCTCTTCTGGTGGGAGCTGCTGTGCCTCTCACTGTTGCACCTTCTCATTTTGTTTTTTTCCAAAAGTTTCGTTTCAGCCTCCTCATCTTCCTCTTAAAAGCCACCATTTCCACCTGGCTGTTCCTGCAGCCATCCCATCCAAGCTGATGGTGGTACCTCGGAGACATTTCTCCTGCAGGCTCTGCTTGGGAATCCTGCCTCTGAATCAAGGCTTTAAAGTGCTCTTGGGAACTGCAGTGTTCTTTGTGTGCTCTCATCACCAATCAGATTCCTTGACACTCTTTTCTTCTGGGATTTCTGCAGGGTTCCAAACCATGCTGAACCTCAGCAGAAAGACCCAGGTCCTGTGCCACAGGAAAGTTTGGCCCCTGTCTTCATTCTTCCCATTACCTCTGAGTTCAGCTGCCTGGATTCTGCAGCTGGCACGTGTATTATTTCATCCAAAACAAATTCAGGCATGTGAGGGTTTTCAGATGCCTTTCTCCTCATATACATCAATAGAAATCAATTGCTGATGGTCTTTTCCAGAAATTCACATAAGAAGCAAAAATAACAAAAAACAAACAAAAAAGTCCACAAAAAACAATCAACAACACCCCCCCAAACAAAACAAAACAAAACAACCATCCTGGGGTAGCATTTTTATAAAGCACCTCTATGCTTTTGAAGCCAACCTCCCATTTTCAAAAGTAATTTTTCCACTATGGATTGAGGTAATTTTTGAGGAAGAATCCTACCTGACTTGCAGGTTTTTGCACTTGCTCCATTCATCCTTCAAAGGTCAACTTGCTGCCCCTACTCCATCATGCTGCTGTCCACAGCTAGCCACAGCCAGCTGAAAAGCTGCTGCTGAGCATGTACCAGGGTGTTACCAGCAGCAGTGATGCTTTGAGTAAAGATCTTATTTTTATTTAATTTAAGATGCTTTATCTTAAAATTAAAAATTCTAATTAAAAAATCAAAATTTGCTCTTTATTTACTGTAGCAAATTGGATCTTAGGAAGAAGTTCTTCACCATGAGGGTGGTGAAACACTGGAGCACGTTGCTCAGGGAGGTGGTAGAAGTCCCATCCCTGGAGGTTTTAAAAGCCAGGCTAGATGTGACTCTGAGCAACCTGAGGTGTCTCTGCCCATGGCAGAGGGGTTGGAGCTAGATGATCCTTGATGTCCCTTCCAGCCCTGACAACTCTATGATTCTAGTAAATTGGTTCTCTGTCTGGCAAAGTCCACATCATCTGGTAGCACATGAATACAGAGTGAAGGAAACCATGGAATGGTTTCTTATAAATTATAAAATCTGAGCCTTTTATTAAAAAAAAAAAAAATCCTGATACAAGGAGCACAACCTCTGTGGAGTTTAGCCTGGTTGTTAGCATGGGAGCCATGACAAAGTCTTCTCTTCCCACACAACTTTTTTCAAAGTCCAACTGGGAATGAACCGTGGCCTCCCCACAGCAGCTCCACAGCCCACCAGAGCCTCAGACCCCAGCCTCTGGTAGTCTTAAGAGCAGATTTCCAAGCCACTCTGGTGAGAGCAAAGAATTTCCTCATGTGTGCAAACACACCTGATGATTGGCATCATCCCAACAAACACATATTAGGTCAGTTAAAATATTCCAGTGTATTGACATTAATTCCACAGCTCAGGCCCAAGATCATGTTCTCATTTGTCTGAATAACAGAGCATTTAAATATTTAGTTCAAACACAGACTTCCAACTTGGATGGGGGGAGGGGAAATCAAGGGGACAAAAGTTTTCCTTGTAGCATGCACTGTGCTTGATTTCCAAGCCCTGGCAGCCACAAGCACGACACAGCCACAGCAAGAGTCTGGCCAAGACAAATCTATAAAAAGAGCACTGTACACACACTCCCTCCATGCACAAAGGTCTAACAAGCCCAGGTACTTTCTGCCTCTCCAAGCAGCCAAGCTACAGAGGTTTCCCCTTGGATCCTAGCAGGGCCAGGACCGTGGAGAGTTTATTGTGTAGCAACCCACGTTATTTAGTGAAAATCTGGAATATGCTTTATTAGTTGGGCCTCTGTTTGGTCAGGAAATACCTCCAGACAAATGTGATGACACAGGCATTTTTAATTTGCCACTTCACATTCACAGCAAATGAGGTGATTTCACTCCTCATTGCCTGCATTGGAAGCGACAGGCTGCAAGGTTAGCAGCTCCGCTCCTGAGCTCTTGCTGACATTACAGACACACATGGAGAGCACGGGCACATCAGAACCAATCACCATCACCTCCCTTGCCTCTAATCTGAAACACTCCATGTGGTCTCCCTTAGCATCAGCCCCAAATGCCAGCGTGCTGGAACAGCATGTGCAAGTGGTTGAGCAAAAGGAAGGGGAGGTCAAAGTCTGTGTGCTCCACACGATCAAATTTGTGGTATAAACCCCACAATTACCAGCCAAGTGGTGAGTGAAAAGCAAACGTCCCAACTATTACCCAATTGTGAGTGCCAGCCCCATGCCCCCAGGACTCACAGTTATTTTTCTGACATATTTGGTAATGTGTCAAGTCTTAATACCTGCTCTAAACGGAGCTGGGTTTTTCCATTTGTGAGCTCAAAGTCATTTCCATTTCAGAACAGACTTCGAAAAAAGCCAGCTAGGCTGCTGCTGAAGGATAATTGGAGGATGTGTGCCTCTGTAAATTACACTTCTGCTTAGGATAAATAGGAAAAAAATGTGGCAGCAATGATGTTAAGTGCAAAAATATTTAATCTTGACTGAGTATCACTGAAGTGGCTCAATGCAGACCCAAAGGAAACACTGATAAAGGGGGAGAGGGTCGAGGGGGAGCAAAGAAAGAAAGGGAGAAAATACCAAATCCAGTTTCCTGTACAGTGAGGATTAGGGCCTGAATTACACTTTTGCTGGACTTCAGTCCGGATAATATATTAAAAAATCCCCGATTAAGCAGAACTGGGTAATAAAAGAGGCAGCCGTGGTGAGCCTGCGACTGCAGGTCTGTTGGCTGGGGGCTTAATGAAGGAGGCTGAAGCTCTGCCAAGCGGCGCCGAGCGAGGCTGCCGCCGCTCCTGGGGCTTGCCGAAAGAGGGGAAGCGGCAGCGGAGGTCTGAGCCTGGCCATGGTGAGTGGGTGGGAGTTTGAGGAGAACCTGCTGCTGGATGCATTAGCAGTGTGAGACAGCTCCCCTGCACGCCCAGGTCTTCTCGGGGAGCGTCGGAGCTGCGGCTCTGTGTGTAGGCTGCGGGGCACGGCGCGATCCTCCCCGCTCGCACAAAGCTGTTTTACGGCCAGGCAGTGAGGTACTGCTGGGCTTTTGAGGAACACCAGGTGCGTGTCAGGAAAGCTTCCTGTGCTTGGGCCCCCAAACCCAGCCGGCTGGGTGGCCTTCTGCCTGCCACCGTTGTCCCCAGGAGAGCAGCAGTGCTCGCCCAGCCAGTCAGCAAGAGCCGAATGCCACCAACACGCCTCGGTGTGACCCTGCAGGAAGCGAGGAGGAGGAGGAGAAGTGCGGAGCTCTGTGTGGAAGTTTTCTCCCAGGACCAGAAGCTGCAGACTTCCATCTCTTCCCACCTCCTAACTGGGCTCAGAGCCCATGTATGACCTTTTTTTCCCCAAACTGCTCTGAAATTAGGCACCTAAAACCATCAGTGAGATTCAGGCTTCAGCACATGGGCAGTAATCGGGCTGCTTTCACCACACTAAACACTTTTGAGGAGCCCTTCCTCAGTCAGCCTTGGGTGCACTGCCACACAACGCCTCTGTGCACTGCTAAGGCAAACACCCAGAGGCACTGGGAAGAGGCAGAAACTGAGAGTCAGACTTTTTTCTTCAGATCAAGTGAATTTGGGCTGGGATGACTACATGCAGTTTCCAGGTCGTGGATGGTCATTGGCCCTAGCGAGCAAAATGTCCTTTCAGAATTCATTCCAGTCCTAAACAGACCATCCCATAATGAAAACTTCATCTCACTAGCATGGCACACTTCCTTTGAAGCCACCTCAGCAGTTTGTAGCTGCTTGTCTTTGGCTCTCAGAGGTGTATGGGCTGGGGGTCAGCAAGGTGTGAGCACAGCACCAAACATTCACTCTTGCTTATGCTAGAGGAGGCTAAAATGCCGGAAGCTCCACTCCTGCATTTGTTCAGCTTCAGATGAATCACCATTATCTCTAAAAGAAGAAGCACCAGATGCATTTTCAGACATACCTGCTCTGCTATCACTGTGCCTCACCCCCTCACCTGCATGTGGTAAGCTCTCTTGACTTTGTCTGCCCTGCAGTGTTTTCAGCCTGTGTGTAACTGCTGAGAAACCCTTTCTTGCCTAAGAATCTGAGGAGGCTCTTGCTTGGTGTTCTTTTTGCTCAGAAGGGGCTGAAGCAGCAATCTTGGCTTAAAGGCTGACTCTGATTGGAAAATAAACAACTATAAAGTACAATAAATCCCATTGAAGAGTCCAGTCAAAACATCCCAATGAACAGCTAATGCTCTACTAACCAAATCCAGATGTCACTGCCTTGTCTGGCACTAATTGGTTGACTGGAGAGTAAGGAACTGTGTAACCTGAATTGGAATCTCTACTTGCTCTTGGGATGAGTTGCTAAGGCAGAAAACAGTTTGGCTTTGTTGTGTTCCTTTATTTCCTACCTACAGAGGAGTTGCAGGCACCTGTGCTCATTAGGGCCTCTGCCAACATCTTCCCAGTGGCAGGACACAGCCTTGTCTAGGCTCCTTAAGGCATCTCACAAATTTCTGAAGAGCATGAAGCTTTGACATCTGATGTTCCTTCATTCCCAAACACTGCTGGGTTTATTTGTTTAACCAAAAGGACTTGCCCTCACAGATTGCAGCTCAGTTCTTAGATAAAGGTAGTTGCAAATTCCTGCTGGAAGTGTTTGAAGCACCAAAGGAAACCCCAAAGAAAGAAGAAGACTTTCAGAAGACTGCAGATGAGTTTGGAAATGGAAAGTAGATTTTAAAAACAAGATTAGCCTGGTGCACCTCAGTTCCTGCAGCTGGAAACTCCATGTCTGCCTGCACAACTCCATGTTGGCAGGGGATGCAGAAAGTGGCTAACCAGGATTTTCCAATGTTTTTTTTTAGGTGTATTTGACAGGATCATGTTAGATATTCACATATTGGAAATAATTCTGCACAGTACCACAGAGTAAAGCATGCACCTGGAAGCATCTTCTCTGTTTTACTTCCCAGGGCCATGTGTCTGCAGACATTTCCTGGTGTTATTGAATGTCAAGCAAAAACATCCCCCTGGTTTTGGTGACTTCCATGACATTACAAATTCCTACTCAGAATTCATTCTTGGGGCTCTAGTCACATCCTGAGCATGTAGAAGGAGGTGTTGTGAATGACCTTCTTACAATGTTAATTACCAAGGTTCTGTTAATAAGAATTACTGCTCACATTCCTTGCCATTTTAGATTAGTCAGTCATATTCATTTCACCTTTTATGATCTTTATTCTTATCAAATAATTTCCTAACAAAATTTAATAGACATTTCCCTTAGCACCACATCATTTGTACTTTATAGGAGCATTTTAGGATCAAAATCTAATGTTGAGCTTCTGCTCACTTATTCAGAGCTGTTTGTTCAGTGCTTGCTAAAAAGAAAAGCCTGGCCTTCAAGTGCCAGAGCCACTACTTCAGTGGGGCACTGCACAGTGCAGCATCTGTCTGGACACATCCAGCCATCATCTTCACTCATGGTCTGCAAGGGAACAGCTCAGGGTTTGGAGTGCATTAGGCAGTTTTGCAAAGCACTAACAATGAAAATTACACCCAGCCTGGGGATTCTGGGCTGAGCTCAGCCCCCAGGGACATACAGACATCCCTTCTGCAGTTAGTTCCATGTATGTGAAAACTGGATGTGCCCCTGGAAGTCATAGGGTAGCAAAAGTGGGATTAAGCAGCTTTCTTTCCATGTCTTGTTATTAGCATTACACATGGAGTCTGCAGCCACAGAAACAACTGTGCTGCTCAATCCTCAGCACAGAAACTCATTTCTTCTGAGGTACCAGAAGGTTTCACATTTCATGTGTCCTCTGTTTGGTTCTTGGCCCTGGGAGAGAAGGGATGGAAACCAAGCAAGAGGTTTGTCTTGCACTATACTTTTGGAATCAGAAAAATGTTGATAGCTCTTCCTTCTCTGAGTGAAGGACTCTGAAAACAAAACCTGCTCCTTCCATGCTTTCCAAGCTGCCAGAAGCTGACCTGCCTTTGGTGATGGTGATACAATGGAGGACTGCTGCCCTGAGGATGCTGAGCATGTATCAACATAACTAAACTACCACTTTGCTGGTACAAAGTGGCACCAGATAGCAACCTCTCAAAAAGGCTGAGGACAGAGCAGCGTCCTCCAAGAACCATCCCTTCTACCTGGTTCTTAACTTTTTGGCTCCTTGAGGGTCTCATGCTGGTATTGCCTCACCAACAGGAATTTTTAAACATTAAATATTAAATTTTAATGTTTAATGTGTGAAAGTACCAAATGTAGGCATCCAGTTAGTAAACTGCTCACTACAGGGGAAGGGAATTTAATTTTCTTTTCAATTTTATCTCAAAAGTCCCTACAAAGAAGTTGTGGGATGGTAGCAAGAAAACATCCACTGGAGTCAAAACTCTGTTTCCACTGAGCTGAGTTAATGAAATGAAAAGGATAAACTCTGAAACAGGTTTTTTTACACCAGTGCAGAGCATTGATGCTTATTGACATTTAACATTAAATGTCTCCCTTTATCACTAACCACTTTAGAGTACTAAAACATCTCTTTAAAAGCCAGCCCTCGACTTTGGCAGCAAAGTTGACTGTTAAAAGAAGCTGTTAACATTCAGCTGAGAGGCATGTGGAAGAAAACTGGCAAAGCAAATTCAAGGGTTAATGAAAGTAAATGAGATAATCCTCACTGATCCCCCCTAATCCTCACGGTCTGAGTGCAGCTGCCAATCACTTGGAGAGACTGTTTTCTAATCTCCCCCTCCATGAGCAGGTCATTCCAAACCCAATACACTTTATACACAGACACATTCAGACATACAAACACACTCTGGGCATACAACTCAAATCTTAACAGGGTGAATTCCAAGTTGAGGTGGAAAGAAAGCACAGCTAGAAACATGCATGGCATAGCAATTTGAAAGCTACCAAGTTTCTTTTACTGCTTGAAATTTGTTCAAGCTGTCTGTCCACACTAGCTCACTCCTTCCCTTTAAGCTGGTAGCAAGTCATGAATCTGGCAAACCCCTCTTCCATAAGAGAAAGAAGATTGTTCCCATAAAATGAAAACTTGCTGTGCAGCAGAATGACCTAAGCAGACTCTGAACCATCAGATGGATGATTTCAGTCCTTTGCTTATGTCCTTATTGGCACAGGAAATTCTCACTGCAAGGGGCTGGACTGGGTGTCCTTTACAAGTCCCTTCCAATCCAGTGCATTCTATGATTCTGTATCTGAGTCCTGGGGGATCCCAGAACATTGCAGGAGGAGCAGTATGTGTAAGGGAAGGGCACAGAGAGCTGTCCCAGCATTGTTCTTTGCCGAGCCAACCCCACCAAAATTGCCTCTTCTTTTGGGACCCACATCACTGCAGTGCTGCTGCCACATTCCTACAGACATTTGGAACCTCAGCAAGGGCTGCCCTGTGTCTCTGCAGAGCCTACAGAGGCTCTACCAAGAACTGCTCTGGGTTCAAGGAGGGCAGAGCACCAGTCCCTTTGGCTCCTGTTTCACTTTGGTCCTTAGCTACTGGAGCAGAGCTGTGATCTCCCTACACCAGCACAGTCAGGGAGGGATGTGCATGGCCGGGACCAGATGTGCCTTGCCAGAGCTGGGCAAGGAGCTGGGGAAGGAGGCAGCATGAACCAGGGAGGTAAACATGTCTGCATTCCGCTGGCATCAGCTCTGCAGTCTGGATTTGCCTCAAAGCCCCCCAGTTCTAAACCCAGGTGTCATTTTGTGAGAAATTCACCCAAGATGCCCAGTGCCTGGGGACACTGCTGCCTACAACACCCACGAGTCCCTGCTTGTCCTGGCAAGGTTCCATCTAATGCTGTGCTTCTGGGCTTCTTGAATGTGTAGACATGGCACTTAGGAACACAATTTAGTGGTGGGCTTGGCAATGCTGGGTTTATGGTTGGCCTCAATGTTCTTCACAGTCTTTTCCAACCCAAATGATTCTATGATTCTGGGTTATAACAACCACTTACAGAGACAGGATTTAAAGAAAGACAATCTTTGTGCAGAGCATTCAGATCCACCTGCAATACCCTTGTTGCATGCTGCAGCAGCAGAGAATCACATAGAATCACAGAATCATCCAGATTGGAAGAGACCTCCAAGATCATCAAGTCCAACTGATCACCCAACCCTAACTAATCAACCAGACCATGGCACTAAGTGCCTCATCCAGGTTTTTTTCAAACACCTCCAGGGACATCAACCCCACCATCTCTCTGGGCAGCCCATCCCAATGGGCAATCTCTCTTTCTGTGAAGAACTTTCTAAGATCAAGCCTAAACTTCCCCCTGCACAGCTTGATACTGTGTCCTCTTGTTCTGTTGCTGATTGCCTGAGAGAAGAGACCAACCCCCACCTGGCTACAACCACCCAGAGGAAGTAATCTGTCAAAGATGTGAGATAGAAATCCTTCACACCAGCCAGAGGAACCTCTTGTGAGCCCAGTGCCACAGCCACTTTCCTGCTGTAAACATCCAGAGCAAATTTTGCTGCCTAAGCCACCACTTCTAACCTGAGGCTGAGTTGCAAATAGAAGCCCCACTCTTGGGTTTAAAGACAAACCAGCTTGGTAGCCATTTGGCCCCCAGCCAGGATTAAAGTGTTAACTCCACTGCTGTCAGCCTGTCACTTAAACATTTACCAAACTACTGACCACTTCTATTAAAAGGCCATTAAACCAGGATTAAGCTCTTCCAGGGTTAAGCTGATGTAAAAATGCAAGGAATGTCACACCAAGGGCAGCTCATTTTATTTTCACTGTAAACAGGCAGAAGATGGAGGCTAAAATGTGCATATTTATTAAATATGGGATGCACTCCTGCTTTGTATTTCCCCTTCTTTCAGCTTCCTGACCCCAGGCCCTCACTATTCAGCACTCTGATAGCTGCAGAGCATCTCAGGATGAACATGGGAACCTCCAACTGTCTTAAAACTAGCACTGCCTGCTTCACACCAGGTCAGGGCTGCTCTGTCTGGGGGGGGGGGGGGGGGGGCAAACCAGGGTCCAGCCATGACCATCAATATAAACACAACCTTTGGGACCAACTGTTAAGAAATGAGACTGCTCAAAAGCCTGTTCTGAGCAGTCTGTGAACTGATTCTGCAGCAGTGTTTGCAGCCAAGGACTGGAGGGGTGTGTGCAGGCAGGGCATGCTGCTGCTGCTGCTCCTTTCACACCGATTTTGTTATCTCAAGCCCAGAAAGCCCTGCAGGAAAATGTGCAAAGCTCTGCAAACCATCAACAGCTAGGAGAGAGCATTATTGCTGTAATGGTCAAAGGAAGATAAAATGAGCCATTAATGCAACACACTCTCTCATTTTCACCTTTTCCAGTTCTCTCTATTTCAGTGACCTAAGAGCAAAACCCTGGAAGACACCACCAGAGACAGTCTGCACTTACAGTCAAACTGCACAGTCCAGCCTTTCTGATACCTGAGCTCACATGATGCTGTTCAACACCACTGTGGGGTGAGTTACAGTGTCCAGGTCAACAAACACCTGTGTGGAACATCAAACAGCAGCTTCTAGGTGGTGCAAATCCAGTGGGTCTGTAGATGATGCTCTAGGAGAAACACCCAGACTCCTAAGAGCTACCAAGAGGTCACAGCAGAGCTGAAGAACCAGCTCTAGAGATACCAACAAGCTCAAAACCTTAACCAGGAGCACTAGAACCAGTGCCAGCTGTCCTTTCTGACTTGTGACAAATGTGTCTTCCTTGTGACTTCACACTTCTTTAATGCTCTGATTTCCAGGCAGCACTATATGTAAAAGCAATGAAGAAGTCCACCAAGGGGTACCAAGCAGCTCAGTGGAAGTCTCTGCAGCTTAGCTCACCAGGGGCTGTGGTGGGACACAGGAGCTTGCTCCTGCTGTCTTACCATTGCCCATTGCCAGCCCTTGCTGGAGAGAGAGTGCAATGCAGATGGGCTTACAGCCTGATCCATTTTGTATCTGCCACCTAATTAGCTCTGGATGAAAGCAGAGCTTTCTGGCCTGTCTGAACGTGGTGGACTCAGAGCTGCCAGTCTCCACATTTATTAACCACCATTGTGCAGGTTTCCAACATGGAGCAGCCAATGAGCAGATCCACCTAGATAAAGAGGAAAGAACTGGCCAGCCCAAGGAGGATGAGATTACTCCCTTCCCCTCAGCCCTTCCCCTCTTCTCTGGCCTGCTATCTCTATTAACTATAATTTTCTCTCAGGAAGTATCTATGACACTTCCACCTGAAGCAGGGCTTCCAGTATTTACAGATATCAAAGAACTGGTCCTAATTTCATCTGATACTTTAAAAAGCCTTTTATTTGAAAATGAATTATTGAAATGTGGTGTTGGTGAAAGGGGTTGCTCCAGTAATGGATCTGCTGTGATGCTGCAATCAATTTCAGGGGTTGGGTTTCAGGATAGGACCCATCCCTCACTCTCCTGTCAGGGCAAGGTTTGCCTTCACACTGCGGTCACCCGCTGGAGCTTAAGGATACCCAAGGCAGAGGAGGATCTGCTGGAGGAAAACTCTTTCTGTGACTTTTGTTCTGTGGTGGCTGAGGTCAGAGCCACAGGAGCTGGCAGAGTTACAGCAGCTCCACAGCACCATGGTTCCAACTGGGGAGATCCAGTGGGACTTGCCCCTTGTGTCAGTGTGAGCTGAAATTCCCCCCACACCAATAACCAGGCTAGCTCAGTCTGGAAAGCAAATGAAAGCTATATTTACAAGCAAATCTACAAACTATGATGAAATGCAATGAATATGTACAAATATACACTATTCACAACATTTACAAATATATACAGTCAACAGAAAAACACAACCAAGCTCCCTTTGCTTCCCCTGAGGGGACCTCCCAAGGGGCCTCTCTCCCAGACCCCCCTGGCAGAAAACAGAGTTATTAAAAGCAAAGAGGCTGTTAACTTAGCTCACCAAGGTCAGTGTGTTACCTGCAGCCACAAGAGAAGAAGAAGCAGCAGCCAGAAAAGAAGAAGCAGCAGCAGCCAGACAGCCCAGCAAGTTGCCCTGACTGCAGACTGCCCTACTTTGTTTTGAGTAGTGGTTCTTAAGCATTTCTATCTATCCAATGGAAGTGTTTAGAACAATCATTTTGCTTTCTTACACCCAATAGTGACTTATTTACACTGTCTCACTTTCTCTGCTTCAACTTTTGAGAAGAAAAATTAAGAAGTTTCAAACCATCACATCCCTGTGCAGTGGCATCCAACTGTCTAACCCAAATGATGCCACCTTGGGTTTTTAAAACTATTTTTCCCTTAAAACTAACTCACAATTCAGAGATGTACTTGAATACTGCATCCAGTTCTGGAACCCTTATTACAAGAAGGATCTGGACGTGCTGGAAGGTGTCCAGAGAAGGGCCACAAGGATGATCAGAGGGCTGGAGCATCTCTCCTGTGAGGACAGACAGAGAGTTGGGGCTGTTCAGTCTGGAGAGGAAGAAGGCTCTGAGGACACCTTCTTGTGGCCTTCCAGTATCTGAAGAGGGCTACAAGAAAGCTGGGGAGGGACTTTTTAGGGTGTCAGGGAGTGATAGTACTAGAGGGAGAATGGATCCAAGCTAGAGGAGGGGAGATTTAGATTGGATGTCAGGAAGAAGTTCTTCCCCACGAGGGTGGTGAGACACTGAAACAGGTTGCCCAGGGAGGTGGTGGAATCCTCATCCCTGGAAGTTTTTAAGGCCAGGCTGGATGTGTCTCTGAGCAACCTGGTCTAGTGTGAGGTGTCCCTGCCCATGGCAGGGGGGTTGGAACTGGATGATCCTTGAGGTCCCTTCCAAGCCTGGCAGTTCTATGATTCTGTTGACCTACTCCACCACAATTCAAACATGGGCTTTGTCACGTGTGTCTTCCCACTTCTGTGTCTTATTTCAGGGTCAGCAGAGACTTTCAGCAGGCAAATGCCTTCAAGGGTAAGGCCTAGAACAGTTTTAACAGAAGTGATAAGGAGAGACCTTGGACAGGCATCACTTCTCCCCATGCTGTGTCATAAAGCACCCAGCACAGGAGAAGCACTAATGGGGGAAAAGAGGAGAGGAGCTGTGACATGGACCATCCCCCTGCCCCTGCACTGACCCTCCCTTGCAGCAAACTCATGCCTCAGGTCTTTCACAAGCTGGAGATCCCAGTAACTGCGGGTACACCTGGGCTGCCACAGCTTCAAATATGTCTCCTGGAACTCTGCAGCACAGGAGGTGACTGAGAACAGGAGCACTTTGGTACTGGAGGTCAGCAATGACAGGCTTTGACACCACCTGTGTCTGCACCAGAGACTCACATGCCTTTCTTAGCATGCTACACATTCACAGCCTCATCAGTCACTCTTCCTTCTTGCTCCCTGCCCGCTAGAGCACCTTCAGTCCTGCCAGGCTCCACAAACCACCACAAGCCACAGCCTGTCTGTGGTGTCCTGAGCTATCAATGCCAGGAGCAAATGGCACAGCTAAACCTTGTGACATGAACATGAAACATCCCCATCTCTAATGACTCTTGTTCCTCCTTCCTAGAAAGCAAAGGCAGCTCCATAAATCAAGAAGTCTGTGGATTTGGGGTTTTACATTAACACCTTCCTTCGTGCTTTGTTGTGACCTCTTGGATGGGGGTGAACTCTTCCACTGTGCTGGGAAATGGCAGCTCCACAGCCAAATTTGGCACCTAGAAAATTTCCCTTGGCTCTTAGGTGCCATAATTTTAAGTGTGATTCCCTCCTTCAAGATAAAGTCAGGTCTGCATTTGACTTCAGGTGTTACACACAATAATTTAAGGAGTTAAACAGGGACCTGGCAAGTCTCAGACGATGGAGGGGGATTAGAAAATATTGTTTGGAGCCAGAAATGAAGTTTTCTTGGCCATGGCCTATACCCTGTCTATCAACCTCAGCTTTGCACTTAGACTTTCACTGACTTTCCCAAGTACTACCAATGGAGAAGTTTTGCTCAGCTGGAGAACCACAATCAAACACAGCTGGATTGGAGCACCTAATGAAGAGTGAGAAACTGGGCTTGGCATATTGATGATGCCATTATTGATAATGCCTCTGAAGACAGTTAAAAGTAACTGAAGGGTCCCTGGAGTTTTCCACTCACTCCACTCCACTGCTTCCACTCCTTATTTTGCTGGGGTTTTTTCATCCTAAACATGGCCTGTGCTGGGAATGTATTGTAAAAAAATCAAAACTCTAAGAAAACTCACAAAAGGCCTTTTGCAATGGTTACACAGAGCAAGCCACAACAAGGAAGCTACTGGTGACACCTGCAAAGGAAGAGCTCCTGGAAGGGCACAGTCTGCTAGAGGGATCTAACACTGACTTTGGCCACAGCAAGCTGGAGCTTGAGGTTCCTCTTAATGCTGCGTTTACCTGCACACATCCTGCACTGAAATGAACAAATCTCACCAGCCAGCCACTGCAGAGCTTCTGCTTTATTTGCTGTCAGACCTGCCCACAGCCTCAGCAATCTGTAAGGAAGGGAGCTCAGCTCTCATCTCCTCAGTCTCTGTTCAGAGCTTTTGATTTTGCTCTGGGACAAGATGAAGCTGCTGTGTCTGCACCACGGAGTTGGTATTTTCCACCTGTGGCAGCTGCACCTGAAACACTGCCATGAATGAGCTCTTGGAGTGGTTCACCTTCTGCAATCCAGTGCTGACCAGAGCAGATCTGCATCACTCAGTGGTCACCAACACTCTTATATCTACACTGGAGATGCTTTTGGGAGTGGAATTGCTGGAAGGGTTCAGAAGGATGAGGCAACACAGAAGGAGGAAGAATCTATGTCATAATCTAGACTTTTACTCACAATTTCTAAACTTTGAATTTTGTATTTTCAGACCAACCATTTTGTATTTCTATCCAGTGAAGAAAGAGATCCAGCACTGCTCACTGCTCAGATCAGATGTAAGGTATCTGAGTGCTCTAAATCAAACCCTAATCTGTTCTCCAGTCTAAGCATGCTTCCATAAAGAACTGTCCCTGCAACTGCTTTGTGTTTCTTAACTTCAAAAATTGATTAAACACAGAATACTCCTGTAGCCCTCCTAATCAACTGTAAAAATCCCCAAAGAACAAAAATCCCAACCCACAGATAGCACCACACAACAGCAACCTGTGGAAATCCCAGCTGCTGTCACCTGGAGTGCAGGTTGCTCTGCAGCTGTCCATGCTCTGCCACGCACAAGCAGAACCCAGCACGCTCCAAAGGAACTTTCAGAGCCATGGGTCTAAGCTGACTGCCCCCTCACTCTGGTACAGTGCCACAGATGCATTCCTTGGGATGTCACAGAGCATGCACCTGGGTCATGCACAAGATCGATGGGATCTCAGGGCTCAGCTCTCCCTCCCTCCCCTCAATGAGACCGCAGTGCCTCCTGCTGTACTGCAGCCTGCAGCTGTTCCCAGGCTTCCAGCTCCCTCTGGTTTCAGTTACCAGTGAGGCTCACGCTGGCATTTGGAGAGCTGAGATGAGTAATGGAAGAAGTCTAACTGGCCTCAACACCTCTGGAAACATCAGAAATACGCAAGCTAGCATGGGACAACAGGGCAGCTCTGCAGCCTGTGGGCAGCCTGTAATACCCAGCAGATGGGAGGGATCCAGCTGGTGAGGGACTTTTTAGGGTGTCAGGTAGTGATAGGACTGGGGGCAATGGACAAAAAATAGAAATGGGTTGATTCAGATTGGATGTTAGGAAGAAGTTTTTCACTATGAGGGTGGTGAGACACTGGAAGAGGTTCCCCAAGAGGTGGTAGAAGCCTCATCCCTGGAAGTTTTAAAGGCCAGGCTGGATGTGGCTCTGGGCAACCTCATGTAGTATGAGGTGTCCCTGCCCATGGCAGGGGGGTTGGAACCTTGAGGTCCCTTCCAGTCCTGACAATTCTGGGATTCTACGATTCTGTATTCTGCTTCTAATACATTTCTGAGTCTACCTGAGCATCACAGCCCACCAGGGCTAATCTTGGCACCCACAGGGTTTCACCCTCCTGGGACAAGCTGCCCCCTTCTTGCTTTAACACATCTCAGCACTAACCTGCATGAAACCGTGCCCCAGCACCCCGACCTTCTCCTAAACAGGCTCCAACTGATGCTGACCCAGGACAAGCTGTCACGGCTGGGGAGTGCTGGCTGCATCACAGCCAAGTCTGGCTTCATCCAAAAACATCAGAAAAAAAGGAACTGGGGGTCAGTGTTACTTAAGGAATGTGCCAGACTTCCTGGAGGTCACAGTAAGAGAAGGAGCCCAGTGTTTCACCTCGGAAACTGAGAGAGAGGGGGGGAGTTAAATCCTTTCGAGCCGTCAGCCTGTGAAGCGAGGTAGAGCAGCGAAGTAACAGAGGGGCTTGGCTCTGCTCTGGGAGTCTTTCACTGCAGAGGGTTCTTCCTCCCCCTCGGGGTGGTTTTCTGCATATCAGGTAGAAAATCTCTTTGAAAAATCTCAAGTCAACTCTTTCAAAACAATCATTATGCTAACAAAGAAGGAGAATCGTGTTAAAGACTACTCCGCAGCCACCACTTCCACGCAGAAAGTTTCTGAAGGCTTTGCAGGATCTCATTATCGAACTCAGTGCAGGGCAGCTGGCTCTGGGGAAGAATATCAACAACAAGCACCTCCACAGTTTGCTGTGGTCATTTCTCACTGCAGCTGGAGAGGCTTTATCAGTGACCCTGCTGCAGTGGAGATGAGTCTCTGGGCTGTTCTCAGAGCACAGGGACAAGCCCTAGCAGCCCACCACCCTTCCCTCCCCACAGCTGTGCTAACTGCAATAACATGCTCCAAGTGCTTCACGTATAGTTCAGATGATGGCACTGTTGAAAGGATGTCTGTCTGTCTGTCCCACCCTTGCACCATTTGAATCAATTGTGTCAGCCTGGCTTCCAGAATTTGTGGCTATGTAATGTCTGCAGAGCAGCTGCAGCCCTTTGACTCAGAGGATTCCCTGGGTGCCAAGGGCAGAGCCTTCATTCCCAGGCAAGTTTTAGACAACCATTAAGTTTCACAGCACATCTGGGAGACTTCTGCATCTTATATTTGGAGAAACTGAGGCAAGAGGTTACGTGGTTTCTAAAGGTCAGCAAATGAAACTGTGGGAGTTCCAGGAACCAGATGCAGATAATGAAAGCTCTTTAAATGACCTGTTCCATTAGACACACCTCTTTCCTACTCCCCTTCCATTCAGGATCAAGAAATATCATAATATTCCAGCTAACAGAAAGTAGAGAAGGACATTGATAGCTGAAGCAAAAGTTCCCAAGCAACCTTCTTCATGCAAGTCCTGGTTCAGCGACAGGGCATCAAGGGTTAGTGGACTTGGAAGTTGTGACACCTCCCTTGACACCTCCTGTGACCACAGTGCTCCTGCCAGCCAGGCTCTGCAGCTTGTGCCAAGTCCAGCTCTGCTGCAGTAATCCCCTGTCATCAGCTTGGCCAGGAAAAATGCAGTCTGCAAGCTGTGATGCCAACATCACTGGGGAGATGAGCCCTAGGGAGCAGTGCCAGGATGGATGTTAGCTCTGCTCTAATTAGAAGCTGCAGAAGTGATAGCTGAAGACCTAACTGATCTGTTGTACAAAGCCCTCTGAGGATAGCCTCAGCTGAGGAGAGGGTCAAAAAACCAAAGAGGGACTGGTTTGGAGGCAGGAAGATACCTGAGAACATTGATGGAGTCATTCCCAAGTTATTATGGGACAGATGAGAGGAAAGCTTTGGTCTTGTCCACACACAGACAAAACTGATTGTGTACAAACCTGAGTGACATGGCAGAAGTATTTCTTCTCACCTCTTTCCTCCTTTAATCCTTTCACACCTCTTTTCTTCCTCACCCCAAAGGAAAAGCCTGAGCCAGCAACTGACAGGCAAGTCATATTTTCAATTTTTCTTGAAACTCTCCTCAGAAACACTTCTCAGAAAATGATCTGCTCCCTCTGCAGACCAGAGGCAGCAGCATCTTCTGAACCTGTGCAAACTAAGCCAAACATCTAAACCTTGGCCAATTCAAGACTCACAGCATAAACTGGGAAGATTTCAGGAGGTGTTCATGGCTGTTACTGAATTCTTAGAATGGGGCAAGCACTGCATTTGGGCACTCATGCAAAAATACTAATTTGCAATTTTAAGATGGATTTCTTCAGCTTCATTGGCTGTCTTCTTTCCAAAATGATCCTTGAGAGTAAGCAGGAGCAGTCAGCAAAGCAACCCTCTGACACCAGCAGCAATGTCAGCAGCTGCCCTCCTTTCTGAAGTGCAATAGCTGATGCTGGCTGCCAGCCAGAGGAAGGGAGATGTGACCACAGCATCCCTCTGCACTCCTATCACAGACATTCTGTGGGCAGCAGCAAGGAAAGCTCTAAGCAGAAGCTTATACAAGGAAAGGGGAAGAGGCTTCTCTGTTTCATACACTAAGACCTGTCCAAGGATATTTGCAGGAAGAGAATTTTGAATTCATTTAGAGAAAGCTTAAGGAGAAAATGCTGAAGGTTCTCAGAGACCAAGGAGATTTGTCCTGTGTCCACCACCTAGTACCAGGCTCCACAAATTCACAACAAACTAACCCCACAAGTTGTGGGAGCAATGAGCATGCTTCAGGCTGCTACAAGACAGCTCAAGAGTACTTGGAATACGCTAATTGCTGTTAATTTTTTCAATCTGCTTTATCTGTTCCACTATCTTTTTACTTAATTGTTTTCCATTTGCTTATCTGTTGAGTTTAAGCATTCCAGCTCCATTTCTCAGTTTATCAGTTAAAAGGACTTACCAGAGCAGGCTCCTTTTGACCAGTGAGGCAGGTTCAGCTATGATTGCAGGACTTCATTTTCCCCTGCCCAGCCAGTGACCACACCTGATGGACCTTCTGGCTGACACCAGTCTTCCAGAGCCTCCCTCTCTTAGCAGAGCAACAACTTCCATGCCAGTCTGAGGGGGCTCAGCCAGCCAGCCAAGAAGCCATGAAAAGACCCTTCCTAAATCTTTTTCATTCATGCATGCTCACAGCTTTGTGCCAGGATCTAATGAGACCCTGAACCAAAGCTGACACAATCAGTCTCAGACAGAATAATCTCTCAATGCACAGAAGTACTTCTTGGACTGCTTTCCTTTCTCTCAGGCAATTACAGGTGATTTTTAAGGAGAGAGATGTCAGATTCAGATTCCTCCTTTGCTTGACAAGCTGGGGGTTTCTTTGGGTTTGTTTGTTTGTTTAGGTTTTGGTTTTTGTCCCTCAAGTCTCTCTTTTCCAGGCAATAATAAAACAAAGTTGGCACTTCTGGGGCACTTCCCAATTTTCTGACCACATTCTCCACAAGGTTGCATTCCAGTATAAAATGCCAGCCATTTCCTGGCTTTCTGTCACAATTGGTAAATAAGCACCTCAGAAGGTCAGCATTTATAGGGAGGAGCTGTGGGCAGTTTGCTGGCCAATGAGTGCAGTTAAGCACAGTTTCATAGAAACATAGAATGGTTAGGGTTGGAAGGGACCATAAGGATCATCCAGTTCCAACCCCCCTGCCATGGGCAAGGACACCTCACACTACACCAGGATGCTCAGAGCTACATCCAGCCTGGCCTTAAAAACCTCCAGGGATGAGGCTTCCACCACCTCCTTGGGCAACCTGTGCCAGTCTCTCACCACCCTCATTGGTGAGGAATTTCTTCCTAACATCCAATCTGAATCTACACATTTCTACTTTTTTCTCCTTTCCCCCTAGTCCTATCATTACCTGACACACTAAAAAGTGTGTCAGCTTTCTTGTAGCCCCCCTTAAGATACTGGAAGGCCACAGGAAGGTCTCCTCAAAGCCTTTTCCTCTCCAGACTGGACAGCCCCCACTCTCTCAATCTTTCATCACATTTATGAAGAACTCTTGTGACAAAAGATCTTTCCCCTACTTACTGCACACTCATGGATGACATCTAGCTGAGCATTTTATTACAATCTGATAGCCAGAAACATCCTTGGAATTACCTGTTCCAATCCCTGTGAAGAGCCTGGCAATTAGAGGCAATCACAGCCCCTGGTATCCTTTCATAGCCCCCACCCAGCTGCTTGCTCCAGCCACTAACTATCTTAGCAGCTCTGCACTGGGCTCCCTCCAGTTTCTTGGTGTCTTGAACCAGGGAGCCCAGAACCAGCATTTTACCCCAGGAGGGGCCACACAGCCCTGCAGCAAAGGGGGATCACCTTCTTCTCCAATTGCTGGCTACACTTTTATCAGTACAGCCCCATGTGCCCTCATCACCTCTGCATTCATTGTTCCTTCCCTTTTCTTGGGTGGGTTGCACTAGATGGTTTTCAGAGGTCCTTTCCAACCCCTATAATGTTGTGTGATTCTTGACTGCCCTGTGAGGAGCTGAATAGATTCCTTCCAGCAAAGACAATTTTAATGTACTCTTCATCTTTCCATTGTGCAAAAAAAAAATATATTTATAAATAGGTGCTACTGGGTTTGAGGTAATCTCACCATTTGGGGAGACTTCAGTCTTAACTGAGCCTACTCTGCAGATGTGCTCTGGTTCTAAGAAAGCATGAAGGGCTTGAAATGGGGCCCAAAGTGGAGGGCTTGAGCAAATGTTAGACAGCTGCTTGCATCTTTCCAAAGTAAAACAGATACTGAATGTAGCTGCTTGGAAATGAGGATTTTCTGCTTCTGCTATGCTTGTCATCTTGCAAGTTCTTGTTGTTTTATTTGTCACTTTGGGTGCACCTGACCTTGTCTGTTCCATCTTGAAAACCTCCTTGTGCAAGAGACAGCAGCTGGGCCACCATTCTGCTCACAGTCCCAAGCAAGGCAATCAAATAACCCAGCAGGGTTGTAGTTATGTTTAGTTTGGACATTGTTAAGTAAAAAGAGGTTGGAAAAAAACCTTAGTGAAGTTCATCAGCCTTCACCCAGGCTCTGGGTTGCTCAGCTCATTATTGCTGCTGTCCTATGTCTTTCTCTGACCTGACTACCCTGTCTCCTTCCTCCCAGCTGCCCTCCCAATGTCCTTACCTAACCAAGAGGGAGCAACAAACTCATCTGGTTAGAAAAAAAAACCCAAACACAAACCACCCTGTATGAAAAGAGAAAGAAAAAGTCCCTCTGTACAAATGTCTATCCTGATGATGAAAATGTCCAATGAAAATATATCTCCCCTCCAGACAAGGGAAGATGTCAGGCATTTGGTCTCTTTTCCCTGCCCTTGCTCTCCACAGTGCCTGTAGGGTGTTTTTTGGAAGCTCTCCTCTCTGTGCAGGCAATGTGGGAACGCAAGGGAGCTGTGGCTGCACACCCTGGCCCTGCTTGGAGAGCCCTCTCACTTCTGCCAAATAGTCACAGGAGGACTCAATGTCTCTTTGCCTGCCTTCAGGGATCTAGATGGTACCATCCTTCTCTTTAATGGGGATCAAAACAAAGGATCCAAACATGCTGGAGTACATGAGGAGTGTTGACCTGGCTCTTGTTCTCCAGGCTGGTGACATCATCCACTTCTGAGCTACACCTCTTGTGCACTGCCTTCCATATCTGCTTGGACAATGATATTAATGGTGATATCTTCTGAAAGACAATGGGCAGGAGCTCTGGGCAGGAACAGAGGTCAGCAAAGGCAGAGGCACCTGGACCTTCTGCCCTGCTCAAGATAGAGATCTGGCTCAGCTCAAGGCCTCTGGTCTCATCAAGATTGAAAATCGAGACTGGATGCTCTCTTGTGCCATCCTGACCCCCAGAGCAGGGTGGCTGGCAGGGGCTGGTGAGTGATGCACCAGGGTCACCCCAGTCCTGGCCCCACCAGAGACCCTAGGAGCAAAGCCTGGCCTCTGCCACAGCTCTTGCCCTGTGCTCTCCAGGAATCACAACCAATAATCTCCTTTCTGTCAGCAAATGGGACAGCACTGCTGGGGCCAGTTCTCAGCTGCCCTGCAATGACAGCAGGTTTTTACAGCAAGGAAAAGTGTCTGAAAAATGCCTTTAAAGCAGCAGAAGAAAACCTTACAGCTGCTTTGTCACAGGTAAATGGAAATCTAAGCACTGAGGAAACCAAGGAGCAGCCCTCTCATGCACAGTAAACAACTTCCCCACCCCCAGGACCATTCCTTGGCTCCTCTCTCTTTAAATCATCAGTGTCACAGTGGAAAAACCAGAAGGGCTCAGTCCCTTAAAGCTCTTTCCTCTTTTTGCCTGTCTTTTAATTAAATTATCCTATAATGAAATCTTTCCCTAATGAGTCAGTGTTTAATAATTTATTAGCCACTGAAGCCCTGCTTGGAGTCTCATCAATTATGTATCACAGCACCAGGCACTTTCAATCTCTCCTTTTCCATTTCTCATTCACTTCATTAAAAGCTCAGCCTTGCTCTTGCCAGCTTTCAACCCCCTTCCAGCCCAGACTCAGAGGTCAGCTTGCTGATACCCATTTTGCCCAGTGCTCACCGAGCAGAGGTGTGTGTGCAGGAGCTAGCTGGTCTGAAATGACAGCTGGCATCTGTGCACATCCATGCACACCTGTGGCAGAGCAAGGGCACCTGCGTCTGCCTGCCAGCATGGCTGAGCACTGCCCACAGACTCACACAGGCTGGCAGCCAGGTGACTGTTTGCACACTGCTGGATTTACCAGCTGGGGGGGTGGGGAGGTGGGGGTGTGTGTATTCTATTAACACTTGTGCAGCTCCATCCATGAGGCTATATCTGCTTCTCTGTCCCTGCAGGCATCTCTCAGCACTCTCACTCCTGCCTGTGCCAGCCTGCCAGCTCACTCTGCTACCTGCACTGAAGAAGTTTGGTTCATTTCACTGTTTTTCATGTTTGTTCTTCTTAAAACAACAGCACACAAAACCCACGGGAATCAGTCAGGAACTACTGCACCTGTGAGCTGTAAGGACAGTGAGTTTGTGGCCACTGAAGTGCTCAGGAAAGGACCACAGAGCACCATTGCTACAGTCCTGACCATCACCTACAGGGTAATATGGGGAAGGGGAGCTGTCTTTGACTGAGGTTTTCCATCCCATTCACCACCAGCCCTATGCAGCCTGTAGAGCACTCAGCTTTCTGGAGACCAGGCTCCCCCCATTGCACAGGGGTAGCTCTGGAGTCAGTACCTCCACTGCCTCTTTACCCTGGGTGCATTTTTCCTGTGAGGAGCTGTGTGAAGCAACTCACAACTAGTCTGGGGGAACCAGGTTGGCCTTGGAAGAGTTGCTATGAAACATTCATGTGCTCCAGCTTGTGTCTGGGGCAAATTTGCTGAGTTACCACATCAGTTTTATCTCCATTTAGGGAGTGGAGAGTGAAGCTCAGCTGTATCTTACCCACACAGTGTCCTTGTAATCCCAGTGTGCTGGTGCTCAGGAGAGCTGAGAGGTCTGGAGCAGGTGAAGCCCCTGGCTCCACACACCTTCACTGGGAGCACAGATCAATGACACTGGCAGTAGAAGAGCAGATCTCATGCTGAACTGACACCATTCTGTAGAGGCAAAGAGATCTCTGCTTTCTTTTCCTGAGCAAAGCCATGCTTAGCCCATACTCAGATCTGGGCACATTGAAGCGTCACTGATTTATCCCAGTGCTTTAAGGTCTCCTGTAACTTTGAGCACGGATTCTTCAACTGCAGCAGCTCTGCACTTCTGGTTAAAAATCACACTCTTTACAGCAGCCAGTTTGAAAAGAAGAGCAGAGGAGCCATGGTGTTGGCTAGAGTCAAATTCTCACCTTGCCCCACTTCCCAGCTATGCCCCACTTCCTCTCCTATGCAGACAGACTGAAAGAGTTGCTGCTGTTCAGTCTGGAAAGGAGAAGGCTCTGAGGGAGACCTTATTGTGGCCTTCCAGTCTCTGAAGGGGGCTACAAGGAACATCAAATAGTGATAGGACTGGGGGGAATGGATCAAAACTAGAAGTGGGCAGATTCAGACTGGACATCAGGAAGAAGTTCTTCACCATGAGGGTGGTGAGACACTGGAACAGGTTGCCCAGGGAGGTGGTGGAAGCCTCATCCCTGGAAGTTTTTAAGGCCAGGCTGGATGTGTCTCTAAGCAGCCTGATGTAGTGTGACATGTCCCTGCCCCTGGTGGGGAGGTTGGAACTGGATGATCCTTGAGGTCCCTTCCAACCCTGACAATTCTGTGATTCTATTCCAAGAGAGAAATGGAGACCCACAGCACAGGCACTGGGTCACCACACATTCCTTAATGACCAGATTCTGACCAGGAGGAACCCAGGGCAGAGGTGATCTCTTCTCCTCCTCTGAACAACAAGCGCAGTCTCAGCACAGCCCTGTGCTGCTCCAGCTGGCCACTGCCACCTTAGGTCTGGGCTGCTCCTGTCCCTGGTGACATGGGGTGGGGGTGTTGATCCACTCTGCTTGCTCCTGCTCACTAGTGCTTCCAAGGATGGGAAAACCACACTTACCCCACGTGCAACATGCATTTGCATTTTGAATGCTTCATCAGACAGCTGTACATGGGAAAGATTCTTTTTTTTTTTTTATCAATTTATACCCCAAAGCACAAAATTTTCTTTACTTCTTAATTATTTTATCAAGCACTTCTAAAAGAGCTCCTGGCTGTAAGTCTCATCAGGGCCTCTCAAGAAATCTGCTGTGATTTTAGAGAGGCTTTCTGTACATCAAAGTGTTTCTGCCAAAGTGAACACTTCCCCACAATGACAGTAGAGGAACCTGTCACAGACACTAATAAAATGAATTTTACTAATAAAATTATGGTCTTTTTAGTTTTGTTTTGTTTAAAAAAAGGATGCAGCCTTCCAAAGCAGCCCTGTATCAGTGTCACTGGAACCCTGTGTCACTCATCAATAAATACTCTGTGTCAATAGGCCATTAACTATTAATCCCAGTGCTGGCCATCTGAGAACTTTACATCCCCACTCTTGGTATTTTACACATTGCTTCCCTTCTGATTCAGTGTCTTGTGCATATGGACAAGAGCAGAGCCCTGCGAGCAGCCTGCATCAATACTGCACAGGGCACCGCCTCTGACAAGGAAGGGGGAGAAGCACCAGAAAATGAATAGGTCTGGGGCTACCAGGAGTATTTATTTACATTGAGAAGAAAGAGAATCCACTCTTGAAGAGCTTATTGTATTACCTAAGCTGAACTTCCAACATATGTTCACTCTCAACGACATTCTGGCTTCATTTTTTTTTCATCCCTAAAGCAAATTTGGTGTTAGTGAAAGATGCCAGACTGAGGAGCAGAGCTGACTGCTCACTGCACAGGCTGCTGCCCAGACCAGCTCCTCTCCAAGCTCAGCTCCCTGCTCATACCTGCTGCAGGCAGATGATCTCTGGGGTGAGAAGTGAGCTCCCAGATCCAGCCCTGTAGCACTTTAAAAGAGATCACTGCCAGAAATGCGTTCTTCAGAATAAGAAAGACAGCAAGAGGTGAGCTTAACGATTCTGATTCTCACCCTTTTCTTCAACAGTGTCTTGCAGCTAAAATGCATTAAATGCAAAAAGCAGGAGTGGCATTTTTGTTTTAATGGTGAAAAATGGTGCAGCAATGAAGAGTGGGCTTTCATACAATTTCTATAGTCTGAACATTGTTCTTCCCAACAAATTCTCTCCAGGCACCTAATTTATGATCTCAAATCAAACCCTGACCTGTTGATTTTAACCTGACCCATCTGTAAGTCACCCTAGAAATATTTTGATTCCCCAACTGGCTTTTCTCTTCCTTCCAAGTAACAGTTGTGCAAGTCCACAAAGCTACTCTCAGCAATTACTCAACTGGACAAACTTAGAAATACAATATCCTGTACGCAGCTACCAGAGATGTCCCTGCAGTATTCCACAGGCTGTTGGGGAAGGTGACTGACAGAGATTTGAAAAGTCCTATTAGTGACATACAGGGTGAGACTGAAGGGGAAAAAAGACTTCTTGGCTTAGCTCTAGCAGAGAAACCGAAGTGAGGGGGCAAGCAAAGAACAGAGATTTGCAGTAGGTGTTAAGAGCATGTGGCAAGGCAGCAGTCAGACAAACGGGGGCACATGCAGATGGAACTGAATGACACTGAAGTGGCAATTGCTGCTCCATGGCCTTGTGGCTGTAATTGCTGGCATTTAGTTGGCCAGAATTCAGCAGGAATTGGTGTGTCTTCGACAGACAGAAATGATGACAGTGCAGCAGCTGTGCTCTCCAGCAAGCTGCCTAATGCTAGTCAGGTTTCATGGCTCTTCGGTTCGATTCCCAACAGCAACTCTCCTATTATCCGTGGTCCAGACAGGTTAGCACCTGCTAAAAGCAATTTCCCATAAATCAGCTCATGTCAGCTCTTGCCTGGCTGCTGCTGAAACCCAGGCTCTGCTGTGCCCTGCCGTGGTGGCCCTGCTGGTGCAGATGGCCCTGTCCCCACAGCTGCCTGCCAGAGTGGGACAGCCTGGCTGAACAATCGAGGCAGTGTGAGAGCTCTGCCAGGTTGTGTGGGGCCTTCACACAGGCACCCAACCCTGTGCCCTGCAGATGGCCAACATGCTCCTTCCTTTTGGGGGACTGCAGAGCAGGAGCTCACCCAGTTTCTGTTTGCATCTAAACCTGGGAACCCCACCAGCCACTCTTGGGATAGGGATCAGTGGGTTCAGCTCATCAAAGGAGGATGAGCCCATGCCTTGCACTGGATCCCTAAGCAGCCCGAAGGGATCGTGTCTGGCACTGGGAAATGTGTCCTCTGCTAGCAATCAGCAGATCCAGGGCTCAGACCTGAGTGATGCACAAAGTGGAGTCCATCCAGCCATGTCAAATTCTTGCTGAACATTGGCTGTTACTTGTTCATTAGCCAACACATGAAGCAAGATCCTGGACTCTCCTTTACCAAGCATTTGAGACCAAAATCAGCCCCATGTTCATGCCATTGGAAAGATTAAGGATGGGTCTTGAGTTAAGAGCAAAATTCGAATCACTCAGCTGTAAAAATGCAACTCTGCCTCCAGTTTTACCTGTCCCTTGGCTGCTGGAGATTAGGATGTGCTTCATGCTCCCTGCATGGACCCACATGTGTCTGTCTGTGCCCACTCCTGCACAGCTTTGGAGCCAGCAAGGCACAACAGGACCCACAGACATCAGCTCTGCAGGCAGTGCAGTGGCAATGACCTTGGTGAGGAGCAGCACACAGATGGAACATTTCCTCCACGCAGACATTACACAGGGTCCAGCAGGTCACTGAAGTGCTTTGGATCAATGAGGCATCTCAGGAGAGCCCGTGCAGGCCCCCAAACTGGGCTGAAATCTGATCCTGCAGCACAATGTGTTACAACAATTTTTCAACTGCATTGAAAACAAGGAGGCTGTGGGGCAAGCAGTTGTCCCTCCTGAGGCAAGAGCCAGGAAAGGGTGAAGTTTACACCAGGCATGTTCAGGATCAGCAAACTAAGATTTGAACAGACCAACAAGAAAATTCAAAGTTGTGAACAGGGAGAAGCAACAAGACCTGAGGCCAGGCCATTGGCTGACCACGGTCAGAGCATGATGTGATCAGTGCCACACGTTTGCCAGCCATGGGGATTTCATTGTCTTGATGGAGCAGCATTTCCTGCAGATGCCTCAATTATTGCATTGCAGACCAGGGAGCCTTGCTTTTCACCAGTGCTACTGGGCTCCAGGCCTTCCCTTTGCTTGCACAAGCCCTGTCACAACCAGTGCCAGCTGCAGGAAGCCTGCACAGCTTGCCCAAAGGAGACACAAGGGCTGCTTTTCCCCCATTCTCACATCTATTTTTACTTTTCTTTATAACACTAGGCCTTTTTTTTTTTCTCTTTCTGACACTTCTGTCCCTGCCTTTATTTTCATTTCCAGAGGAAAACTTTTTCTTCATATTTTCCCCCTCCATCTGTTCTCCCTACACATTGTTTCTGTTTTTCTTTCCCATTCAGTCCTACTACCTCCTATGCCCTTGAAACCATCATTGGCTTAGCTCCCTCTTTGTTTGTAGACAGCTTGTATTTTTAGCAGAGCAATCCTTTATCTGTTGGGCAATGTCCTAAACACTGCCCAGAGATCTTGGGTTCCATCTGAGCAGACCTTTACTCTTCCTCAGAGATGGTGACAACATGACACACTTTTCAAGCAAAACATGGATGACCCACCAAGGGGTTTCAAATTCATGTGAGCTAACAACTAGCCTGGCACACCTCCATCCACAGAAGTGGTCCTGACTCTTGAGAAAAAACATTCAATGTCATATTTTACCCAGGTCAGAAGCGACAACTGGATCAGACCCCGGATCCCGTTACAGTGCCGTGGGTACACGCAGGTGCAGAGCCCCAGGCACTCAGCACTCCTTCCAAAGGCTACTTTCAACACATCCAATTTTCTCAGCAGTTGAACCCCAGCAAGAGCAAACACCAGCAAGAGCAAACACCAGCCAGCCTACAGTGTGGCTGCTCAGGAGTTAAATAGTGACAGGTGTAATGCAGTGATGACACAGGACAGCAGCGGGGGACGGGGGGGAGGGGGGGGGGAGGTTAGATGCACTGATGGCACAGCACAGCACAGCACTGGGGGGTTAGATGCACTGAAGACACAGGACAGCACAGAGCACTGGGGGGTTAGATGCACTGATGGCATGGGACAGGACAGCACAGGGGGGTTAGATGCACTGATGGCACAGCACAGTACTGGGGGGTCAGATGCACTGAAGACACAGCACAGCACTGGGGGTTAGATGCACTGAAGACAGCACAGCAGAGCACTGGACGGGTTAGATACACTGAAGACACAGCACAGCACAGCACTGGGGGCTTAGATGCTCTGATGGGACAGGACAGCACAGCACAGGGGGGTTAGATGCACTGATGGCACAGCACAGCACAGCACTGGGGGGTTAGATGCTCTGATGGGACAGGACAGCACAGGGGGGTTAGATGCACTGATGGCACAGCACAGCACTGGGGGTTTGATGCACTGATGGCACAGCACAGCACAGCACTGGGGGGTTAGATGCACTGAAGACACAGCACAGCACTGGGGGTTAGATGCACTGATGGCACAGCACAGCACAGCACTGGGGGGTCAGATGCACTGAAGACACAGCACAGCACTGGGGGTTAGATGCACTGAAGACACAGCACAGCACTGGGGGGTTAGATGCTCTGATGGCACAGCACAGCACTGGGGGTTAGATGCACTGATGGCACAGCACAGCACTGGGGGTTAGATGCACTGATGGCACAGCACAGCACTGGGGGTTAGATGCGCTGATGGCACGGCACAGCACTGGGGGGTTAGATGCACTGAAGACACAGCACAGCACTGGGGGGTTAGATGCACTGATGGCACAGCACAGCACTGGGGGTTAGATGCACTGATGGCACAGCACAGCACTGGGGGTTAGATGCGCTGATGGCACAGCACAGCACTGGGGGTTAGATGCGCTGATGGCACAGCACAGCACTGGGGGTTAGATGCGCTGATGGCACGGCACAGCACTGGGGGGTTAGATGCACTGAAGACACAGCACAGCACTGGGGGGTTAGATGCACTGATGGCACAGCACAGCACTGGGGGTTAGATGCGCTGATGGCACAGCACAGCACTGGGGGGTTAGATGCACTGATGGCACAGCACAGCACTGGGGGTTAGATGCACTGATGGCACAGCACAGCACTGGGGGTTAGATGCACTGAAGATACAGCACAGCACAGCACTGGGGGTTAGATGCACTGAAGACACAGCACAGCACTGGGGGTTAGATGCACTGATGGCACAGCACAGCACTGGGGGGTTAGATGCACTGATGGCACAGCTCTGTCCAGCTGACAGACTCTAAATAACAAAAACTAACGTGGAAAGCTGGAAAGAGGTAAAAGAGTACACACAGGAAAGTCACAGCCAGCAAGAGCATAAAGACCTCACTTTAGAGCACCAGACAGAAAAACAACAACAACAACAACAACAACAACAAAAAACCCTTCCAGAGCCAACTTCATCTGTCACAGGCAACCTGATTGCAATCAATAGACACTTAATGGTCTCTCAGAGTCCCATCTGGGCAATTAGCAATAGCACTAAGCAAGTGAAGATGTATTGTGAGTCTGTTTCTTCAGTGGAAGTGACAGAAAAGAGAAATAAGAAACCAAATTACATTTTTAGATCCAAATTCTCCTCTCATTAATATTTTATGAAATCTACTGCCACTGGGGAAAACAGAACAAATGTCAAAGTTTTTATTTTCTTTCTGCTATTTGTTTGTTTTTTTTTTTTTTGGTGTTTGTTTGTTCTACATTTTCAAAATTCAATCTCAGTTTCAAACTGTAATAAAACCTATGAAAGTCATGGGGTAAACATGAGTGGCAGTGAAGTAAAGAGCAGCCTTTGGAGTGTTTCTTTTACAACCAAATAAATCAAAAAGAATGGTTTTGAATGACCCAGGCTTCATTAAAACCAAAGAGCAGCATTCATATTTTCACTTTTTCAGCTCCCAGATGCAGCAGGTATCATCCCAGGCTTTCTGAGGAGAGACAATAGCACTAAAGAGAAATGAAAAAAAAGAGAGTTTTCTGTTCATTTTTTATTTTGTTGATGGCAAACCCTGGAGAACAATGTATTAACCAGGGGGAAATGGTAAATGCACCCTCAGTTTTACTGAGGATGACATTGCTGTGTTATGAACAACAAGATTCTGTATCTACAACTCATGTAACTAAGTCATTTATGAACACAAACATTTTATGTCTACAACTCATGTAACTAAATTACTGCCTCCTCCATGACTTCAAGATACTTTTTCTTGAGAAATGAGGCAGATCCAGCACCTTGCACAAATTTCCCTGGTTGTTCTGAATTCTTCACCTGTGATTCAGCTGACCCCTTACTGAGCAGGTTTTGCCCTGGGATTTCACAGCAATTACAGACTGGCTACAAATCCAGATCTCCTCAAAAGAAGATAAGAAAATAGATTCTGAATATGTGAAGCTCCTGTGTGAGACATGCTCAGTTGTTATCACACAAGCACAAAGGGATCTGTGCGCACAGCTGATGAATTGGGTGCACTCTTGCTGGCAGAGTAATTACCTTTGCCATCAGTGTGCCACCAGTGAACTTACACAGATGAGACAAATTATCATACAGAAGTCAAGTTATAATAAATAAAGAAATAAATAATAAAGTAATAGTAGGGGGAAAAAATAATAAATCCATTTTGAAAATTGTTTTTTTTTTTTTTTTATCAGCTCAAGACTTGAGAGACTCTGTCAGGGATTCCAGTGCTAGGCTCCATGCATTCTGGCAAGTTATTAGCACCTTTCTGTATTCAAGGGAGGCTGCCAGGATCAAATTTGCAGCAGATGCTTTTAACTTAATCCATGGAATTTTGCAGACAAAACAGACAAATTGCACAAACCTGTGTCAGTGTGCCAGTGCAAAGCCATGTCCTGTCTGTGTGTGGGTTATGCTGAGCAGTTAAAGAGAGCTGGTGAAATGTGCATTCTTTGTGCATTTGCTCCGTGCCATATCTGTGAACTGAAGAGGAGAATCTCAAAATGATAAAGCAAGAAAACAGCCCAGCCCTGAGCCTGCTAAACCTCTGTTGTGGTGACTTCCTGCATCACTTACCCGTGTCACAGAAACTCCTTTGAGCTCAGGGTTGACCCCCCCTAAAGAATCAAGTTACATTTTAAACTGCAGTGCTACTATAATTCCTAAACCTGCAGTGCTACTCTTTTTTTCTTATCTTTGATCTTTACCGTACAAAGCAATTTTAAATCTGTCCTGAGTGGACCTGTTCTCAGCAAATTTTGTAGCTATTGCACTGGTGGGGGAGTTCTGAGTGCCAGGAGCAGCAACTGGCTTGTAAGTGCTGAGTAAATTACGGTATCTGCAATACTTATCAGTGAGCTAGAGCCGAGGTTGCTCTGCAAAATCTTATCTGAAAGAGCTCTTTCTAACAGCTTTATTAAATACTGCAGGAGAGTGACAGTTCTCCAAGCTGGCAGCCATAACAACTGAGCCACGAGCAGATGCCAAGAGTCAGGTCACAGTAGCAATTATATTTGGCAGAATAGGTTGGTGAAATGCTTCTAGTCATTGAATTTCTTCTTTTAAACCCCTTTCTTTCCTCTGCCATAATGAGTTTTGCAAACATATATAAAAGATGGAACTGAGACAGCTTGTAACATATTGACTGGGTTAAGCAGGTCTGCCTAGAAGGGGTTTTAGGTAGGAAAGTGATACTGAAAGCAATCCTGAACCCTGGCTGCTCACTCCTAATTGATTTACATAAATGTTTATGTGACTCTGATTTGATAAACATTACATACAATGTTAAGGGATTTGCAGAACAGATTTTTACAGCTTTCCATTTGGTCTCCATTTATCAGCAAATACAGAGATCAGACAGAAAAAAAGCCAGAAGGAGAGGCAGAGAAGGACCAGGAGATCTGATGTCAGGGGTACTAAACATCAGATTAAGTTTATAATTTCTGGTGGGCTGTTATTAAAGGTTTCTGGGCTCTCCAGTACAAGAGAGGCATGGACATAATGGAGGGAGACCAACAAAGAGCAAGAAAGGTGATGAAGAGACTAGAGCATCCCAAACAAAGAGGAACTCAGAGCTGGCACTCTTCAGCTTGGAGAAGTCTTCTGGGGGGCATTATTAATGTGTACAGACATCTGATGGAAGGCAGATGAGAAGATAGTTCAATCCAGTGGCAGGACAAGAAGGAATGGAAAGAAAAATAATCAAACACAAACATTTCCATTTAAACATATGAAAATTTGCTTTTTATGACGAGAGTGGTCAGGCACAGGAACAGGTTGCCCAGAGAGCTCATGGAGGTACTCAAAACCCAACTGGACATGGCCTTGAGAAATCTCTTCTGTTTCTCAGCCCCTCCCTGCTTTGAGTGAGCAGGGGCTGGAGGAGATGAGCCCCAGAGCTCCCCTCTGTGGTTCTGCTGTGCAGATGGGGTCTGAGCAGCAATAAAGAGCCACATCCTCGTGACTTGCACCACCCAAAAGGGTGGACCTGTAGCAAGATACTAAAGGCCCCAACGATTTTTGCTCCTTTCTTGATTCTGCAGATTGATTTGGTGGCACACAAAAAGATGTCAATAATTCATCATTTATGACTGTTGAACACAGAGCCAGCACTGCTGGGAATGATTTTTCTTCTGAGCATGGTGGGGGTGTCCGTATGCTATATGACAATTTCCTCCACTTGGGCATAATTGTCATTATTAATAGTGACACAAATGAAATGTTAATTCTTGCTAATAGATTAAACTATGAAATGCTTGAAGAGCAGAATTGCTCCAATAAAAGCACTTGGGTTGTTTCTTTGTAATTTGATGGCCCACGGAAGTGCAGAAACATATCTTATGGCTTTACAAATCTGTGATAATTTCCTTCAACTTTCACTTTTATTGCCTTGTCATTAAATTCACATTGAGTTCTTAAAACAAAAAATGTTTAAAACAGATGTGGCTGTTAAAGTTGCAATATGAATTTTACAACCCTAAATTTTATGACACTGAAAAAAAAAAAGAAAAGAAAAGAAAAAAAAATTCAGCCACCAAAGTCAGAGACAAGAATGGAAGCAGAAGGCAGCAATAAGGGTGTCAGATTTTCCCCAAAACCTTGACCTAACAGAACACATTCCAGACTAACTGTGTGAGTCAGTGATCAGAAAGAAAATCAGTCAGGAAGCTAGGAATTATCAGGAGTGAACAGCAAGCAAATGAGAAAAAAAATGAAAAGGAAGTAAAGCTTTAATGTCTTAGTTCCACTTTTGTCCTGTATCAGTTCCCTCCATGGACCTACCTTACAGGACCTAAGCAGCTCAGTGCAGTGATCCACGCAGTGTCCTTCAAGCAGTCCTAGGGCAGAGGTTCATTCTGACAGAAGTGATCATTTACATGATACTGGCAGAGCAAAGTCAACATCCATTTCACCTGATCATAAAAAACCTGCTCTCTGATTTCACCCCAAGTTCCACTATGGGCAGAAGAGGCAGACAGAAATGCAGACGTGGTCTCTTTACATCTCAGAACAATTCATAACAAGTGCAGAAATGACCTCTTGCAGTTTGTTATCCCACACAAGATGTTTTCTGATCTTTTATGTGAATGGCTCCATGCTAATTCCTCATTTCCTGGATTTAAGGCTGTGTACCACAACTCTGTACCAATGTGTCCATGTTTCCCTGGCTCCCTTTCAGCAACAAACATCTTCTCACGCTGAATATTCTTCTCAGGTCAGGCTCAGCAGGATTACATCATGAGTATCCCAAGTGTGAAAGGTAAAAGATCAATTTTGGTCCTACTTGTTGTTTTCTCTTTCTTTTAATTGTTGGGTTTTGGTTTGTTTGTTTGTTTTTTCTTTTCTAATTTTACAGCTATCTAAAGATATGCTCCTCCTAGCAACTGTATTTCAGTCTTTTCCAAGACAACTAATGTCAGTGGTCTTTGCTAAAATTGAGGTCTGTGTATTTCAGATATGGGCTGGCTTTCTCTATGGGCAATAAAACCTCCAGACTGTGGCTTGAAAGCTATCCTTTTGTTAAGTTCTACACCCCTCAGCTTTGCAATCAGTTTAAGTAGCTTTAGTGAGAGTTTACAGCTGATGCTCAGGGAAAGTGGAAAGCCCAGACCAAAATAATCATCAGTGAGACTGCATCATCTCCTCACATGAAGTTTTCCTGCTGGATTTCAGCAGGATGTGTCTTCAAGGACTGGTATCTCTCAACCCATGCAATCAACGTGCTGAAAATATTATTTTTATTCACATACTTTCCAACTTTAGTTGGCTTAATGATGTTCTTTAACTCAGTCTCACCCAGAAGAGCATCTGAGCAGGACTCAGGTTGGCAGAGGTAGCTCTGCACCACACTGCTCTGGGTTTTTTCTCTCTAACTCCAACTCTCCTGCAAGCAAGCTCCACCGACTTTATTGTTCACCCTGTTCTTGCTTGGGGTTTGCTAAGGACTTTGCAGCATTGTACTGGCCCTTGATTTACTGCTTTTGCTCCCATGCACTTCACAGCAACTTCCTCATGTTTGCTATTCCCATAATATCGAGCACGTCCTAGAAAACACAGCTCTGTCACTTGGCCACACCATGACGTACACTTTTGGCTTCAGCAGTGAGAGAAAAAAAAAAAAAAAAAAAACAAAAAAAAAAAAACCAAAACCCTTTTCCTCTTTTCTTCCAGTCATCCTGAGCTGCAGCTCCTCTTCAGCAGCAGCCACATTACCTCACGGTTCCAGCAGCCATCCCTCTGATCTCCCCTTTCCCTCGTGACTGATCTCAACGCTGGCCAGGTAACTTTCCATATTAGCAGCTAATCTCTCTGCTCCCATATGCCTGGGGTCAGTCATCATTTCCATGACTTATTTGTTTCAATATCCGTAAAAAGTGAGGAAGTCTTTGGCATCAAGCAGCTTTAAATGATGTCAGGGGTCAGCCCTGTCTTTGTTCCAGCCCCGAGAGCGTTCCCCCGTGCCTGGGCTCACCTCTGAAGGCTGCCCTGTCGTGAGCAAGGGGGTAATGCAGGTGTCCTGCTTTCTGATTTAATTTACTGCAGACCTTATTATAGCCATCACAGTTCAGTTCCAAACGATGTGGTCCCTTTTCTATCAGCCAAGTTGTAGGTGTCTGAGAAATGTCTAAGGTAGGAGGGGAAGTCTGGGGCTTGCAGGGAAATCTGATCAAACACTGCCTCCGTTTCCAGCACTGCAATGTCAGCAAGTCTCAAACCTCTCTCAAAACCTGTGTCACTCGTGCAAGGTCACAAAGGCAAAAGAGAGGAAAAGACAAAATGATCTTAAAAAAACCCTCAGAAGTCTGAGTTTCCAGAAAGCAGAAGCTGCATTGCCCACAGGAGCAATGTAGCTCATTCTGACACCTATCAGTCCATTTTGCTCAGATCTCTTAAACTTCTTTTTGGTTTTTAAATTGTTTTCTTAAAATTCCTCCCCCATTGAGGGTAAGATCTGCAAACAAAGCAAATACATCTGCCAGCATCTTGGCTCTTCTGCCATTGAGACATGTTCAGAGTGGGACTGAGTATCTCTGATTAATGCTAATGCTCAGTTAGCATCCTAATGCTCTCAGGAATGGTAGCAAGGAGAAAGCCTTATGTGAAGCATTTAGAGACTGGCAGGAGAAGGAGATCTAACCTGACTCTTAATATTTTACTTTCTCTAATTTATTGTTGCTAATTTCAGAGTCTTCTAGGGTCCAGAGAAGGGCAATGGGGCTGGTGAAGGGTCTGGAGAACAGGGCTGGTGACGAACAGCTGAAAGAACTGGGATTGTTTAGTCCAGAGAAGAGAAGTCTGAGGGGAGACCTCATTACTCTCTACAGCTCCCTGAAAGGAGGTTCGAGTGAGGGGGGAGTTGGTCTTTTCTCTCAAATAACAAGTGATAGGAGGAGAGGAAATGGCCTCAAGTTGCACCAGGGGAGGGTTAAACTGGGTATTAGGACAAATTTACTGAAAGAGTGGTCAGATGTTGGAACAGGCTACTTAGGGAGGTGACCATCCCTGGAGGTCTTCAAAATACACAGACATGGCACTTTGAGACAAGGTTTGGTGGGCATGGTGGTGTTGGACTTGATGATCTTAGAGAGTTTTCCATTTTAATGATTCTATGATTCCATGACAGTATTAACCTCATTTGAAAAGACAGAGCTCCCTCTGGTTTGAAGAGCGTCATGCACACATATAAAGTCATCAATATGTATATACTGAAAGGCTGGAATAGCCTCTGGATGTTTAGCAGTCCAGCAATAGCTGGCATGTAGCTTCAGAAAAGGTCTCTCATTTGAAAGCATCACTATCAGCTCCCATTCACAAATAGTTTGGGCATGATACAATAGCAAAGCTGCTCCAGAGCAGGCAGCCCCCAGATTTCACAGATGTGCTGTGCAGCTGGCTGCCACCCAAGCCCCAACAGGCTCCAGCTAGAGCAGAGCAAAGAGATTGCACCCAGAAAATCTGAGCAGCTCCTCCCTAGGATGGCAGAGAGCAGAGTATGAGCTGCATTTGTCAGCACCGACCTGCTTGTTTCCATCAGCAACAAAAATAGATGGGACATCATCCACAGGTAACACCAGCTGGAGGGTCCTCAGAGGTAGCACTACATTTGATTTTGTGCTTAGGGAAAAGGAATGCACAGCAGAACAGCGAAGATAAATTCCATTTGCTGTTTCAGGACATGTTCAAGAACTAATTAAAGCTCTTCTGGTCTCAAGCCCACTACACAAGGAGGCAAAACAGGTGGATGAGGAGAGAATTGCATGAGGTTTTTATGGCATCAGGCAGCTCCAGGTGTTGCTATTTAGATCCTGACATCCTGACCCAGCTGGGTGATGCCTCTGAAGCTCAGAACCGCTGCAAAAATAACAAACTCACACAGATTTCACTGAGAACTTCTTGTCTCCTCCTGTCTTTACAGTAAAGGCTTGATGTTTGGTGGTATGGCAATCAGCACAGTGCCTGGATCTTTTGCAGTCTTTGGTGTGACTGCACTGCCTGTGTCTGACTAATGCCAACATGCAGAAATGCCAATCTACAAATACTCCTTGGAGTTTGCTGGAAGCCAAGCAGCTGTCTTCTCTGTTAGCTGTGAAAGGAGGCTACTCGTAGGACTGATGCAAAGCTGAAGTAATTGATTTTGAGAAGCATTCAGATGTGATGGTGATACCACCACGGAAATGTGTGCAAGTTAATTAGCTGTCATATTGCAGCAGCATTTAAATAATGTGCAGTATGAAACATCTGGGACCAGGTATTGAAAGAGGATATAAAAATCCTGAATAGGCAGTGAGCAACCAGTGGGTGAAGCGGTGCAGGGTAATGCAGTTAGCATTTAACTGAATCGAGCACAAGGCAGGGGGGAAAGGCTGCATTAAAGTGACAGTGTCAGCTCTTGACTATCCTCATTTTCAAGTGGGTCTTGCACATCACAGAATCACAGAATCACAGAAACATTCAGGTTGGAAAAGACCCTCAGGACCACCAAGTCCAACCCATAACCCTACTCTACAAGGTACACCCCTAAACTGTATCCCCAAGCACCACATCCAAGTGACCTTTAAACACACCCAGGGTCGGTGACTTGACCACCTCCCTGGGCTGCACATTCCAATTCCTGCACTAGACCCTGCAGCTCCCAGGGTCTTCTTTAAGAGTTCAGTTTGTAGGTGGGAGGTACTTTAACAGGCTCAC
The DNA here is from genome assembly GCF_027791375.1 of Indicator indicator. Lineage (NCBI taxonomy): Eukaryota > Metazoa > Chordata > Aves > Piciformes > Indicatoridae > Indicator > Indicator indicator. The sequence continues at coordinate 4,145,587 of NC_072033.1, forward strand.
TGTCTGCTGTCTGTGCGTGAGTTCTTTCATCCCTATACCTCCACCAGACATTATTCTGTAGGTCAGGTTAGAACCTCAGAAGTATCCACACTACTCCACCGCCTTCGTGAGTTTAAACAGGCAAATTCAGTGAGCTTGGATGTGTATAACTGAACCCTCCCTGTGCTGACTCTCCATTGTTTTGGTTCTTTCAGGCTAACAGAAGTAAAAAATCAGTAAAAACTTTTTTTTGGCAGCATAGGCAGCGGGTACTGCCTGAATACAGAAAAGCAGCAGATGAGCTGAAGCGTTTCCATTCTTGCATGTTCATTTTGAACGGTGAACTCCACTTTCAGCCAAAGAACACGCTAAAGAAAATAAAGCCTGAATATATTGTTCCCACATTTGCAAACCACTAACATCAGAATATTTTTGAGCATCCTAACTATTCACCATTTTTTGGCTACAACTTTATCTCAGTCACCATCTCCAATGCCAAGTTTATTTTTAAAGAGCAGTCCAGTTCCTGCTCCTTCAGGATTATGCAGACAGCTGTTTTGTTTTGCTCTTCCCATGCTATGAAAAAATCCATCATTCAGTATTTAATTCTAGCACCTAACTGCCTCTCTTGAGACAACAGAGGAGCCTCCAACAAATATGAACCCATCAAGATCCTCAAGCAGGATAAAAAAAAAAAACAAACAACAAAGTGAAGGCTAAAGCAAAACAGCAGGTCAGGAAGCTCAAAGGGTTGTAGCGGTGATTTCTTTGGCACAAAAACCACTGGGTTAGTCTCGTCCCAACTTCGATTTAAATGGAATTATCCTGAGGTAAAAATGAAGGAATGCAGTGGTGAATCAGGCTCCTTGTCTCAGTTTAGCACAGAGCTGGAAGGAAAGCACTGGGCTGTGGGTGATGCAAGGTGTAAATGAACAACACGCGCGAGCAAGGCTTGATGTGTTCCTTATGCTGCTCACTCAGCTGTGCCAGGGGTTTGTCTGCACGGCTCCATGGGCCAGGCAAGACTCATCTCTTTGGTAATAAAAAGGTTTGGCTGCTACTTCGAGATCTTGACAAAAACGAGTGGAGCCAAATGGTACAATAAGACCACCATTTCTCTGGTCAAATCTGGAAGAAGCCACATTTAACTATGAGTGTTTAAGGCTGCAAGCTTTTGTTTGGGAGAAATTTGCTGTCCTTTCTTCTAATCTGGATGCCCAAAACCTGTATTTCATTTTTTTTTCTCCCCATGTGAAGGTTTAAAGGCTGCTCCTGCTGCTGCTTCTTCCCTCCTCCTTGTTATCCAAAGCAAAGATGTTCCCTGCCCTGACTAACATGCAGAGAGCAGGGCCTGGCTGGCCAGTGGTGCAGACTTCAGAGCTTCAGGCAGGGTGCTCTGCTGTATTTGTACCCCTCAGGAGCACTCAGGGCAGGTGACTTAGCCTGGCTCCAGGCTCTTTTGAACACTGCACTGCACCCCTCAGGTATCAGCACATGCACAGGGCTCATAGGACAGTCCGGGCGTCCTGAAACAGGAGGGCTGAACACTCATGGTTACAAGGCTGATTGGTTAGACTCAGGGTTTTGTGGCTTTCTGTGCACAAAGAGAGTGCCATAAGAGACAGAGGTCAGCAGAGAAACACCCACTGGAATGTGCAGAGCTGTTGCCCCAGTGTCACATCTGAAGCTCTCTTTAAAGCAACAGCTCCACTGGTGTGTTTACTGGATAAGGAGGTATTATTTCATTTGAAATCAATGAAGTATATTGAAAATCGTAGTTCTGAGGACAATCTAAGCCCTTAAAAGCTCAAAGAGCACATCATGACTGCTTTAAGCATCAATGGACCTATTCTTACAGCAGTGAGGGAACCTCCCTGTGATGCTGGAGCTGCACTGTCAGATTTGCAGGGAATATGACCTGGGTCTACACGAGACTCCCGGAGAGGAGAGTGACACTTCTGGAAGCAGCTTCCTGCCTTTCCAGGATACCTCTTCTGGAGATTTTCATATCTTGCTCCAATCTGCCTGCATTTTAAAGAGAAACTTAGCCGAGCAGGGGCTTCTCGCTGTGTTTCACAATACCTGGCACTGGCTGCTGCAACAGTGAGCACAAACGCCCTAAGAAAAACACCACTTCAGCCATAATTTCCTGTCTTTCTGTTTCTGCTTTGGGGGGTTATGCATACCATTACCTAGAGCTTAGCAGTGTTGTGAAAGACACTAACCAAGTGTAATGACTTGGGGAATTCAGCTCACTTTAGAGTTTCCAGAAAGTCTTTTCCCTGAAGAAGTTTTCCCAGCTATTTTATGGGCACCAGAAGGAAAAAAACCATCTTGCCCAGACAGCAGCAGTGTGAGCACTCTTTTGACTCACACTGTCAAATGCAGAAGGCATCTGCTGGGCAGCTCTTGAAGTATGCATGCCACAAGATTTCATCAAGGAAACTCAAGTTCATGTCCTCTTTTGCAAGAGGTATAGTCCCCAAAAGGGCTGGGCACACCTCCAGAGAAAACTCATCACTGCTGTGGAACAAACTGGAGAGGGCAAATGCTCCAAGTCTGGAAACATGCCCACGCTGCTCCTGCACTACTTGGGGACCACTGGCCAGCAGTCCTGGGACCACAGCTTGTGCTCAAGGTTCTGCAAACTGGGGCACTGCAGTGGGGCATTGGAGCTGATTTCAGCATCATCTACCTGGCAGCAGCCTGTGCACAGCCCCTTGGTGGGTATTCTAAAAGCTCAAGAATGTCCCTAATAGCTGTCCAAAGTTGTAATAAGTATTCCTAGGATTTTTGTCCTTTTGTTAGATAACTTTGATTTGTAAATGTTTGTTAACCAGGACACAAACAAATTCAGGAAGCCCACACTGTGCCTCAAATGACATTGGGGTTGTACCAGCCCAACAAGAAAAATTACCAACAACCAAGGCAGGGAAGGAGACACAGGTTCTGTTATCTTTACTCACCTAAACTAGCACTTATGTAAAAGTAACTCCATGGAAGCTGACAATTGCTGAATGAGGAAAAGATCAGCAATAAAATAATATTCAAATAGCATGAGAACCCCTCCTTTTGCAATAACAAAACTGAATGTCAAGGGTGAGGATGATCTACACCAACAAGGAGCAGAGTGTGCTTCTTTTCAAAGGGAAAACATCTGCTGTGGGTTGGTTTTTCCCCCTGAACACTCTGAAAATAGTTGGGTTTGCCTCAGGAGGTAGAAAAGGTTTCACTCCTTTAGTAACGCCTTCATTTTTTTTCTGACCCCTTGGATCATTTAATTGGGCTCCTCTTAAAGGCAGCATGTAGGTAAACTGCATGCATAATTAGCCAGCTGGGTCCCCTGCCAAGAGTGTGTCATTCAGTATCTGTGAGTGCCAGCAGGGTCAGGCATGACACATGGTGCAGTTCTGAAAAGCAAACAACCTTGAGGTCTTGTCCATAAAACATGGAACATGCTCAGGGCTGTCTCAGGCTCTTTCAGCAGTTTCTCATGCATGACCAGAGGTGTGGATTTTATGTGCAACTCATAAAGAAAACTCTCCCATTTGCACGCCACAAGCACTAGCAGGTGATGGCTCAGGGTAGCAGAGGAGTTGAAAAAACTTTGGCAAAGACATTAAACTGCTTCTGCATGTAAAGGACAGAGCAGGCATCAGCTGCTGTGTGGTGGCTTAAGGAGCCAGGCAGCAAGTCTGAAATATGGTTGGGAATCACTGCTTTGTGTCCCAGCAGGACTAGCTCAGCCCTCCGGGGGGTGAACTTTTAGGAATCTGCTTGTAAGTGCATTTTAAATGGCAGGAAATGCCCTGGTGGGATCCACCCCTCACTTTCAGTACAAATGTGGAGCTTTTCACAGCTACCAGACAGTTGCTGGTACCCTGGCTGGGCAGTCACTGGCACAAAGTCCTGGGTGGATTTTGCAGCAGGCTGTGTGTAAAGGAGCTCCAGGCATCTCTGCAGCCACCTGAAAAGCACTCACAGCACCAGGGCTGTGTTTTGCTGTGTTTCTGCCTTTGCTGGAAGTCATCAGGCATGATTGGGTCTGCAGCAACGAGACACACTGAGGCTTACCCAGAACTGATGAGCAGTGAGGCTATTTCCTAGCCACAGCAGAATAATTTGATGAGTTTTACACCATTTCTTCCATCGAGTCACTCTTACCTGAAACCTCTGCCTTGCCTGCAGTTCATTTCCTTTCAAAATCCCGATGAGACTCACCCACACGATGAAGCTTTACCTGACCACACACAGTGAGGAGCCATCAGACAGCATCTGCTTCAAGGGGCTCCTGTCTCCATCAGTTACCTCTGCTTTCCCCAGGCTCAGCTGTGACTTGGCCACCAGTTATCTGCTCCTTTGAGGGTGTATGGCCAAGTCTAGTTTTGTTTTGCTTGTTTTGATGAGTACTTTCCCCCACCTTGTGTGAAACAGAAAATGGGAAGCACTCATAAAGCCAGTGCTGAAGACCAATAGTGACATTCAGACCTCAGTCATGACTGCCCCAAAGCCAAGCTCCAGACATGGATCTCAGCAGTTCTGCACTCATCAAGCACTCACATTGTACCTCTTCACTGTCCCACAACCTGCTCTGCAAAACACTCCCTGAGCAACAAAGGATGAGCAGGGAATGTCTGAAGGATTTTGGTATCTCAGGATGCCTACATTGCCTCTTACCACCGACATTTCCTTGTTGTGGACACTTCACAGGCCACTGCTTTTAGTTGTTGAGGCACAGGCAAACTTGCATGTTCTAAATGTACAGATCTGCCAGGTCTGCCAAATCAAGAATTTTGTATTTCTTAGTATTTGAATCTTTTAGAGCCTCACTTCTAAGCTCTTCTCCACAAGAAAGCAAGCTTGTAGCTGGCCTGTGGGCTTGCTTATGTAAGGTAGGAGGGAATGCTGATGAATTCCTGGATTCCAGAAGCTGGAGATTTAAAAAGAACAGCCAGTACTGGGAGACTCTTAGCAGTCATAAGACTTTGATGTTTTGAATGATGGATTTTTCCACCACTTCCACTGGAGACTGATCCATAACATGTCCCTGTATCCTCATGTTGCTGTTACTCAGCAGTTTTTGTGTTTTCACTACAAAACCACTCCTTTTGTACCATTCTTGACATCCCATACAGAGCAAAGCCAAAGTATGGAGGTTTCTCAATTCTCCACAACACTCAGGGACATGAGATTAATACACTCCTGTGGTCCAGCGAAGGTTATCACATGATTATCTTCAGGAAATGAAAGTGGCCAGCACTTTTGCACACTTAGAAGCATAGACCCAAACCCAGCATTAAAAAAAACCCCAACGCTCTCCAATCTTCCTGTTTAACAAAGGAGATATTGTTTGGAAGATAGAAAACAAATCAATTTTCTACTATGACCTCATTAAAATTGGATTTAGGTCCCAACGCAAAAGAATTTTAGAACAACATTAGTTTCTTGCCCTTAAATCTCTGTCTATTGAAGCAGGTCTATTTATTAATTCCCCTGCCAGAACGCATATTTTGACTGGCCTGCAAGCTGAGCAGACAGTCTCTCCCCAGAAGCTCACACATGACGGCCATTTCCTTGTTCATTTCTGCTCAGCAAAGAGGGTGTTCCCAAGCCTATCACTTCTAATCAAAGCACTCTTGCCTCAGACACAATCGCTCACATTGACGGAGAGATGGGGACTGAGCCCTGCCCAAGAACACAAAGCAGGGAGAGGGCAGCGCCTCTCTTATCTGCAGCGGGCGGAGATCAGCCACAACCTGTTCCCTTCTCACCATACAGCAAAGCCAGTGTGTGCTCAGCACAGCCAGAGATCCTCATCTTGTAATTTTGAATACAAGACATATCCAGCCTGAGGGAACAAATTACTCTTCTGTGTTCAGCATGCTTCAGTGCCTTCAGAGGGCTGTGCTTGAGAAACAGTTACTTTGCTTGGCAGGAACAGCCTCTGAAAACAAAGGAGAGGGCTCTCTGCGATGAGAGTCAAGTTCATCCCAAAAGCAACAAAAGAAAGCAGTTTGGGAAGCTGGACATGCTCTGGTGGAAAATTGTCAAGACACGAGTTTCCTTTCTAAGTGGCACTGCGCAACAAATTGTTTTTACTGTGCAATCCCAAAGCGTGACTGTCGTAAAAATAAATAAATAAAAAAAAATAACCACAACAGTTGGAAATCGGCAGGACTTTGTATCCCAGCTTTCCCGTTGGGAACCTGGAGCTGGGGACAGGGGACAGGGGCGCCCTTCTCTTCCCTCTCCCTGCTTCTATCTGCCTGCTGTTAAAATCTCAGCCCTTCAAAGCAGGCACTATTTTCTCATGTGAAAGGAAAATGGGATCTCAAACACTACTGAAACAAAAATACCACTGAGAGATGTGAAGTGCGTGGATGTCTATAAATAAGGCAAAGTGGGCTTGCTGGCTGAGACCCTCCTGCAGCTCTGCCAGCTGCCTGGGCACTAAATCATCACACCCTCAAAAAACACCACCCCACAGCAGAGATACTACTGTAAGAATCACGAGATGTTAGAATTCTGTTACAAGGTTTGAGAGATCTGTGTTGTTTGTTGAGCATGAGTGGAAAGCAGTGAAAACTACAAACTTGGAACCATAGAATTGCCAGGGTTGGAAGGGACCCCAAGGATCATCCAGTTCCAACCCCCCTACCATGGGCAGGGACACCTCACACTAGATCAGGTTGCTCAGAGACACATCCAGCCTGGCCTTAGAAACCTCCAAGGATGAGGCTTCCACCACCTCCCTAGGCAACCTGTTCCAGTGTCTCACCACCCTCATGGTAAAGAATTTCTTCATGATGTCCAATCTGAATCTACCCATTTCTATTTTTGCTCTATTCTCCCTAGTCCTATCACTACCCAACCTGACTTATTCTGTCACCAAAATTTAAAAAAAATTAAAAAAAGGAAAGCCATTTTTGGGCAATTGTCTGTCTTCAGAAACAAAAACCCACAAGGAGTAAATTTGTTTTACTGAGCTAGGACATGGGGCTCTTTCCAATGTTTGACAAATCCCATCAAATGCTCCTTTTTGAATTTCCTTTGTTTGATGTTCTGCTGCACAAAGAGTTCTACAGGTCTGCAAATCTCAAACAGGGAAAATGTCTCTGCTTCCCTGACTGCAGTGCTTCTGCTCCTTTTGTATAATACTCCTCACAAGAACCTTGTTCAGAAAAGTCCTGTGACAAGGGCTGTCCCTTTCCTGTTTTCCAGGAAGGTTCTCAGATAGGATAGAATTCTGTTCCCACTTTATATGGTCCAAATGACAATATCCAAATGATGCTGCTTTATTCTATACCCACTCAGAAAATCATTTCACGTTTTGGCAAGTGAACTTTTTTGTTTTTCACCTCTGCTGGCAGGGCAGGAGGGTTTCCAATTTCTTAACTTTCTCCCTCCCTACAAAGAACAATATGGCTTGGAAGGAGCACAAAAAGAGAAAGAAAATGTAAAAAAATAAAAAAGAAAGAAAAAATAGTGATATTGCCTTGCGTGGAGGATGTAAATGGTGTTTATTTATCCCCTTAGGCCAAACTACAGCCCTATTTTCTCTTTAAAATGTAACCTAGCTCTAAATGCCTCTCTTCCCAAACAGTTATGCAGGTTTGGGAACAATGCAGGCTGTATTTTCCAGTTTACAAGTAATAAAGTGTAACTTGCAGGAAGGAAAGCCAAGATAAAGTATCCTGTCATCTTTCCATACAGTGGCTGCTATAATAATCTGCAGAACTAAGCGTGCAAAACCATACACAGCCATTAGAAGGAGGTTTGGAGTGTACACAACTGCATGGGTAATGAGGATACTTTTGTTTGCTAGCTTGTGGTCATACTTCTCTCCAAGTGCAATGCTTGTCAGTCTGCTCTGAACATCTGAATTCACAGACAAATGTTCTCAAGTCTCTTCCTCCCTAACAATTGTCATGACAACAAAGAAAAACCATATGCAAAGGGTTACATGCACAGAGCCTATTAGCACAGCCCAAGGGGGGGAAAAAAAAAAAAAGAAAAAGAAATAATAAAATCCTGCAAAACCAGTGCCCATGTTCCCTGCAGGGAATCTGATTTTGTCTGCGGTATAACTAAATCCCCCGACACTCTGGTTTTATGGTGGTGTGATGTAGTGGTAAATCAGGGCCATGCTGATGATCTAAATCAGAATAACCAGCATGTTTTTCATTTCAGAAAGGGGAGGGGGGAGAAAAAAAAAAATTAAAAAGTTTGCAAGAGAAAGTTTGCCAGTTTCAGCACTTCCTGGCCGCCAAGAACATTTACTGAAAATCAATGGTCTGTCCAAAACCTAATGTGAGCAGAAATTGTTGTGCAGCTGTTCAGAATCTATACTGCTTCCTAGGCAAAGTTTCTAAGCCCTTTCAGTCCTTTAGAATAATAAAAGTGATTAATGGTCTTGAGCACTGTGAACCAAGTGTTTTGAAGTGTAACCTGCTACTTGTAATGCACTCAATATTTCTGATCTGTATTGTACTGGCACATGGGGCCTCTGGAAGTTAATGTTAGAACGGGCCACGTTTGAAATGAATGAAGAGAGGCTCCTGAAGTCTGGCAGCAAAATCATTTTCTCCCAAACCAAGACATTATTTTCCATCACTTTGTAAAGGCAGAAGTGACTGTAAATATAGAAATATCTATCATTTTATACAAAGATATACCCTTAAGAGAGCGATGGGGATGCCACACAATGTTTTATCAGCAAAGCGATCTGTCTCATTCACTGCAAGGGTTTGCTGTAAAGGAATCTCAGCTTCTTTTGAAGAAACATGAAAGTGTTTGGTCTTCTTAGAGACTGTGTGCAGCAGAAAGAGGCTCAAAAGCTTCATGGAACAACTTCCTCCACTTGGGCCTGCCATATTCCTGCCCCTCTCGGGTGCTGCCCCAGCCACAGGCACGACCTTTAGAGCCAGTTTGATCTATGTCAAGAGCTGGTGGATTCACCTGAGCAATAAAATCCAGTGAGGCACATTAAGATGCTCGTGGCCAGCACATAGCAGGCACCTGCACTGACAGCTGCCCAGGTCACCATGGAGCACTTGGTTTGCTCCAAGCCCGTCTGCAGCCGCCACATGCCTGACCCCCAGGTCTGCTTGCACAGAGGCTGCAGTTGCACAACCACCTTCTCCTGAACGATTGGACTCAAGCCTAAATTGTCAGTTGGCTTCCCATTTATCCTGACTTGTTTGCTCATGCCCTGTACCAAATTCAAGCAAACACACTGATGGATTTGGGCTTCATTTATCTCCAGATATTGCTAGGGTCATGAACACATGAAGAGGCCTCAACTTCCCTCAGGCTTCGCCTGGAACCTCCACCCATAGCTGCTGCCCCTGGCCCAGGAGTGCAATTTGAGCTCAGCCCCAATGTACAGAGACCTTGCCTAAGCTGTAGGTGATAGTGCCTCCAGCCTTGGCTGCTGGGTGCACCTTGGCCATGTGCTGTAGGTAGTTCATCCCTGGTCTTCTCTTTGCCCCCTTTAGCTTTTGTATCTGACTGGGCTCCATCGCTGGACCCTGGATCTGGCTCACTGCTCCCTGTGTCTGGGGCTTTCAGTGAGTCCCACTCCCAGCATCCATCCATTGCCTGTCCTGGGGTCATACTTCCCTTAGGAATCTATCGCCATTTGCTGCCCCCTGAAATTAAAAAAAACCAAAACCCAAACATAAACTTTAAGTGAAAAGTTGTTGGGCTAGAAAAGCAGCAACAAAATACAATGGAACAGGAGAAAGCTTGATGGCTGGATTGAATCTCCACCACTGCTTCAGCACCTCTGCTACCTGTACTTCCCTCTCTGCTTGATGAGTGTACTGGAAGCTCAGGAAAGCATTACCAGGAATACTCAGTTAACATTTATAGAGAGGTAATGTGCTAAGGTCTTATGAAACTTTTTACTCTAACTTTTTACAGGCTTTATATGCAGTATTATTTTGGAGACAGCATATTGTATTCATTAGATATTTCAAACAGTATAAACAAGGCAGTAGAAGCACTCAAATTGCTGCAAACCAGATGGAGATCTTATCATCCTACCTCCCACAATATGGAATTAACCTCTCTTTGAAAGCCCCAAGTTATTCTGCTTCCAGCACAGCAGATGAGTGGATCTCCTGGGTCAGTGCTGACCCATGCCATGCAGAGCAGATATTTGCTTGTCCCCTCTCTCTAAGGAGGAACACAAAGTGCAGCCTCCTGCCTGAGCCCTGGCTACACCAGTGCACAGTAGTGGAAGGTGAATGTGGGCTTAAGCAAAAACAAAGTAAAAGTTAGATCATGAGAAGTCCACATTTTTGCAGCATAAGGGAACATTTTAGTCTAATTATCTTCTTGAACACAGAAAGAAAAGGAAACATTTTAACAGAGTCAGTTTTTAAAAGAATTATCCTAGGTAAATTGATCCACAGAGAATTGCTCCCAAAACTATAAATCAAATTGATTTACTTGCTTTACACTTCTAAAGGGTGACCAATGAGTTATTGGAAGGTTGCATGGAACCTTCATCCTCACAGGCTGAGGATGTGGCTTATTCCTGCCTGTAATATGTATTAACAAGATGCAAACGATCTCTGCATCATAGCAATCTGAAAGGGAATTATTGTATTCTTGAGCCCCCCAAAAAAGAGAGAATAGACCGTCTGTGATTTCCTAGCACCACCTGACTGGGTCTGAGTTTCTTAAATTTCATTGCATTTGTTAGGAAGGAGCATTTCTTGTTTAATTTGCAGTGGATCTTTACAGTTTGCATTCAGTAAATGCAGTACAAGTTGCATGTCTCCGTTGGTACTTCCCAGCTTTTCAGCATGTAACATTCTGCCCTTTCATTAGTTTGTAAAACCACTTCAAGCCCAACGACTACTAATGATGGGAAAACAGCAAAATGTTCTTATGCATCTGTTGCATTCTCAGCTTGGTTTAAAATAGCTAACAGCCATATTTTGAAGCAATTTTTACAACGTCCCCTGAAGTTTTCTAACCGAAGCTCTGAGGCAGCCGCGTTGACTCATCTGTACAGAGCAATCAGTCTGGCAGAATTGAGTCGTGGTCACTCCACCTGACAGCCTTCCCTTTTGTGGCAGTGTAACTCTTGACTGTGAAAATGTAGTACTGAGCAAAACCTTAGTTCCGCTCGTAAATCAGCCAGACGAAAGGTCTGAAAGCCTGGTTCTGTGGTGTAGTTAAATTACATCCAAAGTACAGCTGAATTTGTCCCTAGATTTCCATCAAGTACAATGAGACTCAAAGAAAAGCTCACTGAAGACAGAGCACAGGTTAGAAAGCCAGCTGAGGCTTCTTGAACCGAAGTAGATGGATTTTAGGCAAACATTCTCCAAGTTTAAAGTAACGAACTGCAGCATTTGTCTTTGATTATCCATTTTAATGTACATAATAATGAAACTTTATTCCCATGGGGACAGGCACGTTAAATAAAGTTCCAAAGTGTCTGCATTCTGATTGTGAATCAAACTCCTCCTTGCAGTCAAAATCTGATGTAAAGTTGGAGGAAGGCTGGCTTTGGACTCACGTGAGAATGAACTTCCCAAATACTTGCCAATTCTACAAGATAAATTAAATGGAAGATTTCTGGAAGGCTTGCCAGCCACTGTACCAGCAGGGCTGTTGAGCTACTCTCACAGCAACAGCTGAACAACTTTGATGCTCTGCCATCAACAGCTAACCAGTGCCTAATTTGGAGACCACCCAAAATTCATCTTTCTTTGGCTTACTGCGACATCAACTACCTGGAGGCAGATGAAGCATTATACGGGTCAGAAGCAACCTCAGTGATGTCCCTGAATTACATTTTGCCTCATGCCCACTGCTCTAGTCACAAAGAAACAGAGCCAAAAGCTGTCATTTGTTAGTAGGTTTGCCAGCCTATGGAATTCCTAAGTCTTCCCTGAGGAGGAAGCTGATATCTACAAAACACTTAACACGAAATGTTAAAAAAAAAGGGGGGGGTGGGGGGGGGCGGGGAAGAGCAAAGGAGAAAACAACTTCACGAACACCTTCCATGTCCTTTCACAGCCACAGGAGTGGACTTTCCTTTTGGGAAAACAGCTACATCCTATTTTCAAAGGGATTTTTTTTTTTTTTAATTAAGAATGAAGACCAGCTTTCTTAATCTGACTTATAATGCCCATATTGATTAGAACTGAAACCCATCCCTTTCCCAGCTCGGCTCGGGTGTAAAACCCCCACACTTAGGCACCTCCTCTCCCATTGCTTCAGTGTCCAAATTATTCCTAGTAATTTTTTTTTATTACTGGTAATTGAAATAACATCAAACCTTAACGTGAAAACATTGCTCTAGCTCTGTCTCAGGACAGGTTTTCCAGCCTCTCCTGCAGATCATCATTCCTCCCACCAGCAGAGCCACGGCCATTTCCCATACTCAGGAACAGGGTTCCCAGTTCCATGTGCTGAGGTGAGTCATCAGGAAGTGTCTATCTGCACATCATGCTCCATCCCAAGCTGAGAAAGCCACACAGCACAAGAATTTTTGCTCTCCCAATATGTTATTAAAAGAGCTCTTAAAAATCTCACAGAGAAAAAAAAATACAATCAGAATGGTCCCAAAAGTTCTTTTTTATGCAAAGTAATTATTGTGCAGTTGTGCTGGCAGGTAAAATTGGTTCCATTCCTACTGTTAGAGATGGCTGTGTGCAGACAACAAATCATGGGGGTTTTGTCATTGTTTGTGAGATTTCATTATCTTTGCAGAACAGGAAGGATGGGATCTTCTTATTTCTACAGGAGAAATTCCAAGCAAAATAGTGGGAGGGTATTAAAGAAAACAAAAAAAAAGAATTAAAAAAAAAAGGTAGTAAAAAATTCTGCCTTTTCTCATTTCAAGCCAGTGGTGGAAATTGATTAATGAAGCCCGTCTGTAGCTGGTACAAAGGGCCCAAATCTTCAGTCAATATAAAATAGCAAGCCTCTACCTTTAGAAACCAGAAAGAGGAAGGGGACCTAAAGCTGAAAAACAAAGAGGCATATTTGATCATTTAGTGGTGAAGAGATCAGGCACTCCTCAGTGGCAGGGGTTTATTTGTGTGCATTGTGTCAGTGATTGCAAACCATATGTTTTAAGAGCAGCTTCAATAGTATCAGTAGCTACAGTCCTCCTCTCAGATTACTTTTTACTGCCTGCCTAATTTTGAGCTTTAATAGCTAACATGCACTTTGTTTATCAGTTACAAATGTTCTGAATTTTGATGAGGCAGGCTAAACAACACATATTGATTTGTCATCAGTCCTAGAGACCCAGCCAGCAATCTGCTGCATGTTGTGGCCTGCGACTTTGCAAACAAGTGTTTCTGAGGCATAAGCATAATATTGACATTGATGGCTCTGGTTCTGAATGGTGAACATGAGATGTTTGCACCAGGACTCTGCCATAGCTCTTGTCATCCCTGGAAGAACCCATCCTACAAGGTGCTGCACCTTCTGGCATCAAAAGGGCAACTGATTAAGTTCCCTCGGATGGCACTCCAGCTAAGCAGGCAGTCCTGTACTGAGTGCTGTATTGCACTGAGTTCAGCCTGCTGGTATTAGAATTCAAGATATATTTAAAGTCTTTCTAGGATCAGACCCTCAATACCTTTCAGGACTGAGTACTAATACATGAAATAGCTCTTTTGAATTAATTCTGTTTCAAGGATCACAGGATGTTAGGGGTTGGAAGGGACCTCCGAAGACCATCAAAATAGTCTCTAGCTTGTGTTACTTATCCTCTAATGACTTGAGGGCAGAGCACCTCTCCTCTGTTTTTAAAGCACTGCATAAATTAATGATGTTCTAATAATAACAGCAGCAGCAGCAGTTCTGGGCAGTCTCAAGCATTAGGCTTGAGAATGAAACTTCAGTGGAGTCCACAAAATAACATGTCAGGAAATATTAGGGGTGCCAGCTTTCGCAGTTTTGATGAAGGTCTCTTCAACTGTGAGGGTTGGGGGATTCTGGAGTTCTCTGGCATCATGTGAAAATGCGAGATTCTGGGGTTTAATTTTAGAAGACAAGTAAGTTACTCAGTATTGTGGCTGCGAAGAGAAATTGAAAACATGAACCCAAGGGCCAATGAACAATTAGTAAGAGCCCCAAATGCATTGCTCTTAAAATCTTACACTTTGTAAAGCAATTTCATGACAATCAGAGTCTGACTTGGAGTCTTTCTAAGCTGGGGGTCAACCATATTCAGCACTTCAATAAATCCTTTTTGAGGACTTCTCACCTGGGTTTGTAGCAGAGGGTGGCATCACGTCTTATGTGTCAGAGAGGACAGTAAAGTTAAATATTGACCAGTTTCTTGGTTTTGAAAATGGAACAGTTGTTTCTCCTGATGGAGCTCTCTTCATTTTGACGGTGAGGTGCACAGCAGAAATAGGAAATATTTCCTCAAGGAAATACACTTTCCATGTAACTAAACTTTGCGTCTAGCTCCCTGCCTCCTCAGAGGAGAAGCTGAGATGTAGCTGCAGGCACTCCCACACTGTGGGATAAGCTCTCTGGATTCCAGGCTCTGGTTGAAGGCAGCTCCCCATGTGCTCTAGGGTATGGGCTGGCTCCTCAGGTGTCCCAGCTGCCAAAGAAGGGGACCATTATCTCCTCAGTCTGTCCAACAGCTGTCACCTGGGCAGGTGACTGGGAGCATTTCCATGGGGTGAATACGTGGAGCTTTCTGCTCTTTCACTTGATTTTTTCCAAGTTTATAGGAATAAGGATAGAGTAATAAGCCAGGCAAACCCCTTTCTAAATCTGGCTTGGTCTTTGACAAATATCAATTCCATCACTCTGAGAAATCTCTGGCATTACAAGGCTGATGATGACCCAGCCTGATGAAAGGCAGCTTCCATTCAGCCAGCTGTCAGGACTTGCTCATCCTGGTACCATTGGTTCTTGTGCACCCCAACCAACAGTCTTATCTGTGGGGCAGAAACCATTTTGTTCTCTTGCCCTTTTAAATTAATTTTAAGGTCTGCAGATGTTTTTCTGGATGCCACCAATGACAAAAATACTTAAAATTCCAAACTGAAAAATATCCTTTATCTCCTGCTTTGCATGATTTTCCCACTGTGCCCTTATCTACTTTTCTAAATATTGCATACAATGTTTTTAGCAAATAGAAAAGATATTAGGGCAGACAAATGGTGTTTACCCAGCAGCTCAAGAAAGGTGCTTCTGGCACCAATTCACAAGTTGCAAAAAATTACTTATACTGAAAGGGACAAGGAGTGTCTTTTTGTGTGCAGGGTGCTGTACAAACAATGAGGTCCTGGTCTCTGACTGGCTCTCTGTGGCATTACCACAAACAATACTAATTCTTAAATACCTGCCTGCCTTTAAGCACTTAAGTAAATAATTGTGTTGATTGTTGTAGGACTGTTCACATGCATAAAACTAAGCATATATTCAAATATGTTGTGAAATCAGGGACTGAGGGAATTTTGCACGTAAGGCATTTCTAAATGATTACTGTATATGAACTTACTTGTTAAGACCAGCTTCAAAAGAAGCTAACGCGGCAATGAGGGTTTGGGGAAGGGCAGGGGGGGGAAAAGGGAATGATTTTTCTTCCAAGACGGATGTAAAGGTTTTCTTGTACTTCAGAGACTCCTCACCAGAAGCACGATTACAGGCAAGAAAGGCAGCAAGGAAGTTCCCCAAACCAGCGATCTCTCCAAGTTTAACATGAGAGTGGTGTAAACTCAGACCTGCAGATACCCCATGGGGAAATCAGGGGGTTAGTGCTGGGAACTGATGGGGAATAACAACCGAAAGAGCTTTGGTTTTTCTAGGCCGGCGGGAGGTAGCTCATGCTAGGAAGGCTGCCAGCTCTGAACTGATGCTGGGAGCTTTGTCTCCTTTGGATTGTAGGAACACACTTTGCAGTCGAACTGATCTGAGAGATCTTGATAGTAAAAACAGCTGTCTCCTTGCAATGATGTTTTTGTTCCATTGTCAAAATTTTGAGTTAAATCCATGAGTGGGCTGCAGCATGTTCAAACCCTGAACTCAACACCCTTTGTGCTCCTTTGGCTTTTCCACTGCGGTTCATGGGATATCTCCTTCCTGAGGAAAGGGCTAGGTGTAATAAAAGCCGTCAGGGCGAGGACTTGCAGGTCTCCTCTGATGCCTCCCCAATGCTGGAGAGACAGAACTGGAGAGTCGCAGCCTGCCTCAGAGTGGTGAGAAGAGGGGAATAAGGAAGAAGATCAGGGTATGGAAATGAAACGCCCCAATGCTGCTGTGGCCAGGCTGCATCCCCAGCAAGCAGGTATGTGGGTGGGAAGGGGCAGCTGTGTGGTACCTGTGCTGTGGGGATGAGGCTGACACAGGCAACGGTGAAGCTGTGTGCATGGTGCACAGCACAAGAGGTGCATGCAGTGGCAGGCCCCAGCCCTAGCTCCCCACCATGAACCCTTCAAAGGTGCCCGTTGCACCTCTCTTGGAATTGTGGAGAAGCAGATAAGTCCCTGATAAAGACACTCATCACCAGGCAGGAGCAGAAGTGTCCCCCAAAGTGCACATGCCAGAGGCTGCCTCTGATTTTGTGCTGACATGGGAGATGAAGAAGACACAAATCCATCCTGATTTCCTTGAGATTACAGCTAGAGGTAGGATCAGAGCTAGAAGCAAGATCAACTGAGGGGCTTTCACCCTCTGGGGAGGCAGGAGCTGTGTAGTGCTCCACGTTTGTGAGTGCACAGCGATGGCTTGTGTGAGTGAAGCAATTTCTGCAGGACCTAGTGGCACATTGGGTGTAAGAAAGCCTAAGGTCCAGAAAAGCCTTGCTTTTCAAGTTGGTGTTTGAAAATTGTGACTAGAGATCAGCGACACAAGGGCTGCAGTTAGAACGGTTATGCTCAGGGAAGCAGAGCCTGCAAAGAAGGTGGCGTTCAAGCAGTATTCAAATGTCAAAGTTTTACACCGAGAATCTTCTTTAATAACTTGCAGCTGAACGTGTCTGGTAGCAACGGCAAAGACACAGCCGTGGCTAGGAAAGCAGAACGCTCGTCAGGAGCTACCTGCGATCAGAGCGAGCACCGACCGCCCGTTGTTAGGGACCGCAGGGCAGGCGGCCGGGCCGGGTCTCCTCCCGCCGAGCCCCGGCGGCGATGGGTGACAGGGCAGGTCGATGACAATAGCAGCGGCGCTGCCCGCGCGTATCCCGCTCCGGCCGGGCTCCGCGGCGTGCGGGAGCTCCTCCTCCGCCCCGGCCCCGCAGGCAGCGCAGCCGTGCGGGCACTGGGACCCCTCCAAGGGCCGGGATCCTTCCGAGGGCTGCCGCTGCCACACGCCACGGCCTCAAGCGTGCGGTAGGTGCGGGGCGGGCCGGCTGCCCCCGACGGCGGGCAGCGCAGGGACAGGCCCGGCGTGCTGCTAGGGGCCGGAGGTGCCGGTGACAGGCTGCCGGGGAGGGGGGCGGAGAGGCCGGCTGTTCCGGCCTGGCTACCGGGGAAGCAACAGGTCAGATGAACCGATTAAAAATCGCCGCGCCGTCCGTCGTGCTGCGTGTGCCGGCGGAACGCACCGCGCTGTTCCGCACCCCCGCGGGAAGCGCGGCGGGGAGGGGGTGGGCGCGCCTGGGGCGCAGCGCGGGGTGCGGAGCCACCGCCCCGCTCCGCTCCGTTCCGCGGGCATGCGCGCCTGCCTCGCACATGCTCACTGCGCCCGCAGCGGGCGCGCACACTCCGCAGCGCTGCGACTCCGCGCTGCGTCTTCGGTGAGTAGGGGTTTGGGGCTTACGGCCGCGGAGCGGCTTCTCCCCGCGCCCGCGGAAGCGACCGGCGGCAGCGGTGTTCCGAGCGGGGCTTTTCCTGCCCGCGGCTGGCCCGAAGTGTGAAACTGTCTGCGCGTGTGGTGCGCGAAACGGTGCGGTGACGCGCAGCGGAGCGCTGCCGCGGAAGCGGTCGGGGGCTGGCGGCGCTGGGGGAGCGCCGTGACCTCCCTCCGCGGGCGCGGAGCAGCTGGAGGCGCGGTGCGGTGCTTTCCGTGGTGTTGGGGTCTCGCCTGCGGCGTTGCGATCGAGAATTAGCCGCGATAGTTAATTAACGCGCGGCGCGGCGTTTGGTTTTACCTTCAAGCTAGCTGCGCTCGGTAATTGTTTTTAAAACTGAAGTGTGCTTTTAAATAAAATGAGTGAATGCTCTTTTTCGCGGCCGCACGTGTGAGGGAAACCTCTACAGTGATATATGCATTTTCAGTAAACTTTTCTTTTTTTTCTTCTGAGCCTTAAATTGTGCTTGAGTCCCGTGAATGGCCTCCCAAGGAAGTTATTTGTGGTACACAACCACCTCTTTTCCAGACATTTCAAATAACGATCTATTTCCATTGTATCAAATCGTGATTGTTGAAATACATATGGCTAACCAATAAAGACTTTATTAGTCCGCAACAAATCTATGGACAGAAATTCTGTTCGGCGTGGTATCAGATTCGCCCATCAGCGCAGTGGCAGGAAGGGTTTAAAGTTTGATCCTTCTTGTGAACTTCACAAATTTACTGAGAATTTCTTCTCTCTGCACTGCCATCTTTAGAAACCCCCCCCTCCTCCCCCGCCCCCAGTATCCCCCCAGTGTCTTGAGGAAGGTTGTCTAAAGTCTTTCTGCCTGTCTGCTTCTCTGTGCGTTGGGGCAGCCTGGTCCCCAGAAGATGGTATGGATTTAACCTAGCAGTTCTGTGCCTAATGGTCTCTAGATCGTTTCAAACATCAAGCGTTAACATTGTTTTGGCTTACTGGTTGCTACATACAGGTAAAATTCTTGCTCATCCTTTTTGACACCAATAAACCATTTCTATTCTTCAACAAAGCTGATTTTTTTTTTTTTATTTCTACATTGAAACTGAAGGCATCGTGTGGCCTCTAATGCTGCATATGCAGGTAGGAAGGGCTTTTGCAGTACAAATGCCTTGAAAATAACTGGTGCTTGCAGCTTTGGAAACATTCCAGAACCTTTTTTCAGCATGTTTTGAAAGTTCCTTTCAAATGGCACAGCAGCTGATAGTTTGATTTAATTATTCTAATTTCTATCTCTGAATAATAATTTTTAAAAAACTCATAATGTGTGATGCAACATTAAATTGTGAAGTTATCGAGTGGAATTATCCATGCAGTTCTCATGCCTCTTTGACTGACCAGCAACAGGTCAGAACATTTGGCTAAATAGCAAGTGGTTTACTCTTTTTGGGTTTAAGCTCATCAGTTTGCTTTGCTTTGTTTTGCTCACTCCCCTCAGCTCATGTTCTTCTAAAATAGTACATAGAGACTTGATTCCCATGACTTGCTAATCTTATCACTATTATTGGGTTGAAATGCTTGAAATAGGCTTCTGTTTCAAATACTTCCCAACCTTGGCAGTCTTAAATTTCATTAGAAAAGCTTCATTAGGGAGAAATAAAAATGTTGCTGATAAGTCCCCCCTCCCCCCCCAAATAAGTCTGATATCAAACCAGACAGTGTGTGTAGATATACAAAAGAATCAAACTCAGGTGTCCAGACGAAGAACTTGACCTCAGAATATCACTTAAAGAATCTTGTGTGTTGCCGTGTGTGTGCTTAACTGAATGACAGGCTGGATTCCACCCCCCCCCCCCCCCCCCCCCCCCCCGAAAATACAATAATTTAACTATTAACCCTGCAAAAATGTCTTGCATGTTTAACCTGAGTGCTGTAAGGCATCGCGCTGAAGGCGGCGGGGCTGTATTTGTGTGTCAGTGTGTGTGTGTATGTACACACTGCTGACAAAGAAAACAATTAGAGACGTTAGTAATTTTCTGCTGTCTTCCCAACTGTTATTTATGATGTGCAGCAGTAAAACAGCCCTTCTGAAATCAGCTATAATTCTCTTCAGAAAGATTTGTTTCTTCTGTGCCAGATTTTGCAGGAACCAGATGGTTTTAAGGTGTCTTCAGCTGGAGAACAAGCAAGAACAGCGCTGAAGACTAATTATTCCTTGCAGTAAATTGCTTTTCCAATAAATTCACAGGTTGTTAGGCTTAATCTGTGGAAATGATTGTTAAGATTACTTGTGCAGTGAAAAATGCCCCTTTTTGTGTGTGTGTGTGTGTGTGAAAACTAGCAGGAGTTTTTAGAATGCTAAGAAAATGTTTTGGAGTTATTTTTGCCTGGCTAGGGTAACTTTTATTAGGGATGAACTGTTAAATGAGGTTGTGAAGTCAAATCCTTTTCTTAACCCGTGGAATGCTGCAGTTGTAATGTGAAGATTTAAAATCCATCCCGTTAAGTGGAAGGGTCGTTTGGTAGAGGGAGCAGGCAAGTCTGGTAGTGCTGTTTGCAGTGTGCAGTTGCCGTATGCATGTGCCCTGTTCAACAGCAATGCAATATAAACTTGATTAGTCCGTGGTGTGGTCTCCTGGACTAACAACCAGGCTCTTTTCATTAAATTTCAGATTGTAGTACATGGGACAGAGGAATAGTTATCCCAAGAAGGAACAAGAAAATGTGTTCAGAGCTAGAAGGAACGGCATATACAAAAGAGAAGCCATTTAGATTTTAGATGCATCCTCCTTCAGTACCTTAATTTAGTTAAAAGGACAAGATTTCTTAATTTTTTTTAAGTAAATATATGTATAAAAGAGAACTACTCAAACATTTTGGGATAATACTCAGTTTGATATGAACAGGCAGAACTCAGCAAATCTCTTTTCTTCCCTTCTGAAAACCCAGGAGGACTATCTTGGTTAGGACTGTTTCTTAATGGATCTCATCAGAAAACAATTGTTCGTGGCAGTCTAATTCTTAAAACAATTGACCTTTATTTGCAGATCTTAACTCAAGTAATGATGTTTAACAAACACCTTGTTTTAATCAGGTGAGGATAAGCCCCTCAATTAGGATGCAAATAATTGCTCATCTTGGTTGGGTCATTTGGGGCCTGGAAGTGCTGCCATTTGCAGGTAGATTTGGTGCTACCTGAGTGTTGAAGCCGGAGGCAGGAGAAAGCGGGAATAAGGATTTAGGACTATGCAGTCATCTTGCAAAATATTGTTTGATCCCAGCATACAAAACCTGATCCAGCTCTCTTCATCAGCAAGCTGTTCAGTTGCTCTTGATTTACAGCTGCAAGAGGTGTGAGAGGAAAATTGGATCCAAATTAGTGGTCACTGTGAGATGGTTCCAGTGAGTGTGTCACAGAGAGAGCATTTAATTAAAAATTGTCAAACCATTTTCCACTCGCTCTTTCTACTTGGGCTTTAATTATGTATTGGAATTGTTTCAAAGGTGTACGAAATGAGATGGGAAAGATTACAAGGGCATAATCCTTCCCCTCTAAAATTATTTGTCTACGGCTGCTTAAGTCCTGGCATTAGGAGTCCCATATAAACATGTTTATTTAGCAGCAGTGTTATCTGTTAGATTGTACATGGTTCATTAACATGGAGAGAATACTTTTTTGTTTAATAGTGTGTGGGAGCTGCCAGAGGTCAAAGGAGGTTGTTTGCCTGAAGTCGAGATGGCATCTTGGCTTTGCTCTCATTCTGTTGGTCACCTCTGCTGCATCCGGGAAATCCTTCCTTAGTGGCATGCAAAGGTGTTTTCCCTCCTGTTTATGTCCAAGGGCTCTGTGGAAAGCCAAGAGTCTGCTGCAGGGTGGTGGTAAGGCTTGTGGGGGAATTCTAAGGGAGGTTTGTTTTAATTTCTAGAGGATTGTTTTAGTTGGGGTTTGATTAAGAAAAGCAGCTTGGAAAGGGAGGAGATCAGCAGGGAAAAGGGGAGCGGGGAGCCTGGGACGCCGCTGTTGCGGTGCCCACAAAGTGCATGGCTGTGGATTTTAGAGTCGGGGAGATAGGGGCCTATGGCTTGGGAAGTTCAGAACAGTTTGTATGCTGGTGAATTACTTGTTGTTGGGGTGGCTGGGTAATAGTTGGACTGGACTGGAAACATCTGTACCTGGTGGTGATGCTGAGCTGAGACTCAAGAGGAGAAGTGGCACCTCCATCTGCAGCAACCAGAGTGGGAACCGGAGAAAGCTTGCAGAGTGCTCTCTGCTTTTTCTCCTGTTGACTAGAAACATGCTTGGATGTATGAAACTGCGTCAGCCACGCTGGAAATACCTTGGAGAGGAGCAATCACAGCCCGAGGTTGAAAAAGGTTACTTAACATGGTTTGCTATGCTTTGTGTATCCAAGCTAAGAGCCGTGTGCTGCACACCGCACTGAGGGGCAGATGTGCACACACACTCAGATGCACTTTTTTTTTAATTCCAGCTTTTTGAAAATGTTTCTCAATGTTTCCAACAAGTTGGTGAATTTCTGCAGCCCAGTTTAGGCTGTTTGGGTGGGTTTGGTATTGTTTCTTTTGTTGTGGTTTTTTTTTTTTCCTTTTTTGTTGTTGGGTTTTGTTTTTGTGTTTTTTTTTTTTTCCTCAAAGGGAGAAGATAATTTAAATTCCTCTAGAAAAGAACAGAAAATCGATTTCTATGATTTTTATCAAGCAAAGCCCACTGGTAGATAATGACCAAAAGGCATTGAATAAAATGAGCCTTAGCACAGAGATCAAAGTAGCCTTGGAAGATGCAAAATGAACGAAGCATGCCACAAATGTGCTGTTTTTTAAAAGCATAGCAGTAAAAATAGAAGGGATTTAAAAAAACATAAACTGAACTTGTGCGTTGGTTATAAGTTGTAACTGAAGCACACTGTGGGCCTGGATATTGTTTTTAAAAGCCAGCAAAACAGCTATTTCTAAAAAATAGTAGGTTCCCTCAGGAGGGGAGAGAGAGAAGAAAAATCAGTGTTATGTTGGGGAGGGGAATGTCTGGGGCAGGGTTTTCTCCTTTGAATTATTTTCAACAAGTACTTACTCTGTTCTGTATTTTTAAGAAATTATGTGGACAGCAATTTTGTTTCTTTACCAAGGCAGTGAAAACACCAAGAATCTTTTTTATAATTTGGAAGGAATGTCAAAAGAATGAAGTAGTTAAACCTAAGTGTATTAGATCATACGCCTTAAATGCATAAATAAGCATAACTGCAATCACAGAAACCAACGTTAAAACCACCAGGAAAACTCACCCACAAACCCTAATGACTTAAAGGGAATGACTTCAGCCATTGTGAAATTTGTGCCTATTTGTTGACTGACAATTTTTTTTTTTGGTAGAGGCAGAGTGCCTGTTTCCTTGGGGTGTGGGATTTTGTTGTTTGAAAGACTGCTTGGGGAATTAATTTTTTGTTGTTGTTGTCACTGCCAGGTTTGAATACAAAGAGTGAAAATGGGCTTGAGGCTGGGAGAGCCTGGATATGATTTGGCCTTAGCAATTTGAAAAGCAGGTGAAGGGTTTGTTATTGATGGACAGAGACTGGTAGAAATTGATAGAAGTTTTGTTTTTCAGATGTTAGAAACTTCCTTGATGATAGTCCGTTTCGAACCTATTCCCAGCTGTTTTCCTCTTAAGGAAATGAAGGTTTAAAGTATTTGGTTTCCAATCTGAGAATTCTTCAAGTCCGTGTCTTTGCATGAGTGCTGCATGAAGTGCTGGTGTCATTCATCTTCCCTCTGCTTTTTGGAGAGGAAATTGATGCATGGTAGAACCTCAACTTGCCTTTGCTGCAGCACCCCTTAATAAGTCTTGGATGATTTCAGCAATTATAGATTTCTTTGGGAATGTTTTTAAATCAGTGCTACACACTGCAAGCCTTGCCAGAGCCAAGTCACTCTGCAGAAAACTTTTCTCTCTGCTGTCCATTTCTGGCAGTGGGCTCCTGCTTTTCTGAGTTGCAGTAATTAAAGAGTGTCCAGATTGAATTGCCCCTTCTGAGATACACAGAAAGAAGATGGGTAATGTGATGCCATGTGGTGGCTAACTCGAGGCATTCAGTCTCACGGTGCAGAAATTTTCATTTGCCGTCCAGGCTTTTGAGAAGGAAAACAGCCTGGCTAAATAAATCAATAAAAGTCCTAAATATAAAGAACAACTTAATACTAGCCAGCCTAGCTAGTAACCAGTTAACCCACAGAGAGCTGATGCCTCTCTCTGTGCTGGAAAGGGCAGACTGAACCAGAGCAGGAAAGCCTGGGACTCCCAAATAAAGACAAGGGGACGTGGGGAAAAAATTTCTTAAACTCAGCAAATGCCTTAAAAACTGGAAATGCCTCTAGGATTACTCAGGCACCCACAAGAAACAGTGAGGGGAAAGTGGAGCAGGCATCTGAAATGCCTTTTTTTCTTGGTTGTTTGTTTTTTAACTAGGTTGGGTAAGCAAAACAGTGTGGGGGCCTAAGTAATTTACAGCTTGGTCTGTGCACCACGCAGAGAGGTTCATCAGCTGTCTTAAAGGCAACTTTTGCATCTCTTGCAAATTGTGTCTTTTGACGACAGGTTTGATTCAGCTTTTTGCTGTGCAATTGTCCTACAGCTACTTTGGGAGGACTTTGATCAGCTTTAGAAGTTTAATGGTCACTATCTGAGGAATCTTTGTTAGGCCAAACAGTATTTACAAAAATACTGTCAATAAATCTTGGCAACCTGCACTTCAGTTTTGTCAACGGACAACTTGCATTTTACAGAAGGAAAACTTGAAAACTTCAGTTGTGTTTTTTTTTTTTTTTTTTTTAAGCAGACTGAAGTACTGCTATACCAATTTATTTCCACCCCACCCTACCCCCATTTCTGTGGCTGAAACCGCTCAAAATCTTGTTTAGAATTGAGCAATACTTTTTATTTGCAAAAGATTGTTTTTCTACCCTTTAACAACTAAAAAGCACTGCTTTTTATGAAGCGTGGCATTTTTTTCTTAAGCAAAACATTCACATGTTCTATTCTGTGTCCAATTTTTCCCTTTTTAATTTTTTTTTTGTCATGCTAACTTTTTTTTTTTTTAATTTAGAAAGGCACGGGGTTTGTTAGCTTGTATTTAGTAAGTGCTGAGTAATTGATACTACTTCTCTCGGCTGAGATACAGAATTAGGAGCAAGTCAGCCCAAATGCTTGTAGCATTGAGGGGCAGATGTGCACGCATACTCGGATGCACAATTTCATTTCTTGTTGGAGCTTCTTGAAAATGTTTCTCGGTGTTTCCAGCAAGTTGGTGAATTTCTGCAGCCCAGTTCAGATGGTGTGGAGCTGTTTGGGGTGGTGTTTTGTGGGATATTTTTGCCTCCAAGGGAGAAGATAATTTGAATTCCCTTTAGAAAATGATAGAAAGTTGATTTATATGGGTTTTATCCAGCAAGGACCACGTGTAGATAGTGACCAAAAGGTACTGAATAAAATGAGCATTAGTATAGAGGTCCAGTCCTACTGCCAGGGCAGTTCTCACTCATTTCACTCAAATGGGGTTAGCCCATAATGAGAGGGAGCAGTTTTAAATCTTTTGTACTTGTTGCACAAATGTATTTATAAAGAAATTAGCTCAGAAGATCTCACTGTAACCACTGTCAGTGGAAGTCCAGCTGTTTTCTTCAGTGCCTGAGCCCTGTGGAAGGGGAGCAGGACTTGCCCTGTTTCTGTGCTGTCCACATTCACAGGCCCTGTTTGCAGCTTGGTGAAATGTTTCAGCAGCAGCTGGCAAAAGGACAAATCCAAACTGGGTGGAAAGCCAGGACAAGACCCTGTAGCTGCAGTAAGAGTGGATGTAACCTCCTGCACTGAAAGCATTCTTCCTCACCACTGCGAAGGTCTTGGAATAACATCTCTGACCTGGTCCCCCTGTGTGGGTAGAGTTAGGTGTGTGGCAGGAAAATACGGCAGGCACCAATTATTTATTGAATTAAAATTATCCAGACCCTCGTTGTGGTTAGCCTTGGTAGCCTGTTGTGTAAATATCTGCTTTATAGGAATCTTGGGTTTAATAAAATTCAGTTATCTCTGTATGAAAGGCAGGTCTGGGTCTCTGGCCTGGAATACTTTGTGGTTCAGCGATGTTGTGAATGTGTGACTCTACGAGGCAACGCAAGGTACCTTTCCTGTGGAAGCTTGGGCAGGGCTTTGCTGGCTCTCCTGAAAATGACTTTGCCCTCTTCAGTGTTTCTGCACCTGAAAATCTGCAGCTGTGGTTAGAGAGAAGCCACTTTCTGCCTATTACGGGTGAGTTCATTTTGTTTGTTGGGCAGCTGCCCTTCCTTGTTCAGTGCAGCAGATGAGTGTAATTTGGGGCAGAGAAGTGGGTGGAGAAGGGAGACCAAGGGAGCCAGCTGAGTCTTCTGTAAAATATTTGAAATGCAGCAAAAAAAACCTTCTGTGCTAGATTAGCTTTGAAACACCACTTACGTCCCCCTGCAAAGCAGGGAGGGGGAGTGGAGATAGATGCTTGATTTTTGAGTTGGAAGTAAGGATGCTGCTGCTCAAAGACAGATGCACTGATGTTGGAGCCTGGCACTTGCCTTCTCAGTGCTCCTCCTCCCCCTGTCCCTCCTGCCACAAATCAGGATTATTCAATCACAACAGTGGTTTAACCGTATCTGTGGTGGGAGTGGGATGGTTGCTTAATGATGCACAGAAGCATTGTGCCCAGCTTTAGGACAGGAAGTGGAAAAGGAGTATTGTTTTGAACTTGAACTCTGTGAGCAGACAGAAAGTAATTATCAGAGCTGGGACTCCCCCGGGGGAGGTGGGGGAGCGATGCACTGTGCTTGTCAGAAGCACTCTGGGATCTTTGGTAGTGGTCTAGTAGTGTTCAAGGCTTGGGGTTTACATTTCTGCTTTTAAATTGATCCTCCACTCCTCATTTTTTCCTTGGCAAACAGAGGAAGAAACAATTGCACGTAGACTTCATGTGCTGTATTTAGACATAGACACCCTCCTGCCCTCCCTTTGCTGGTGAGGCAGGGCTCTTAAATGTCTGTCTTGGTCCTGGTGTTACTTTCAGTTGTAAAATGAACTCTTTCACTGCCTGGGTTACTTAATGGACCTATTATAACACGGAGGCTTGACTTAATTGATGATTAAGAGCACACAATTTTATGTGAAGCCAGTTAATCATAAGTCACTTGTGTCTTATTTAGTATTAATTATATACCGTGCATTTAGTATTAGAGTTTAGTATTCCGAACTATGGAAGCTTATCTGTCTTTTAAAGTAGAAAACACCACTGAAATTCCACATGGTTGTGAAGTTAACATTTTGAGTATGAACTTTTTAACAGCATTACTATTAAAATATTACTGACTGCTTTCTAAAAAAGAATGAAAGCAGGCGAAGCTCTGCTCTCACTGAATAGGCTGCTTTATTTTGATGGCCTGTGACTTCAGCAAGCTCCCTAAGCTTTGGGGAATACTATTTTTTTTCCTTCTCTGCTTTGGCTGCTAGTTTGCAAGTTCTTCCACAAAGTATATGCAGTGCAGGACTTCATCTCTTGTTACAGACCGTGGAGTATCTTCTGTAGATTTAAAAAATACTGTTCCCTCTTAATTTAGATAAACAAAGGAGGGAAAGGATTTTTTTTTTTTTTGCTAACCTTTTGAAGGTGATACTTCTACCTGTGGTAGGTGCATGGGGTTTTATTCTTAGAAAGGAATGGTTCCTGATTTTTAAAAGTATAATAATTGTCAAAGCAAAAATATATTAATTGTCAAAGCAAAATTATAAGGATGCCCTTTGTGATAATGTCTCCTTGATCAGGTTTATGAGACTGTTTTACATCAACACAGTTGTGGGATTCTTTGTGGTAAAGTTTTAAAGGCAGTAAAATTAAGTCATTTTTAAAAAGAAAATTGTGTGATGATTTATTGTCACAGAGTAGGCAAAGTTCCCCTAGAGATTTTAATATCTTCCACCTGGTATAGAAATGAAAAGAAAATATTCTTTAGCTGGTGACTAATTTGTCACTAATACCCAGGGGTCCCTTCATTACAATGCAAAGATGTCAGTTTTAGGAGAAACGTGCAGTGAGAAAACTGAGTGCAACTTCCTGTGCAGTCACTTAGAAAAGGGAGAAAAATCAAGGGCTGGAAAGCAGCCGCAGTGCTGTGAAGGAAGGCTCTAAAGCTATCAATCAGGGTAAAGTGGTTGTGGAAGGATTTTACCTGCAGGCTTCAGTGGAATTCCGTAGGACATATTGGAGGAGGAAAGTCACTCGATATGACTCCAGAGGAGGAGCTCTGACATGCAACACTACCCAGGCTGAGCTCTCCTCCAAACTGCATGTACAGCATCGCAGTAATGCTTTGAGGAGGAGCTGGATTGTTGAAAGTGATGCTTTTACACTTTATCAATGAACTGGGTCTAAGACTTGCAGTTCAGATGAAAATGCTGCATCTCCTGACATCTCAAGCCTGAAAACAAAGATGATGGTGTCTGCCACATCAGTGTTTCTAGTCACTTCTCCCAGTGGAGAACTGTTCCAGCATCAAGACACCTGTGTAATGTCATCACTTTGCCTTTGCAATAACAAAGCTTTAACTTCACTCCTGTCTGTTGCAGGGTGTTCATTTTTATAATTCCTGCCTTGTTAATTTAACCCAAAATTAACACACTGTGCTTCCAGTCCTGCAGTATAGTCCAGTCAGTATAAGGAGGAGGAGCATGAGCCATTGTAATCTCAGGAGAGTGGAAGGAGGATTTTGGTGTCTCTCCCTTAAGAAACCAGTTCTGCACTCGTGTGCAGGTAGGCACAGTGAAATGTGAATATTGGATTGAGGACGTCTGCTTATAGCCTGCTTTAGAAACATGGAGTAGCCAATTGGCAATGGCAGCAAAGTGTCCACTTCTGGAAGCAGCCTCTGTTGTCCACTTTGCTTCTGCAATAATCTCAGCAACTGAGATTTCTGAGGTATCTGCTGCAGGAGTGGATGCCCCTGCAACAGCAGCAACCTAGCTTCTAGAGGGCTTTCTGGTTTACTCTTCCCCTACTCTTTGTTGGTGGTAAGATGCCTGTGACAGAAGAAATGATTCAGTGGAGTTAGAGATTTGGGAAGAAGGAGTCAGTACTGATCCAAACCATGTCCTTGTTAGGAACAATGTTCATGACAGTTTTGTGGTGAAAGTGTTATGTAGCAGGGAAAACTCTGGCAGGTCCTACAGACACCAGGCCATGATAACTCCGTTCTCTGCTTCTTGCTGGAGGCCAAGATTTAATCTCAGCTACTCTACAGTTAGTTGGAGAAGAGAAGGATTTTTCTGTTCTGCCAGAGGCAGATTATTGGAGAGCAAATTTACTGGGTTTGCTTTGTTTCTTCCAGTTTCAGCATATTCAGTCAGCGCACTGAGGTGAGTGGGAAACATATTTGTAGGTGTGTGGACACTTGAGCCCACTCAGCTCTTTTCCTATTTCCCATGCAACAGGTTATTTAAGGACTGGATTTATTATTATTATATTATTGTTATTGTTACTATTATTGTTATTATACTGTACAGTGACACACTGGCTGTTGAAATGTATTGTTGCTTCTAAATGGCTTACCTGAACAAGGGACATGTTTTTTTCCGTGTTCAGAATCTTACATTTGCTAGATCTGTTTGAGTGTTTTGTTGTTGTTGGGTTTTTTGGGGTTTTTTTGCTTGTTGGTTTGGTTTTGTTTTATTTTGGTTTTTAGTTGCTTGTAATTTTTGAACTTCTCTGAGGGTGGAAAATGCTGCAGTAGAGACTTGTCCTCCTCCCTGGCTCTCCAGAGGCCAAGTCTTTATACATTTCTGGGTTTGTGGGTTTGTTTTGTTTTGTGGGGTTTTTTTGGGGAGTTTTTTTTTTTTTGGTGGTTTTGGTTTGGGTTTTTTTTTCGTGTTTTCTCTTAATATTCATATCAGCAGTGTAGAAACAGGTGAGATGGTCTTGCCATCAAGTAGTGGCCACCCCCTGACCTTAATCCTGTGTACAGGTCTTAAATAACATTTAAAATTTCCTTGTTCTTCAGAGCTTTTCAAGCCAGTAACCTGAAGCTTGTATGGCATCGTTCTTCTACCTGATTTATGCTGCAAAGGAAGGTCTGTGTTCAGAATGTTGCCATTCCTGATGGTGTTGGCATCTCTGTGTCTAGGAAGATCCTGGCGTGTGCAGGGAATGCTGTTGTCAGTGGAGGCAGGTTTACTCTAGAAAGAGATCTAGCCAAAGATAAGTGAAGATGACTCTGTGGTTCTAGTGTTGCCACACATTAATGTAGCAGGTGCTCTGTTAGAAAACTAAACATTTTGTTGGGCTTCCCTCTTCTCCATGAGAGCCAGGAAGCAAGTTATAAAAGTCATTTGAGCAGCCGTCAGCCCAGGAGAGAGCTCTATGGAAGCATTTTTATGCTTAACCTGCCAAGCTGAAGCCTTGCCCCAAGCATTGTCTGCCACTGTTACACAGAAGCTGCCTTTTTGTCGTTGATCAGTCAGTGGTCCTTTAACTACACAGTAAACAAAACCAACCAGGCTTGTGTTGTCCTGCTTGCAACCAATTCTCTTATGCTCAACACCTCATACAGAACTTGGTTTGAAATCCAATCCAGACAGGTGCTGCCATCACCAGCAGATGAACTATTGATAGCCCAGATGTCTGCTGAATGGAAAGGTTTTGTTTTGGCAACACCGTGTTCTCTATCCTTCCTCAAATGGATGCTGTCTCTGTTAATCCAGATACCATCAGCAGCAGAAGCAGTATGGAACCTGCAGTCTTGTGGTTCCTGGAACTTAAAATTCTGTAATTTTTTGGCATATACTCTTACAGGTTAGTACATACTGGGCTTTTTCCAAAGTCACTGACAGTGAAGCCCTGAGTTGTGTCATGAGTGTTTTTTTTTTTTTTTTTTTTTTTTGTGCTGCCTCAGGTGGTTGATGCATGCTTGGGATCTCTAGAGGTGCATTTTGGATTGGAATCCTCAAACTGAATGTTAGTGAAGAAATAGCTGGGATGTGACTTACGGAGACATTTTTCAGATGACTCCCAACAGTCAGTAGTGAGGTGCTTAGAAGCTGGAGAGTTACACGTGCAGAAGAGAAGCCAGAGTTTAGTTGCCAAAATCTGTCTGCTTTAACTTGCAAGTTGACTGAATATAGGCATGCTTTGTCCTCAAGCCTTAGCTTTACACAGCACTTCCCAGCACAGTAAATTTGAAGATTTCCAGGCTCATTTAAGTGCTGTCAACCAAGGCTTGTGCTCAGTCTTAAGCATTTTTTTTTCACTTCAGTTGGGAAGGCCTGAAATAATCAGCTTTTGGAAAGGAAGCTGTGCTGTCCTGACACGAGCTTAAAAGAAATATTCCTCCCAGATTGTTCAAAACAGACTGCTCAGATTTGTTCTGCTATATGTTAGCTTGCGGTGGTGAAGGTAAGTGACTGTAAAGTCAGTTTTCATGTTTGGTTGTATGAATGATTCGTGTGGGTTTTATTCTCATCCAAATTTCTTGCCAACTTTGTCTTTTTATACTGCTGTGAAACTGAAAGTTTGTATTTTGAGTCAATACTTGTGGGGTGCTGGCCACCAGCTCATCTTTCATGAACATATTAAATGCATTTCTGATCTGAGGATTCTGACTCTCTAGATACTGACAAGTCAGATTAACTTGTTTGTGGTTTTGTTTTTTTTTTTTTTTTTTTTTTTTGTTTTTTTTTTTTTGTTTTTTAGTACAAGAGGTATCCTCAGTTGTCTTGACCAATCTGTGTGACCTCAGAAGAGTAAAAACCTATGCTTGCCTCTTAAAAAGCTCTTCAGAAAAAGAATTGCATGGAGGAGTCATCTTTCCAAGCCCTGTTCTGCCTAAAAGCACTTGCAAGGACCCTGTAGCCAACCTCTCTGTTCACTGATACCAAACACCAGTGGGCAATCTCCCACCAATTCTTAAATGCTTTTTAATTCTCTAGTTACGGAGCAGAGCTTTTTGGCTCTGCTTTTAACTGCATTAGAAGGCTGCCAAGATGCACACATGGCATGAAGTAACCCCCCCAAAGCAGTTTGATACCCCTGCAAACAGGACAGGGCTAAAGTAGATGTCGAGTGAGAACTGCTGACTCAAAGTCTGCACAGCGGTAGTTTATGGATTAGGTGGGGTGGGCATAGCCTTCAGTGCTATGTTCAAATAATCTGTCAGTAAACATTAAAATGTTAACCAACAGAAGTGGTGCCAACTTCAGCTGCATTGGAGCATTTAATTGTGGTGCTGTGTTTACAGGGAAGTGCAGGTAGCTGCTGCCTGGCAGTGGTGTCCTTTGGGCAGGCTGTCTGCCTTGGCATCAGAATTGCAGTCACTGTGAGCAGCAGGACCCTGCTTGCAGCAGATGTGTTGATAGATTGCAGGTATGGTTTCAGGACTGGATTAAGCTGCCTGAGAGCTGGGTTGACATTGAAGGAAGTGGCCTCCTCAGCCTGGCTGCATGTTCTGTCTCTTTTCTCTGTGTTGGTGCTATCGGGCATGCTCCAAACTGGAGCAACTTGCTGATCTGTCCAAGAAGACAAACAGAAAGCACCCCAGTTTGCTGATCTGGCTGAAACAAACTGGGTTTGCTGCAGGAGTCTGCAAGAGCTGGTGGCTAGGCTGGGCAGAGGACAGGGTTGCATCTTTGGTCTTTGAATTTTTCCAGTGGTTTAAAGCACAATGCAGTTTTGCTGGTGCCCTTGATGACTGAGCTGCTGGGCAGCAATTTGGGAAAGAAGTCAGCATACAAGGTGGAGTAAACTTAGTCATTGAGGACTGATCAGCTTTAGTTCAGGATTTTTTTTTTAATGTTCCCTCTTTTATTTATGCATTTAATATAAAATTCCAACCCCTACCTGGCTTAGAGTTCCAGCAGCATATGCCAAGTCCTGTTCTGTTCCTTCACCTGGTTCCCAAGGGCACTTTTGGGTAGATATTTTTGAAATGTGCATCTTAAGCACATTACAGAGGAGGTTCAGAGCAAGATGTGAAGTGTACTGATGCTTTCTGTTAAGACAGCCAGAGAAGCTGGAGGAAAACTCCTGTATTGATTTGTGTATTGAATGGTGAGAATACTTGTTCCAGTCATAGGAGAAGCCCAGGATGATTTCCTTGAGGCACAGCCTGTGTGTGGCATCCTCGGTGGCCAACAGCAACACAACTGATTTCATTCCCATTTGAGCTTGTTAGAAGTGACTTGCCCACAGTCTAACACCATGTTAGCAGGACAGGGATGAGAATGAGGAATCCTTAGTTTGCGGGTTTCTGAAGTCATTGGTGAATGAGCTCCTGAAAGACCTCACTGAAGTGAGCCAGAGCAATCCCAGTTTTTCAGCTGTGATTTGCACAGTTGGGAAATTGTGTTTTAAAGTAGCATTCACTCTCTTCAGGTGGGGTGGTGGGGTCTGCCTGCCTAGCCAGTGTAATTACTGGCTGTAGATTACATCTGTACAACCAAAGCTTCGCTCTGACAAAAACACATTATATCTTGGCTCTTAGTGCTAACCAGCTCAACTTTAATTTCACAGCTTGCTGCCAACAACTGCTTTACTAAGGCATAGTACTCATGATAAATGAAATTTCACAAAATAAAGAAAAATGGAAACCGTTCCAGCTGGATTGAAAAACCAGTTGGAGCATTTCTATCCTGCATATAAAGCTGCCATCCACATAAACATTTCAAATTACTTTTTCATTTTTAATAATCAGGATCAGACCTTCTGCTATTACTGAGGCAAATGCAACATATTAGAAACATACAATTTCATTCAAAGCCCATTAGTTATTGAACCTTGTCCAAAGTTAAGCATTTGAAGTGTTTTGGGAGAAACTCACCTTTTTAGTTTCAAGTTTTCAGGTTTTTGACAACCTGCTTGGATGAAAACCCTGCAATGAGCAGCCCACTCTAGTGCTGCTTGGTGTCACTCAGAGGGATGTGAGTTACATCATTTGCTCTTGGAGCTGTTGCTGGAGTATTGTTGGAAGCCCTGCAGCTGATGAGTGCTTGCCCGGACTACCAAGGGGAATCTCAGCTGAATTATCACACAGGCTCCCTGCACATGGAAGAGATTAATTCTTACAGCACAAAGAGAATGGATGCTTTGTACTTAGCACCATAAGTTCATGCTGAAATACAGTGCCAGCAACCAACTCCTTTACCAATCTATTCACAGTTCTAATCACCATGTGTTTTCACAGCATCCTGATCCCAAAGGATCAAAGAAACGTTGATTTAATATTTAGCTTTGGGTCCCATCCCCTGTTGTTCCCACCCCTTCCCCTTGCTCCCCATGAGCTCAAAAGAGCCATATATGAGATGAAACCCAGCAGTTGTTGGATGGCCCACAGCAGGGAGGGACACATTGCAAAACCACAGAAAAGAACATTTTAGCAAGTAGAAATGACAGGGAGTGCTGTGGGCACATAGAACACTAATGCTAGAACCTGCTTTGGCCAAAACTCAAGATCAGGCTGTCTGAACTGCCAAAAAGTTCTTTACTGTTGATAAATGGATTGAAAGTTAAAAATTACACCATGCTGTGGCATGCAACTTTGCTGTTGTGTGGGAATGGTCCTTGGAGACAGCGTTGACCTTCCCTGACTGAGGATGGAGCTAACAAGACAGTGAGCCTGAGAAATGTTGATGTGAGTTTCTGATGAAGCAGGTGTGCATTAATCAGTGGAGATGCCAGCAGCAGAATTGTTGTGCCCTTTAGTTGGGAAGAGGTGAATAAATGCTCACAAGGATCATCACCACCCTGCAGTGTGATCAGGTCCTCAGACCTCTAAAAATCCCCCACGTCCTACTGTACTCTGTAACCTGTTTTATAAGTAGTTCCTGGGAGCTGTTGGGGTTTATACCCCAAGGCTTTTCAGAGCTGTGAGGCTGGTTGATGTTCCTCACCAAAAGGCCAATCCAATACAAGGTTTCTGAAAACTTGGGGTTGACAAAACAGCAAGCAGTACTGAAATTACTTGAGAAAGAGGTGGTTTATGGCTTTTTTTTTTTTTTTTCAATCCCATCTTAGACCAGTGTGATGGAATAGTTATGGGTTATATGCAGGCCTGTGGGTCTATCAGAGCTGGCAGTTGTTCAGGGAATTGATTGACTGAACAAAAAAACCTTGTCAGCAATGTGGGAAAATCCTGTTCTAGTATAATTCTTCCTTTAAGATGTTTGCACTGTTGCAGTGTATTGTCACCTCTGGTTGTGCTTTGCTTGTTCACTGCTGTCTATAAATTGTCACCAGCAAGAGTCAGAAGGTGTTGTGGGAGAGGTGACATCTTCAAGAGCACATTTCTTAGCTTTTTTCCTTTTGGAAAAGGCAGGTCCAAAAACGTGTGCTGCACAGCTCCTTACTTTGTGTCTTTGTAAATGCAGTGACAGAATTCCCTTCAGGTGTCTGTTCTTACAGACCATGTGTGGGAAATCTTCTTAAAGAGCATGACTTCATCTCTCAAACGGTTCCCAACTCTGATGTTTTCTCCTGCATCCAACGTGGAGTGCAAACCTTCTTTTGACATTTGATCTATGCTGTTCATAGGGCTTTTATATACACAGAGGGATTTACTGCTTTGTAATCAAGCTGCTGAGGAAAAACGTTGTCCTTTTATTCACTAGGGAGGGCTGTAATAAATTGAAATGGTTTCCCATTAGCCTTCTCTACTTAGCTGAACCACTTAAAATTACTTTGGACTTTGCCCTTGTCTGACCTCCTCACCTTTGCTCAAACATTTCTGCTTCCAGGAGCGCCCCAGTGCTGGGCCTAGAGCCTTACTCCTGCAGTTAGGATTCATTTCAGGCTGGAAGCAGAATGTCAAGGAGGAACCTGCTTGGAGTTTAGGTGCTGGGTAGTTTAAAAAAACGAATGCATGGCCTAAATCTTGAGTGGTTTCTGAGATCACAGAGGCTGTCAGTGTGAGGAGCTGACACAGCCTGATTGCATGCCCGTTTTTCAGTCAGGCTGTATGCATCCAGATGAAGATAGGTTGTTTTGTTGGGTTTATTGCTCCTGTGAGGTTTCTGTGGCAATAATGGCTTTACCAGCTTGTAGAGCTGAAACAACCAGATCTCTGGGGCTGCTCTGGGTACAGAAGTACATTTAAACCAAGTGCATGTAAAGCTCTCTCTTTCTGCTGCCTGTTAAATGCAACCAAAGCAAAGCGTAGGTTCAAAACTGCTGTGGTGTCAAATGTCCAGCTCTTGCTTTAGAACTGATAGTGTCAGATGCACACTCATGAATCAGTTGGGCTAAAGGAAAAAGAAAGCCACCAGAGTTAGTGGCCAATTTCTATGCAGTTCAGTTCTGGATCATCATTTTTGGTGATGATAGGAATGGCAGGGCTGCATTTCTTGCAGAATTCTGGTGTCCTCTACTTGTTTCTTCTCTTTGTATCCAGATTCTAAGTTCAGGTTTAATGCTTCTCACAGACTCAGAATTAACTACCTTGGTGGTGATTAGAGATGGTTTCAGTGCAACCTTGTCATCTGCAGAGCTTTAGAGAAGATGCCAGGCTTGTAACAGTGCTGAGCAATACCTGGCTGAACAGGATTCATTCCAGTGAAGTGAGGTGCCTGAGGAATGGATAGAGGAAGAGTGATAGAATTGGAAAGTATTTTAACAATATAAAAATCACTTGTTTGAACATGGAAGCCTGACCAAACTGCCTTGTGACTGAGCCAGGAAAGCATGCAGGGCAGGCCCAGATTGGTGCTCTGTTGTGGCACCCTTCAGAAGCACAGCAACCAAAACCCAAGCTCAGACGGCATTCAGCAAAGGTACCTTACAGCAGGCTTCCTTTATAGGAATTAGTAGCTAATGCCAGCTCATTTGATTCAGATAAAGCTCTAAAACTGTCTTATAAAATCCTGCTAGTCCAACTTTGAAATATTTTTTGTAAAGCGAGGGCTGGCTTTAAGAAGAGAAAAAGCAGCCTTTGGTTTCTTGGCTGGCCATAGTGAATATCTCACATCTTAAATCTTTTCAGCTATCTGTGACTATTCCATACAGGTAAAAATGACTTCCAATACCTGAAGGGGGCCTGCAAGAAGGATGGAGAGAAACTCTTTACAAAGGCCTGTAGTGATAGGACAAGGGGCAGTGGCTTGGAAAGGAGCAGATTTAGATTGGATGTTAGGAACAGGTTCTTTACTATGAGGGTGGTGGAACACTGGAACAGGTTGCCCAGGGAGGTAATTGTAGCCCCATCCCTAGAGATATTCAAGGTGAAGCTCAACAGGGCTCTGGGCAACCTGATCTAGTGGAGAATGCCACTGCTGACTGCAGAGTGGATTGGACTGGATGAGCTTTGGAGGTCCTTTCCAACCCAGACCATTCTATGATTCTGTTTTATGATAGTCTGCATCTGTTTGAATGAATACAAGGGAACCACAAGCTGGTGGCACATTTTGCTTGGAGAAGAAAACCATTGTGTGTATTATTGAGCAAAAGCATTATGTCATAACTGAGGGCACTTGGGTATCACCAGTGTGTCGTAGCCCAGAGACTGCTGGACTAGGCTGATTTGTGGGGTCATGTTTTGGGTTTCAGGTGCAAGAAATGTGGAAAAAAAATTTCTGCTGAAGCTTCTGATACTATTTTTGGATTCTCTACTTGTGTATCTTGGGCCATCAGGATGCCAGGGGCAGTATCTTGAGCAGTTGAGCAAAGCAAACACATTCCCTGGTTTTGCAGTTGCTGGTGCACACTTGCATCCTGGGAGGGGAGCAGATCAAGCAGAGTGTTTGCCCAATGAGGCTTGTCCCTGCTCCAAAACAAACTGTGGCCTTTTTGCATCTGAAAGTATGCAGGAATTCATAATCTGTCCCTCTGTATTATTTGTGTGTGTACATAACCTGCAAGTGATTAAAGAAGTCCTTGCTGCAGCTCCCTGCCTCTGACTGTCTGGGAGCGGTGCAGAGATCAGAACAGCCTTGGCGATTGCAAAAGATTCCATACAAAACCACCAGCTTGCAAGAGCTGATCACTGGTGAGAGAATGATCTCTGGCATTTCATAAATCATCAGCAGTACTAGCATGCTGTTTGGAGATTTGTATCATTAGCAAATTAATCATGGCCAGGAACACTCCCATAGCAGTGTTGGATGTGATGCTGTGCGATGCCTTCCTGCCAAATCAACTGCAGGGAGAGGGGCCTGGGGGTTGGGAGGTGGAGAGGAGTAGCCAAGCTCAGCTTTCAGATTACCTCAGTGTTGTCCTTGATAGCAGCCTTTAAAATATTTAAGCAAAGCAACAGTGGAAAGCTTCTTAGCAGCTTGACTGATGCTGTTGGCAGAATATGGGGAAGAAGTGACTTTGATTCTGACATCTTTAGTTTCTGTCCTCGCAAAAAGCATCCACAGAAGTTTGCTCAGATGCCTTCCAAGCCTGTAACATCTCTGCTGTCCTCCAGCTCTGGCAGGCAGTCGTCAGGCTGTCCTGTAAGGAAAAGCAGAGGTGGTAGGAGGTGCAGTGTTCTTACAGGCCACAGGAAACCCCATTTTGGAGTGAGAACTAAAGCTTGAGGTTCTGCTCCCCTGAGCACCTCTGTCGAAAGCCATGGAGCTTTTCTTGGCCTGAACCCAGAGTTTTGGTGTAACTGAGGGTAGCTTTGCCAGCCTTTCTAGAATTTCA
Organism: Indicator indicator; assembly: GCF_027791375.1. Lineage (NCBI taxonomy): Eukaryota > Metazoa > Chordata > Aves > Piciformes > Indicatoridae > Indicator > Indicator indicator. The sequence goes on from NC_072033.1 coordinate 4,183,999, forward strand.
TTTCCACACTCAGTTATTCATAGCTTCATGCATATTCATGTTTTTCCCTTGAATTCACTGAGCTTCACTTCTGAATTCTAAAAGCAATTAGCGTTTCCCATGCATTGCACTCCTGAATGCATGCTGAGGTTTACATTTCCATACAGCCAAGGATGGTGTTTATACCTCTGCTGCTCTGATCTTATCTCTTCCACCCTTGAAAAAATAAACATAAATGTATAGCATGGTAAAAGTGTTGACTATTAAATCAAGCAGGTCTTCAGTTGCTGGGTGTTGCCTGCAAACTCAGTGTTCCAACAATGAGAACAGAACCATTCTGTCTCTAGACAATTGATGAACTGACCTGCATGGAGCCTTTTATTTGGCTGTTTTCTTTGACTACCCTTTTTTATTGACCAAAATTATAATGCTTCCACTGAGGAGCAATGCAAATTCCCTTCAGCAGCCTGGAGTCAGGAGAGTGGATGTCAGGTGTTGCCATACATAAGGTTAGTCCAGAGACCACCACCCTCATTTTGTGTGCTGGTGTAAGTCAGAGAGCTGCAGTTAATGGCAAAGCCCATGGCAGAAATCTGCTGTGTTTTGAGACAGCTGTTAGATTAGCTCCCTCAGTTCTGCTGTGCCAGCGGATGCCAGCAAGCTCCAAATTCAACTGCTTTTTAGTGCTTTTTACAGCACTGGACACGTTTTACAGAGCTGAGTAGGAGATCTGCTATATTGTGTTAAACTACTCTGTGGAATAGCCACGATTCAGCTGCTTGGATGGAAAATGTGCCCTTAGCTTTGGGAAAAATCTGAACTCTTGGAGCTCTCAGTGTCAGGTGATGGCTTTCAAAGCCTGGAGTTTTGCTAAAGGTGTGTGTGTCCCTGATCCAAGCATTTGTCTCACAGGCTGGCAGAGTGGTGCATGGCAGAAGGAAAAGGTTGCCTTTTTTTAATTAGATGTTGTTAACCTTTTCCCCCAACAAGCCAGAAACTTGAGTTCTTGTGGACAGTCCTGTGATAGGGATAAATCAATGGAGTGTAATTCTAGCAGAAACTTATTTTGTTGGTTTATAAATTGTACTGAAAGTTGTTTTTTCTTCCCAGTCTGGAAGGAGCAGAGGTTGTGTTTTGCAGTCGTGCTCTGTAACTGCTCAAAGGCTTCTCCCAGACCCTTGTCCCAAGAACATTTTTTGTTTTTATGTCACCCACTCTTCTGATTTTGTGTTGTTTTCCCAATGACTTTTGTCTCTCTCAGTGTCCACTCTACTGACACACGCACAAGCATGCTAAGTAAGTCATTCCTAGATGTTTTAGAGGGGGAGATTCTGGTACAGGCTGTACTCTAGAGGGTTTGGGATCTTTCTTGCACCCATTTACTCTGCATCATCTGGTGCTGGAAGTGCCCCCTAGTAAGCTTCAGGGACTGTGCTAGAGGTGAAAGGTGCAGGATTCTAAGGTGTTAGATGAGCCCCAGTGCTAGTTTGTGAAGAAAAGCTAATCTAAGCAAAGCTGGTTCTCTTAGTTGGGGCATTTCAATTCCATGATTACATTTATAGCTGAGCTGAATGAATTCGGTTGCAAGGCTTCTAAAGACTCCCAAATCCCACAGGCAGGCATACAGGCACCCTTTGTGATGACAGCCTGCAAACCCAGCAGCTGTCCAGGGGTTAGCAGATTGGTCATGCTTCATATGAACCATGGCAGGACATACCTAGCACCTATTGCTGGAGGGCTGGAACAGAGCAGCTGGAGTAGAACAGGAGTTACACAGCCAGATGTGAATCAAAGGGAGAATTCAGAGATGGGTGCAGGAAGGAGAAAGCTTAATGTGGGCTAGGAGAAAACAGGAATGTGAGACTTCTGCATTGGTAGAGGAGAAGGGGTGTGAAGTAATAATAAGGAAAAGGCAGAACTGTGCTGGTTTCATGGCACTTTTAGCACATGCAGAGTCACTTTTCTGTGTTTGACATTTTGTGTCATTTTCTCCCTCACACCCTGGTGCTGACTTACCTGAGTACACCACATGAGTTTGATGGCTTGGGGCTCAGCCTGCTCAGAAGTGGAAAAATGTAGTAATCCCTGCTTTACAGAGAAGGGAAGTAAAGGCCAGCAGATTAAGTACGAGTTGGCTTTGTAAAATACTCTGGTAAGAGGAAATCTGTGGCTGACACAGAGCTGAATCCAAGTCTCCCTAATGAGAGCCTGAAACACTGGACTGTGGCAGCAGATTTGCCATTTCTGACAATTCCACTTAAAAATTATTTTATTTTTATTTTTTCCCCTCCTAATTACATTTTTATTGGTGCTAGTATTTGAAGGTGGCTCTCTAATTAGGGAAATTCATGTAGTACTCTAATTTATCTGAGCTTAAACCCCTTTACTTCCATTTTTGGTTTACTAGTGAAAAAACCCTAAAATTGGATACACTCTCCTTTTTGTTGTTTTTTTTTTTTCCTCACTAGAGTTACCAGGACTACTATTTTGGGAAGAGGGAAAAGAGGTGAGCTGCTGTGTCCTTTTGACAGCTGAGCACTACATTCAGATGTTTTGCATGCTTTTGTTTGTTTTATTTTATTTTTTTTTTCAGTAGCTCATTGCTGCAAACAGTGGGGATCAGCCAGAGCATCTTTGAATGCTGCTCATGACTGAGTTGGTCATATCTGTGCCATCCTGGAGTAGCCAGAGGGAGGAAATTATTTTGATTCTTTTGTCTGTTGTGTAAGTTGTTCCACAAAAAAAAAAAAGTGTCAGAGATAAAAGTGTACTGAAAGTGATGAGCTGAAGTTAATCCAGTGTTGGGAAATGCATCAGTTGTTGAACCAGGCTGGCAGGCTGCAGTTCTGGGCTGTGAAAGAGGTGAGGGCCTTTGAAGTGCCATACGTGCAAGAGAAATTTGCCTTGAAGCTAGGGATATTGCAAATCAAATCTGAGTTTGAAGTCTGAGGCAGTTACCTTCTTAATGGCACACGTAAGCTTGTTCTCAGGTTTCCAAGCTAAAGTTGGCTTTTACTTGCAGCTGCATTTCCTAATCTGTACAGATGATAAAACTCTCTCCTTAGATTAACTGAGTGACCTCTAGGCCATTTTCTGTACCTGCAGGAAGATTTCCTGAGCTCCCTTGCAGTACCATAAATGAAGCAGTCACCTCTGGTGCTGTTCTGGATCCCAGCAGTCGTGTTTGCAGCAGTCCCTGGCTGGGCATTGTGCTTGAGCCCACTGTTGACAGGCAGCATCGAAGGTGATGAGCTGTGCTGCAGGGCAGTTAGAAAAGGACTTGGGGGTGCTGGTGGATGAGAAGCCCAACATGAGCCACCAGTGTGCACCTGCAGCCCAGAAAGCCAATCACATCCTGGGCTGCATCAAGAGAAGCATAGCCAGCAGGTCGAGGGGGGTGATTCTCCCCCTCTACTTCACTCTGGTGAGACCCCACCTGGAGTACTGTGTCCAGTTCTGGAGCCTCTATTACAAGAAGGATCTGGAGGTGCTGGAAGGTGTCCAGAGAGGGGCCATGAGGATGAGCAGAGGGCTGGAGCCTCTCTCCTATGAGGACAGACTGAGAAAGTTGGGGCTGTTCAGTCTGGAGAAGAGAAGGCTCCGAGGAGACCTTATTGTGGCCTTCCAGTCTCCGAAGATGGCTACAAGAAAGCTGGGGAAAGACTTTTTAGGGTGTCAGGTAATGATAGGTCTAGGGGCAATGGAACAAAAATAGAAATGGGTAGATTCACCATGAGGGTGATGGGGCTCTGGAACAGGTTGCCCAGGGAGGTGGTAGAAGCCTCATCCCTGGAGGTTTTTAAGGCCAGGCTGGATGTGGCTCTGAACAGCCTGATCTACTGTGAGGTGTCCCTGCCTATGGCATGGGAGTTGGAACTGGATGATCCTTGAGGGTCCCTTCCAACCCTGACTGATTCTATGATTCTTGAGAGCTGGGCTGCTGATCCGTAACATGATAGGAGGAAACTGCTCTGTAGTGAAACAAAATGGGCTTTAGGATACCGGTTTTGCCATCAAAGCTGTAAGCACCTTCCAGTAAAAGACAAAAGAGTTTGTGGTCATTTAAAGATCTGTGTTTTCAGACTTGACAGGATTTTTTTGACCAGTTTGAAGCCATCAGGGCGAAAGTTGGGTCACAGTCATCAGATCAAATTCTTTTTCAGTTTGTGTGATTTTTTGGGAGTAGGAAAAAGAACTTCACCTTCAAACCACTTCTTGCTTTTCATCTATGCCTAGGGAAGTTACAACAGGAAGTTCCACTTCTCTACTAGTACTCCACTATATCTTACATGTCCACCACACCCCATCACCATGGCAGGCACTGCATGAGGAATGCCTGTTGGTGCTGTTTGTGGGACTGCATGGCTGCTGCTGAGGATCAGAGTAATCACCTGCAGTCTGCTTTGAATGTTCTTACATGTTGCAGTGTTAACCAGAGTGGCAAAAAGCTGTTCTGGCACTGCACATGCTTCTGACTGTGATCTGCTTGGTGAAGGTGGTCCTGTGTTTGAGAATTGGTGCTTACAGAGTTTTAAAATTTGGAGAAGTTTAGGTTGGAGCATGGAGTTTTTCAGCTAGGTAATGAGTTTTAAGAAACATTAGTAGCAATTGAAAAATGCTGCTGTTACAGCGGCTGTCAAGAGCCTGGTGGCATCTGTCCAATTGCAGGCAGATGTCCACATCACAAATCATCAGACCCTTGGATAGAGCAGAGAAAATCAAGCCATGTTTGTTTGTTTGTTTGTTTGTTTTTTTAGTTCAAGCTGAGAGAGAGGAGTGCAGTGAGGAAAACTTGCATTGCTCCTCTCTGTTCCATCTGCATCTAAAGAAGAAAGACACACATCACTTCCAGAGCACTACTCCAGCATCACTGAGCAGGAACAAACTGCCTCTTGGGAAAGCATAACTGAAATGTACTGGGAAGAGAAATTTGTTGAGGCAGATGTGTTCCTTCATGGATCAAGTGTTTCTCTTTGGAGTGATGGAGTGGAACTTGCAGTGGTGCAGAGTTGTCCTGGCTAACTGCTAGGATTTGTAGGCTCACTGTGGTATGATGGACATTTGAAAGGCACTGTTATGTTACACTTTGGTCCCTGCTACTGCCCTTAATTTTGACGTGCCACTGTAAAACTCCTTAGTTTTCATATGTAAGTAGGTGCTAGAACAAGTGGTTAGCTAATGGAGGTCTTTGTTCCAGTAACAAACCCATGGCCTCTTTCAGCACTTTTCCATCTACTGCTCTGGGTGCTGTTCACGGCAGCAGTGGCAAAGCTTTTCCCTGTGGCTGCCAAATTCCTTTTAAAGATCATGGTGTTTGGTGCCAACTCTAATCTCTCTTGGTGCCAAACTTGGCTCCAGCAGCAGTAGCTCAACATTGTTAGTCTTATGCAACAGTTGCATTACATCATGGTGAAAGGAGGAAAAGGGATTTTAACAATTCCAGCTATTCAACTGCAAGAGTCACGGCGGAGAAAAACAAGACGGAAAACAAAACTCCTGCAGTTCAAATGTCAGTGTCCCTCTGTACTTTGGCAAGACATTTGAGGCCTGCTTAATATCACCAAATGGCACTTTCAGGAAGTGTTTTCCTTTATCAGATCTGACTTTGCAAAGGAAAACAAGGACGTTTATGTGAATGGCACTGGGTTGGTGCATTTGTCATTTGGTATTTTCGCTTCCGTGCTGCCCCGTGGTGTATCAGTGACTGGATAGCAGGATCCATAACTTCCTTGGGTGATAATATCCTCTGGTCATCTCTATTAAAATCCCTTCTCTCTGTCTTGAAAATAAACCTGATGCTAACAGCTTTGGGATCTTGGGGTAAGGTTAGCTTGCACTTGGGCTTAAAGGAAAAGCTTCAGCCTGTTGTCACAGCAGAACTCTGGGGAAATCAAACCTCAGCCCACCTGAACCCACAAAGTGAATCAAGCTGTCCCATTTGTTATTGCTATGTTGTTATTTTAGCCTGACCTTAAATATCCACAGAAATAAATTATTGATGGAATAAGTATCAGGGAGAATGCCACGTGAACGTTTCCTCTGAGTAAACTCCTTTTTGTCCATGGCTGTTTCTGCACTAGTGATTGACACAAGTGACAAATCAAACTGCAGTTACTGCTTAAACAGTGCTTTTGATGAGTTGTCTTTTTTTCCTCCTAACATCCCCAAGACATGCAGCAATCTGGTTGTGTTCCTTGGCTCACTTGTTGTACTGTAGCTCTTAAAAATGAGAGGTCTGCTCTGCATAACTTTTATCTATAAACTACCATCATCAGACTGTCTCCTTATTCAGAAAATCCCTTTTGAACCTTCCAGTTACAGGTACAGGAATGCAAAAAAAAAAAAAAAAAAAGTGCTATTTGTTATTGCTGCTGCCCAACCTTCACTACAGAAACAACTTTTTCCAGCAGGGTAACTCCTACACATTTGACACAGATTCTTGAAGACTTTAACCTAAACAATAACTTCCTGTGTTTTTAAAAGCATAGGAGGAGCTCAGTGCTGTGAAAATGCCTATGTGAGATGAACAGATAGTTGCCAGTAATGACAGCACAACCTTTTTCTGTGCTGTTATAGACAGATGCAAGCCTAGCACTTGCACATGGGGATACCTGAGTGCCAGTACCCAAGAACTGCTGGTGTGTAGAACTGCTTGCTGTAAAGGTAAATAAACCTTGAACAGTCCTATAATAGGGAATGGGCAAAGGGGATGGGCTATGTGTGGCCAATGAGCTGGTGTCAGAGCTGTAAGCTTTGGCTTCCTGGCTGTGACCTCTGTTTCCTTCCTCAGTTAAGTTATTTGAGATCAATACTCGTCATTAAGAATGACATTTGATTGCTATTTTATTAAGAGTCAAAAGAGGAGGAAAAGGTGGCTTTAATTAGATCAGTTTACAAGAGGGAAGGGTAAATTCTTGAAGCTTAGCTGAGAATAAATTTTGGAGAATAAATCTGATGAAGAGAGATTGAAGGAGCTGGGGATAGTTAGCTTCAAAAAAGAGGAGGCTGAGGGGAGACCTCATTGCTGTCTACTACTACCTGAAAGGACATTGTAGAGAGGTTGATGCTGGTCTCTTCTCCCAGGTAATTAGTGATAGAACAAGAGGGAATGGCCTCAAGCTGTGACTGGGTAGGTTTAGACTGGACGTTTTTTCCCAGCAAGAGTGGTCAGGCACTGGAATGTGCTGCCCAGGGAGGTGGTGGAGTCACCAACCCTGGATGTATTTAAAGGTGGTTTGGATGTGGTGCTTGGGGATATGGTTTAGGGGTGAACCTTTTAGAGTAGGGTTATCAGTTGGACTTGGTGCTCCTGAGGGTCTTTTCCAACCTGAATGTTTCTGTGATTCTGTAATCTTTTTTTCCAAGACCACCCCCTGCCCTTTTCAGGAAAGGAGGAAAGGTTGTGACTGAGTGAATGTTAAACGTTTGCAAACTTCATTTATTTAACCACAGCAGTGGATACTGAATCCAGATTGGTAACCTGACTTAACTTCAAAACAGGGCAAGAATATCAGAGTACAGTTGGATTTCATTATTCAGGAGCAGATCTGCAGTACGTTCAGGCCATGCACTTGGCAAGCACAAGCAGCTTCAGGGTTAAGTGGTAGTGAACAAGCACCTGCACTCACAGTGCTCTTCACAGCAGTGGTATTAGTGCTGTGTAGGCTTTGCCTACAGCATTCATAAAGCAGGGTGGTGAGCAGGATAGAAAGGAGGGAAGCAGCTTTATTTACATTGTTAAAGTTAACTACTTTGACTCAACATGTCTGAAGATGATTGAGCCAGAAATTCACTGCTGATCACAGAGAGGTCTAAACTTTGTGAATCTGCTGTTTCTGGAAACCTGAGCACTGATGGGGCACCTTCACTCCAAAGTCCCAGGGGCTTATCACCATCAGTCTGTTTTACTGATAGGGAGAGCAAGACAGGAGGGCTGATGGGTGGCTTTCCCTAGCAAAAGCACATGGGCCTTCTGGCTTGGGTGTTAAATGTGCTCTCCCAGCTTTGCAAAAGTGGACAGGAAAAGTCCTTCCCATCCACAGTGTTAAGCCTTGGGGCAAATCAGTCTCCCTGGCATATGTCCTGCCCTTGGACCACATAGTGGGGCTTGCACCCCACTGCTGCCACAGACACAGTCAATCAACAATAGGCAGCCTGATCTAGTGTGAGGTGTCCCTGCCCATGGCAGGGGATTGGAACTTAGATGATCCTTGTGGTCCCTTCCAACCCTGACTGACTGTGATTCTATGAATTACTTGTGCATGCCAAGTTCTGATTTAGTGATACTTTAATTAAGAACACAGCAAGAAAAATCCAAAATAAAAAGAAAAACCCATTCCTCTCCCTCACAGAAAATAAACTGACCTCAAAATCTGTCAGGCAAAGAGAAGTAACTGGGAAAGCCAACTTCAGAGGGATGGAGAGTCAGAGTTTTTCTTCTCTCTCACGTGTAGTAATGGGTTACCATAAAGATTTCAACATTGAATTTTTTTTTTAGTATAAGGAGCTGAGCCATAGTTGGGATGCTGCTTAAACTCTAGACTGTGAGACCAAGCCAAAGCAACATGGGATTTTCAATGTATTGCTAAACTGTATTAAACTTCCAGTTTCTTAAAAGAGTGTCTTCAGTTTCAGAGAGACCACAAACTTTGCTTCATTTCCTTCTGGTCTGTAGGGCATCAATTGCCTTTAGGGTAATGAGGCTGATGTTTATATTTTCCCTCGCCAAAATACTTTGTAAATAGATAAATGATGTGCAGAAGAGAGAAAACATTTGGCATTCATTGCTTCTGAATCCTTGAGGATAATCTTCCTTGGTGTATTCCCACAGTCAGATGAGATAGTCTTCCCTTCTCTCACTGAGGGCAGGAGAAGAGAGTCCCAGTCAAAGAAAGATGCTTTCAACCTTCTAGATGTACAGCAGACCTTCCTCTCTGCTGTCTTCTCTGGTCAGAGAGTGCCTCAGGGGCTGCAGCAAGGAGAGGGTGCGTCATTCTCACTCCAGTCTCACCTGTGCTGTTATGCTAGGCTTGCCCTCACATCCAAGGGCCTTTTACTAACTTGCATTTCATCGTTTTTTCCCATAGCTCTTTTTGAATTATTGCTCCCTGAATGCTGCTCCTTTACAGGCTGAGAATGGAGGTGCTGACACAGGCCTGTTATAAAGGGCCAGCCTTACCTTTCTCACTGGGTTGTTGGAGCTGTTGCAGGACTCTTGACAGGTTTAAGAAGTAAATTAGAAGGGTGAAGAAATTCTCATAGTCTGGGAATGGAGAGCTTTTGGACCAAAACCGAGTGAGAGAACATGCCCTAAAGGACAGCTCTCGTGGCTCACCTCCTTCTTGGCTGTCTCTGTTCAGGATGGTTATTATTCATTGGCATGGATATTGACACTGCAGTGGTGTAGCAGATTTCACCTAAAGATTTCAGAGCACTTTCCAGCCCCTATAAAGTGCTTAACTGACAGTTTGTGCTGCAGTTCCCAGTTTTACAGAGGACTTAATGTAGTCCTGAAAAACTTGCTTAATCCATTAGTTACAGAGCTTGGGAACAAAACTGGAACTGCAGTTCTCAGGTTTATCCTTCAGCAACTACCCATAGGTCTCCCTGGGTGATGCCAGACTCAGCCTGGTGACAGCATGCACCTTGATACTGCACCACGTTGCTCTTTGTAGGGGCAGCTGCCACCCCTGCAGTATTTAAGCCCTTGGTGCACATGGGAAGCTGAGGCAGCCTGCAGCATCCTCCCTTTGTCTTGTGTTAGAACTCTTCATGGTGAGCACCACCCTTTCCTGCACACAGTTACCTCTAAATCAGGAGTTCTTCTTCAGGATCTGGCTGGTGTCAGTATTTATGGGTTACCATGCACGTTTAAATCCACCACAATGTGAGACCAGCCAGGCAGGGTGCTGCAGGTGCTCCCTGCAGCCAGCTCCCCTCTCTCCGAGGTACAGTTGACTGATGCTGAGCTTCCTGGAGGATACTTTCCTTTGCCACTCATTCAACTTCATGGCCAGCTTCTACTGTGTGGCACCACTTTTTTTTCTTTTGGTCTTAAGAAACTCTCTGCTCCTTCCCTTGGCTGCTTGAGCAGCAGAAAGAAAAATGAGGTTGCTGCTAGTGTTCAGCTCAAACTGAAACAAGAGTGAAAGGCTCCTGTGTGGGGGACACGGGGTATGTGTGGTGAAAGGATTAACTTTGCTCCCTAACTCGTGGATGCATTCAGCCAGTGGCTGTAGCAGCTCTGTAAGGGAACCCAGGTGATTTCAGCACGAATATCTGAATTAGCAGCTGCCATTTCCTCCTTCCAAACCTCACATTTTTTCTTAAATCATATTTCTGTGATTTATATTGAAGTGAGCTTTTAGTGCTTGTGGTTCTGAAGAGAAGGGCTAAAAAGCAGGGTTCTTCAGAGTGGGAAAGAGGTGCCTGAGTTGCAACAAATAACTCTCCTGAGCTGGACCCTGCAGTAAGTGTCTGGCCATCTTTGGTGGCAGTTGTTTTGTGTTACAGGCCACGATTTTTGCAGCTGGAGCTGCCAGAGTGGTTTTCTGCAGTTGCACACAGCCCTGGTGTGTCTGATGGGTCTGGATAGAAAGAGCTGTCATGGAATTGGGAAGCTTGTGAATGCCAAAGGGAAATGGGGAAGCTGAGAGAGGTGATCTGTGTCTGTGTGCGCAGGTATGCAGACAGGTTTTGCAGGTGGCTGCACTACAAGCTTGTAGTGTTCCTTCAGCAGCTCAGTCCTGTGTGCTGCTTGTCCCCACAGTAGGGTGATTGAGTGATTTTATTCTTTGGGAAAGAGTAACTTTTGCAAACAGGTTCAACAGACAAAAACCCCAAGGCATTCTGAGAAAAATCAGTTTTCTCCTTGAGATTTATTCTAAAGGAAATACTGGTGTTGAATTAAACCCCCAGTGACTCAAAGCAATTCTGGAAGGTATTTTCCTGGGCAGCCGGATTGAAAGTCTGTGGTGTGGACCCCATCATTATCCCCTTTCAAATTCTGGAGCTCCTTTCAGGCTGTGCTTTCACAACAAACAGTGCAGGCAGCTTTCCTTGTTTGTTTGCATGTGCACTGAGTCCCCTTTACCTTGGAGTGCTCAGCCAGAAAACGTTGATGCTTCCCCTGCTCTATCTCTCTTCAATCTCTTCCTGAGTTAATTGCAGGAAGTGCAGGGGGGGCTCACAGCCCAGCCTGGCCCCCCTCCTTCTTCTCACTATTGCTCTGGTTCTGCAGTGTGGGGGTCAGAGAAAGGAGCACGTGGAGAAGGAAGTAGTGAAGCCTGGTGAGGAGCAGGAAGAGCCCTTCTTTATGTGAAGTCAACCTGCTTCTTAAAGACAAGAAAGAGTGTGTTTAAAAACAAAGCAGCCAACCAAAACCATTGAAAAGTAGTCAAGAATAGCAGGTGATAGAGCCTGGTGAAGCAAGCCAACACTTCTGGAGATTCAGGACTTCCAGGGAAACAAAGCAGGCAATTATTTTTGCCAGTTCCAACCCAGTACTCAAAAATCTCAAGATCACCTTTCTTCAAAAATAGTAATTTTTTAAAAAGGTGAAATTGGCTTAGGAAATCTGTGAGGCAGGATTTTTGATCTGTTTTATTTACTGTCTGGTCTATGGTTTAGAGCAAGACAGGAAACTTCCAGTGAAAGTACAATTTTGATCAAAAATTTGACTGATTATAAACAAACACTCCCACCCCCCCAAAAAAAACCCAAAAAACAACAACAAAACAAAAACCCAGGGGGAAAAAAAAAAAATGACAAAACAAACCAACCTACAAACAGAACACCCAAAACCAATGAAAAAACTAAGCAACAACAACCAAACACTAAAAAAAACAAACCCAAACTAAAACAGAACAAAAAAAAAAAACCATGTGGGGAAGGATTTAAAAAGCTGTTGGTGGAATACTTTGGGTGTTTTTAAACAATAGTGGTTTCAGAAGTGTGACAGAATTGGGCTATTCTGTTATTTTCTCAGTTATTTTTCTTCAAATTGCTGAGAATTAACACATTTAAAAAAGCAAAAGGAATTTGAAAATCTTAACGCAAACCCAAACCAATTATTTTTTAATGTGAATCGAACCGTTTCAGATGCACACAGCATTAACACCAAGCTGGCTTTGGGAGAAGCCTTCTGCTTGACTGTGGCACTAACAAACTCTCTGTCATCCAGGGCTTGCTTGGGTGCTTGTGCTTTTCCTTCAGGTTCCAGGACTGTTGGGTTTGGGTTGGGATTGGGTTTGATGGGTGGGGTTTTGTTTGTTTGTTTGTTTGTTCCAACTGAGGCACTCTATGAGTGTCTGTTTTACTTGTTGGAGTTGCAGGGTGTCTTTAATACAACCCTGTGCCCAGCTCTTCCTGTGCTGGGCTCCCTAGAAGATGAATGTTTCTGAAGCCCAGCAGACCAAGAGTGAAAAGCTGGCGGTCAGCGTGTGCACAAGGGGAGTGCTGAGGGGATGTGAAGGAGCACAGCTCGAAACTGCTGTCCTTGGGCCACGGGGGGCTTCTGTGTCCCTGCATGCTCCCTGTGCAGCCCCTGCCCAGCTTGCTCTGAGCCACACAAAGACCCTGCTCACAGTGCTTTCTCTTCAGCTCTTCCAGAAAGTGACTGGCACCCTGCTTCAGGTAAAATGAAGATTTTATTTTCTTGCTGTGGGTCTGAATTGATCCAATACACCCTCTAGCTCCTTCTTTGTCTCACCTGTTTATTTTTTATCATCTCTTCTACTTGACTTGGTCTGATCAGCAGTCCCAGGAGGGCTTAGCTGTCTGTGTGTCATCAGGAGCAGCCTCACTCCCACCTCAGTTTCATTTCTGATTGAAATCTGATGTGCTTTGTCCCACTCATCGCATAACTTTTCTTTTGTTCCTTTTGGTTTAAGCCTTAGCCTGAGATATTATGTGCCAGAGATTAGTGCAACTGTGTACCCCCACTACCAGATGCTGTGCTACAAGCTCTGACTTTTGTGTCTGGGCAAGGATAAATCCAGACCAGTAGTGCTGCTTTTACTGTCTGATTACATCAGCGAAAGGCAGCTCTCAGGAATATGAACAGCCTGAGGCATGCTGCCCTGCAGGTCACCTTGAAAGGATATCTTGTCATCGTGCCTGTGCTGTCAGTCTTGTACATGAGCATTTATGCCAGCTCAGGTTTAACTTTATGCCTGTTCAGGCCTTTCCTGCATACACCTATCAGATGTACTTGGGGATGAGCTAAGCTTCATTATAAAGGAGGAAACAGCATTGTGGGTTTCACCTGCTGAACCCCGTTGGAGTTCTTGAAATGGAAGGAACAAAGAAGCTATTATAAATGGGGAGAAAACATCCTAGCAGTGTGAGAAGGAATGCACTGACAGAGGAAATGAAAGGACTTCCCTCTGCTTTTGAAATGTGTGGGTAAAGGTAGCCAAAATCATCAGGATGGGAGATTCTCTATTATTAAACCACCTGGAAGATGGCTGCAAGATGACAGCGTTTTCCCTTTTGCCTTTTGTGCAGGAGCAGAGTAAAATGGGGACCCAGTTGGTCCTGGCAAAGCTGGCTAAGCTTCCATGCTTCCCAAGGAGTTAAAGCAGTAGAATTCCCAGTTGAGTTGGAGCAGGTGCTTTGGAAAAAAAATTACATGTGGAAATTACAACAAATCTCATCTTTGCTAGGAATGAAGGAAAGACAAACAATGTAGGCCTGGGGGTTTCTTTCTTTCTTTGCTTTGAATCAGACTGAGGAGGGCTATCCTCACACTTCTGTTGCACTTATGTTTTGGTATTTTACTTCTGAAATGAAGTGGAAAATCACTGTCCTCTTTATCATGGTGAGTAGCACTGGAGTCGTGAAGTTGCAGGTTTCTACTTAATCTGCACCATTTTTTGAGGAGGATAAAGGTAAAAGCAGTTGATCAAGTAATTAAAATCAGAAAAAGTCATGGAAGCAAGACAAAAATGTTACTCTTGCAATTAGACTGCAATCTCTGCCTCTACTCCTCCCCTTCCCAGCAGAGCTAAAAGCAGAGGACTTGGCTTGTACCACTCCTGCCTAGGGCTCTGTGTTGGCATCTGCCTGTGTTTAGGAAGGTCTGGTGCCTTAAGCTTGTCTTTGGCCTCTAGCCAGAGAGGAGTAAAAATTCTTGAGAAGATCATCCCATGGGGTTGTCGCAGGGAGAGACATTTCTGGATTTGCCTCTCCCTTCATGGATGAACTTTCTTTGCAATTTCTTACTCCCTTAAAATATTTTGTCTTTCCCATTGTTGAATCTGGCAGCTTTTCTCCCTAAGGGCAAGAGTCCTGTCTTTCCTTTCTCACCTGTGGGGCTCCTAACCCATCAGTTCCTCCACTAATGGCAGATGCAGAATTTTCTCTTGATTTCCGCTCCCCCCCCCCACCGCCCAGCCACGCCAGATTTTTCCCCCCCATACCCACCTAGAGACTGCTGTCATTACAGGGCAAATGCTCTGCTCTTCTTTGAATACATTCCCTCTGAAATCTCTTCCTCACTTAGCTGTTCAGTTTACCCTGGTACTACTCACTCCCCAGATGTATCATTTACTGAAAGTGCTCATTTGAAGACTTGCTCCACTTGAGGTGCTTGCTTGTATTGAAACCAGAATACAATCTTCTCACCCCAGAAATGGGGCACAGACAAATGAGCTGCACAGACTGCCAGGATCAAATCCACTGCCTTCACAGTGAGGATGGAAATGCCCAATGTCCTTTACTGTGTTTTGGGGAGGATGTTGAAAACAAGTTATAGCAGATTGAGAGATGCTTTAAACTGTGCCTGAGCAGCTGAGGTTCAAGCTGTTGAAGCTTGCTGGTGTCTTTTGGCCTTCCTCTTTTGCTGGTGTCTTCTGACCTTTCAGCTGTGCTGAGCAGAGTTGTGGTGTGGTTGCATCTGCCCACAACACCATGGTGGTTTCTTGCTTCATCCTTTCAAAATGTTATCCCTCAAGTTCTCATCACCACCAGTGTCCAGAGCACCTCCTTGACTCAGTCTACACACTGGGTCCCACTTCAGCATTGCAGTGCTGCCTGTCTTTGAGTGCTTTGCTGTACAGAGATGGGACCACTACTGAAATGAATCTTCAGCACACGTTTGAGTGTTCTGAGCTGGGCTCTGGAATCACTGCCTTCGGAACATCATTGTTAAAGAAAATGTCATTTGTAGGTTGCCCCAACATCTAGATTAAACATTTGAAAGCTTAAAATGTTCCACTTGGCATTCCTAGCTCCAGAAGAACTGGAAAATACTTTTTGTTTTTTCCTTCCTAAGCATTAGAAAAGAGAAAAGTTTCTATTCTTGGCAGAGATTTTGTGGGCCAATTCTCAGGGCAAAATCTTGGGTTTTGAGTAGGGAATTCTACTGGAAAAGCTGAGCACCAAATTCACACAAAGTTCTTAATTAGAAGCGAAAAGCTCTTCCAGATGTCTGTCAGCCCAACGTGCTGGATGCTGCCATCACTGGTTTTAATAAAAGCTCACATCCAGCAAACTTTATTACTGATTTACTGTGCATGACTTAAGCCAGAAAATGGTTTTACTCTAGGAAGCAAGCAAACAAAGGCCTGATATTTTCATCAGTGGCAGTGCAGCATGCCATTTACTGTGTTAAGTAGCAGCCCGGTTCCATTCCTGTGCTGAGGATTTTTGGGTCCATTGCCATCGTTAGACTGGAATTTCGGGAACTGTTGTGAAGTGCAGGAGCAAGAAATGCAGGTAGACAAATGGGTAAATGGTGCGTGCAGAACAGGCAGAGCCAAGAGCAAGACAGACACACGTGAGGGGCACAGCCAGACAGACCTTCCTCTGAACACTTGGCCTGTTTGGACATGCAGCTACTGCATGCTCCAAAGACAAGTGGAAGCTGAAAAAAACATGTTACAGATCAAATAGAGGGAAGTGTGGTGTGACACTGTGGATACAAAAGGGAACAGACAAAACCAGGTGAAAAATCATCAGAGCAGCTAATGAAATCTCTGAACAGTGATGTAATTAAAGTGCATTAATCATTATAAAAGATCATTTCCCTTTAAACATCTGCTCCCATTCACTTGGCAGCAGTCTGGGCAGTGTCATGAATGATGGGGGTTTGGATTCTGCTGCAGGGCACGTGTTATCTGAGAAACAATGTAGAACATCCCCAGCCTGACTGGATCTGGGCCATCAGAGCTTTTGCTCAGTCCAGGTATAGCATTGAAGAACTAAGGGGGTGGAAAAATGGGATGTTGCTTGCAGTGGAAGGGAGAACCTGGTTTAAAACTCAGCCCTGCCTTCTCAGCCATGCAAACAAAATTTAACCGGGTGCCAATAGATACGAACAAAGTAATTCTTGTGGGGAAAGGGCCTCTGCCCAGCCCACTGCTTTGAAAAGAGCCTTAGGAGCCATAGTTTCATGTGGAGGAGATCTTCCTTCCCCCGAGAAGTAAGCACCACAAAAATCCTCCTGACCCCTTTCTCTGCAGGAGCCTGGCTGTGCCAGTGAAAGAATGAGATTGGCTAATTTCAGGAGAGGAATCTCTTTTTCTTCTACTGTAAGCAAAGTGTGCAGAAGGGCCATGACCATCCCTTACTGCCTAAGTTTCTCAGGGTTAGGCCAGAGCTTTGGCTCTGCCGTTAGACTTAGGGAGGAATTTTTACAGCTGGGCACTATTATTTATGTCTCTGTCCAAATCTGACCCCTTGTTGCATTTCCATGCAGTTAGTGATGTAAACACTTGCAGACACAAGTCTGTGCACCTACAGTTTTATTTCTGCCTTGCTGTGCTTTACTACCTGTGTCTAAGGCAGGGAGGTGAAGGCAGTTGCGCTCATCTTGCAGGGGCACACCTGAGTCCTTTGAGATCTACCAGCATCCTCCAGCTGCAAAGAAACACTGATTTTTTGGGCTAGTCTTTTTTTCTTAGCAAATCTAGAGTACACAGCAGTTAGCACAGATCTCATAAGGGTTGGATTCTGTATGTCTTGTCCTGTTGGTCATTCCCTGCTGACTTAAAGGTCTTCATGGCTCATAATCAGGAAGTCTTTACCACTCTCTGAACTTGAAGCTACATTGATGGTGTAAATGTGTGTGAACACATCCATCCCTGGAGGTTTTTAAGGTCGGGCTGCAAGTGGCTCTGGGCAGCCTGATCTAGCGGAAGGTGTCCCTGCCCATGGCAGGGGGGTTGGATCTAGATGATCCTTGAGGTCCCTTCTAACCCTCACAATTCTGTGATTCTGTGACCACCTGGATTTCCAAGGGAGGCAGACAGGAGGAGTCCAGATCCCCTTTGGAGAAGAGAGGCCTGGGGCTATGGATGTTGTACATGGTTCCTCATGCCTGTTTTTGACAGTTCTGCTGGCTCACCGAGGATGGATTTGCTGCTGTTGGAGGGCAGGGGGGAAGTGAAAATGAACTCAGTGCTGGACTTTGTTCAGTTACAGGTAAAAAACGTCATCTGCTTTGTGCCTGTTCATGTCAATACCCACCCTCCCTCACAGGGACTTGTGAAAGTGATTGGAAAGTTCAGGTAGAACTAGGGGGGGTGTTCTCTGATTCTCAGAGCTGGTAAAGCCATACAGAGATATTTAAACAAAATCAACCTCAACCTCTTTGCTTCTCCCAGTAGTGAGTAGATTGGTATTGCACAAGCCAGTGTCAAGATGTCAGGCTTATGTGCTGTTGTCTTTTAACTAGATGATGGTTTAGGTGTGCTGTGGATTGCCATTGCTACCTTTGTAATCCAGCTCAGATAGGTCCCATCCTGAAGCAGGGGTGTGCCAGCTGCCTTTGCAGGTGGTGTGTTTGGTGCTGGGTGAAAGGGAAGCCCATGCAGGCCTCTCGTAGGTGCTTTGGATCTGCTCACCATCATTTGCCTTCTTTCCCATCTGCTCTTGCCTGGGCCCTGCTCTGTCCCAAAGCACAGTTATGCTTTGCCCTGATAGCTCTAGTTCCTCCCAGTGGACTCTGGGGAACTGAAGTAAGGGCATGGGCTGTGGCTGCAGAAAGTGAAGGGCATAGCATCTTTGCTGTGACTTGTCCTCTTACCACCATCTGTTTTGTACTTGAAGCTGCAAAATACATTGGTGTGGGCTTAGACAATTCCAATAGGTTTCCATGACACTGTGAGTATTTAAAAATATATATACAATTAATGGGCTAATTTAGCTTCCCATTTTCTTTGGCCAGTGGGTTCTTCACAGGTACAGGTGCAGGTATTGGTTGCACAGGAAACAAGAGCAGAATGTTTTGTCCAGGAAGCCTGCTTTGAATACAAGCTATTATGCAGTTCTCTTGTAGCACAGGTTCCCTTGCTGTGCTCACTCTGCTGTCTTTACCCAAACCTGTCAATGCAGGCATGCAAATCTCTGCCCTTACTGCTGCATTTTGTACCCAGCCCAAACATCCAACACTCCTAAGCCCTTTTCTGACAGGATGTGTGGCTGGAGCTGGACACATGCATTGAAAATGGTGGTGTTCAGATGAGCAGACTCAGTCATGTTGTGTGTAGGGCCTGAAAGGATTGGTTCTCTCTGCTGAGCTGTGTGGGTGATGCAGTTTGTCAGCCTCCACCGCAGCGCAGGCTGAGCGCTCACCACCAGCTGCCTTTTCCTTTGGGCGCTCAAGTCCTGCCTCTTGGCCATCTGAGGTCTGTGGTTGTACTGGATGAGGTTACTTCTGTAAAGGGGACTGTCCTGGTGTCAGTGCCACGTGATCACAGAACATTAGGGATTGGAAGGGACCTCCAGAGATCATCCAGTCCAACCCCCCTGCCAAAGTAGGATCCTCTAGGAACACATCCAGCGGTCAGGACGTTGTAGCAAAGCGACTTGGTTTAGGTGTCCCCTGGAAAACTGCTCCTGTCACCAGTGCTAACTTTATTCTGCTGTGAGACTAAACAGTGCTGTTAACTGCCCTCAGCTTTATTTTCAGCCTTATCAGTGTGTTCTGGAGCCTCACTGGCCACTCGTGTGGCCATTCCTGCTCTGACGGCGTGAGAGAGATCAGGAAATGGAGATTTTGTGTGGCAAGATACAGGCAGAAAGGGAAGGCATAAACCAGAGGGTAATCTCCAAGGGAGTCAGTGCTGCATGTTAATTCAGCAGTGCCTGTTGATGAAAACTTTAGTGAATGCTATTATGTGGAATTTATATGAAGCCTGGGTTTAGGTAATCAGCTTTAATATTTATACTCTTAGGAAAAAAAAAAGAATCATTAGTAAGCATGCATAATTAATGAATAAATTATATTTTCCCTTTGTTTTCCTTCAGGTATAAGGAAATGCTAGATCTAGTGATATCACCCAGCCTGACTGTAAATAGAGAGTGCCCTGACAGACTGAAGCTTAACCTTTCTAACGTTTATGCCACAGCTCCAGATGACATAGAAGGTAGGCTGCCTCTTTTGCTTACTGTTTCTGGCTTTACCATGGTGTGTGTATATGTAACCAGGGGCAACTGGACATGGGCAAGGTCTCTCCTACTGCCAGTTTCATCTGCAGTATAGTGAGCAACTGAGATTTTTCAGTTGCCCTTTTTTTTTTTTTTTTTTTTTTTGTAGACACTTCAGTTGTGACTGAATACTTCAGTTCAGCAATGCAAACTGAATGCAGACAAAGCGAAGTGTTTTCTGTTTGGTGCATACCTGTGTGTAGTAGGTGCATAGCATGCACACGTGCATGGATGTGTTTGCTCCACTGGAGTAACTGCCGGGGTAAAACAGACTTTGTGCAGAGCTGGTTGTTCTGCTTTGGACTCCCCTAGAGCCCCAGTGGTGATGTGAACGTGAGCCCTGGGCTTTGATGGCTGTTGAGATGGGGAGCGTGGAGGCTCCCGGGCCCAGCAACAGATCACAGCCAGAAAACTTCCTGCCAAAGCAGCTCTGATCCCCACTTTGCATTGCTCTGAGATCATTGCTATCATCTCCAAACAGCCTCTGCTCTGAAGTTTCACATTTGGCAGGTACCAAGGACAAATTCTTTCAGTGGTTGAGGCTCTGATGGAAATTTATCTGCTCTCCTTCTCTCCCCCCTCTACCCCCACCATGCTGCTCAAGTGAAGGAAACAGAAGAATGTTAAATCTGCTAAAAAAATTATTGGCAAGTGATGCAGCTGAACTAGTTCTTGCTAGTACAATCCCAGCTATTGTTTGCTGCGGTCAGGATCTGTCAGCCTTCCTGTTAGAGGGGAGCTAGGAGAAGGCACTGGCTGCTATGCTTCAGGAGTGTGTTTAACTCTTCATTTTTGGGCTCTTAACAGCCAAGGAGGTGTTTTGCTTGCATGTTTGTGAAGGCATTAGAAATTGCCTGGTTAAATCAAGTACAACATGATTGCCTATGTACAGGAGCAATTGAAGGGATAACAATCTAAAGGAAACATCCTTTCAAGTGGATGTGTTTGCAGAAGAGATTAGAGCTAGAAATGATTTTTAACTACATTTTTTTTATGCCTGTTGGTGCAGTAACTCTTTGTTATGTGACACAAACAAGAGCCAACCTAGCTGTTGTACTCTTGCACACTGGTTTGCTAGTGACAACTCGTGTTGATGTGTTTCTCATAAAAATATTGCTGGCTCTTTTTCTGCAGAGTGATCCCCTGTGCTACCCAGGCTATGCTCTTTGCCTTGAAAATGCTTCTGGTTTAATTTGAAGAAAAGGAAAATACTGGTGTGTTTGTCAAGACTTAAGAGTGCCAGAGCTTGTCGTGCACTAAGTGCACACAAATGTATGCTCTGCATTACAGAGAGTTTTAATTTCAGCAAAATGAGAAATGGGGAGATTCAGATTGGATGTTAGGAAGAAGTTCTTCCCCATGAGGGTGGTGAGACACTGGAACAGGTTGTCCAGGGGGGTGGTAGAAGCCCCATCCCTGGAGGTTTTTAAGGCCAGGTTGGATGGGGCTCTGAGCAACCTGATCTAGTGTGAGGTGTCCCTGCCTGTGGAAGGGGGGTTGGAACTAAATGATCCTTGAGGTTCTTTCCAACCCTGACAATTCTATGATTCTAAGTCTAGCCACAATACTTACATAGATGTCTGGTCTCCTATCTTCACAAGTACTTACTGAGAGATGTACAAGTATCACCAGTACTTTCACGTGCCCCTGTTGACTGCAGTGCTGCACTTTGGGGTAGAAACACAAGGTTTAATTTGCCTTTTTTTGGCAATGACAGGAGCATGTCTTCCTGGCAAAGACAATGCCCTCTGTCTTTCAAAAAGGCAAGATTTGAATAGGTAATATTTTTCAAATAGGAAATAAAATGATATCTATGCTCAAACTGCCTGCTCTGCTGCTTTTCAGGTGTAAAAGGCATTATGAATTACATGAATGGGACCTGAAAAAAGTATATTCATTGAATTCTGTTTGGTAGTGAGGAACAGTGTAGCAGAAATGGTACAGCTTTTGTTTTCCCAGTCTAAAATCCTAATTTTTCTGAACTGTTTTCTTTCAGGTAGGTCAAAGCAAGTTTTTCATAGGGAGTTTGAAGGTGAGCCAGGTAAGCCCAGCCCAGCTTTGGATTTGAAACCCAGTCTCTTTTTTTGGTGTGTGTGGATGAATTTGTACATTTGTACATCACCATCCTTTGACAGTGGTTTTAAAACTAAATCTCTCTGCTTGCTGCTTGGGAAATAGGTTACTGGTACCCACTTGTGTTCTAAGGAGAGGAGCAGGGGTTTGCTGGTGGGTTTTACTTTTGTAAGGTGTTTCAGGGCTTGCAAGAGTGTGAAGGAGGAGCCCTTATGGTTCTGTTTCTGTCAGTGATTAGGGAGCTTCTGTAGTGACTGGGGCTGTACAGCTTTCACAGTCTCTCCAGTGGCACCCTGCCCAAGCTGTCCACTGCAAACAGATCAGTGCACAGAGCAGGTAGTGCAGGGAGTATCTGCAGGGGACACTGGAAGGGGACTGTGGTACTTACCCTCCAGTGGTGTTTTGGGGGTGTGCTCAGCCAGAGGGGGAGAACTGGACACAGCTTAGGAGAGGTGGGATCAGAAAAAGCACAAGGCTTGGATTTGTTGTGGAGGAGGTGCAATGAGAGGGATGTGGCACAGGAAAGCAGTTTGGAGGAGGAAGAGCGAAGGGTGGGTCACAAAAGTGCATTCAACCACAGCAGTTCTGGGAATGTACCCAACAAAGCACAAGAGCTTAAATCACTTCAGTGGTCATGGTGGTTGCTTTGGTAGCCTTTGGTAGCCTTCAGCATATGAGTCGGCCAGCCAAAGCCCAGCTTTGTGATCGATATCAGTCCCATGAGAAGAAACTGGTAGCTCAACCAATCAGTATCACCCTCAGTTAAAAACTGAATCTGTATTTGTTGTTAAGTGGAGAATAACTTTTTCACCTACTTTAGTTTGTGGGATTCACTGGAAACAAAGTCTTCTCATTCCTGTATGCTTTTCTCAACCCAGCAGAGATAAACACAGTGGTACCAGCTTGGCTGTAGAGCATGATGAAAATCCAAGACCCTTTAATTTTGTTTTCCAGGCAGCAGCAAAGCAGCACCACAGTGTCCTCTCCATCTGTACTCCACCAAGTGAGTGCTCATGCCAAGTGCTGTAATTTACAAACTGTGTTTTGCTGACCACCCCTCTCTGCAGATTTCTGTCACCTCAAGAAGCATTTGCCTTAAGCCCATCCACCTGTTCCTCTGCACGTCTCTGGCCCAGCGAAGTAACTGGTTCTTAATCTTGTTAGATATGGAGTGAAAGGTTTGAGGTACTGTTGACTGTGCTTTTGTACTCCTGGGAGTTGAAACCTCATCAGTTTGAATGTTGCTGTGTTTATGAGTGACCACAGAGGGACGTATTGAAATGTCAGGGGGTTCCCATGACACTTGCTTGTTTGGCAGACTTGAAATGAAAAGTGAAACATGGGAGTGTGGATTTTATTTGGTTTTATTTTTAGCTTGCACATGTTTTGCACAGTCTTTAAAGTCCCCATGCATTAAGGTAGCTCATAGCAGCAGCCATACACTGGAGCAAACTTCTGGCCAGTCTCCTCAATTCTGACCATTTATAAGAATGTCTGGAAGTGTTCTACATGTGCTCTAGAAGATCCTGTGCAGTAACTGCTGCCTTAGACCTTCTGTTTTCTTTCTGAACAGACATTATCCCCACATAGTGGCAGTTCCATCCTTCCCAACAATGGCAACCTATGGACAGACTCAGTACAGCACAGGGATCCAGCAGGCTGCTGCGTATACTGCCTACCCTCCTCCAGGGCAGCCCTATGGCATCCCCTCCTACAGTGAGTACTCTGAGCTCATGCTCCCTATGGGGACATTGTCCTCTTGCTCCTACAAAAATATATTTGAAGTCTTAAGCCTCAGGATGAAAGATCAGCTCTGTTCTGGCAATGTTCTTTTCTTAGGCTTAGAGAAAAATCTGAGTTGGTTAAACATTTGATCTACCAACTCTTGGTATCCTGAGTTACAGTTTGGAGCCAGTCAGTAGCAGGATATGAGACAGGATGAGAAACTCAGTTTCAGAAGGATGTGCTGCTTAGGAGGAGTAGCTGGTGAGTGTTCTCATGACTCACTGCCAAGACAAAGTCTCTTGCAGTTTGATATTTAGGTAAACTACACCTTGTCTGCCCTGGTTCCTTCTGGAGTTACAATGCTACAAGCTACTTCAAGAAAACCTCTTTTCTGTTGTTACAGAAGAACCAAGAAGGCATGGGTGAAACCACAGAGTATTTCAGTTTTGGAAGGTGTTTCATATTTAAATGGATGGTTGTTAGCTGTAGGTGCAGGAAACTTTCCTAACCCCAGCCAACTTTGTTCCCTGATTCCCTGCACAGCCTTGCCAGCAGCTGTGGGGAGACTGTGCTGCACAGGAGCAGCTGGGGGATTCAGGCAGGGACTAACTAAACCAGCACTAGTGAGGGAGGAATGCCTGGTGAACCTGTTAAGAGTGTCCTCAAGCTCTGCATGGAAACACTGAGCTCTTGAGGGAGCTGGAAAGTTCTTTCCATTCCTAAAGACCATAGAGACACTGCTCTTGCTTAGGTACAGCTCTTTTAACAGGAAGCTTTGGGCTCCTTCTTCTCAGCTGATCCTGTGAGTGCTGCAGCATTAAAATGGCTTCATGCTTTTGGTCCCACTCCTGTTTCCTCTTGTGCTCTTAAACGCCTTCCTTTGCTTGGCAGATAAAGTATCTCTTCCCAACAAGAAGCTTTTATACAGCCATTGACAAGGCTTTTACTGAAAGGAAATTCAATGCAACAGTCTGGAAGGCCAGGGAAATGGGCTTGGCAGAGCTGAAGCTCTACCAGGATGATTAGAGGAATGTTTTGAGACCCTTTCCTGGAGCTACTTATGTGTTTGCATCGGCTGGCTGATTTCCAAGGCAAACTCTGAACAGTTGTCCTGTTAGAGCAGGTGAAAGCAGAGCCATTTGCTACTGCCTGGAGTCTTTAGGGCATACATGTGTCAGGCCCATATGCTGCTTATAAATCCTGCAGATGACCTCTTAGCATCCTTGAGCAGTGATTTCCCTCCCCCAGCCTTTACAGCCTCTCTTAAGATACTCAACACAGCATATGAAAAACTCCACCTGGCTGCCAACCAAGAACAATGAAGCACTATTGTTTGGAGGCACAAAAATCAAAACTCAGCCAGTTTCTAGACAAAACAGAACATTGTGTGGAAATTAATTTGGTGCTAAGTTATTTCACTGTCTGACAACAATCTTTAGCCTTCCAAAAGGGCCCATTTGCTGAAGATTAATGGGAACTGGGGTAGGTTGAATGCTGGCCTGTGGAGTGCTGAGGTAGTTGGAAAGCTTGGGGTGTTGTGAGAAGCAGTTTGGAGATTCCTTCGCCTCTCCAGCAGCAGTGGAGCTGGATGCTTGCGCTGACAATTCACTGTCCAGGGAACCTTCCTGCACCTCACAGTGTAGCATGGGCAGCTTGTTGCTGACTTGTACTCAGATGGCACTGCAACTGCTAAAAGAAGTTCTTTTTGTGAGAGAAAACCAGCTCTGGGAGAGCTTTTTCCCAGCCTGAGCAGATGCAGCCTCGGCACGTTTTGCGTTAAGCTAAGAGCAGCAGGTTTGGTGAAAGGCACAGGAGTGTCACTCGGCTTCTGGCAGGGTCACCTCCAAGTGCTAAAAAATGACAGCAGCCTGACGAGGGTGGAAATGCAGGGGCAGAGCATCAGCAGGGGCTTTGTTCAGTCGCAGCTCTCAGGGTGTGTCCCACAGGCATTTTTTTTGTTTGGTGCAAATCGGCTGTGCAGAGGAGGGAAGGCTGCTGCCCAAAGGCTGCACAACAAGCCTCACCTTTCAGCTGTTTATTTTAATAATACAGCTGTACAACCTGGGGAGAAAACAGCAACCAGCAAAGGTTTCATCTTGCAATGTTTAATTCAGCTATTGCTGTTCTCCCTGTAAATATTCAGTTTAATTGCCTGTTTATAGTAATGAAAAGATTTTTGTGGCTTCAGGGCTTACCTGTTGTTGCTGAGCTGTGTGCTGTAGCTAGCTGAATAGATGATAACCCTCCTGGATGGCTTGCCAGGAAATACTCTGCTACCAATCCATGAAAATACAATGCAAGTAAAAGATAACTTTGAGAACAAGTCTGGAGGTTTTGCTGAAGGTCCTGGTGCTTTGTTAATCATTGCTTGCATCTGATATCTATTCAGAAGGTTCCGGAGTCAGTGAGTGTTTTAAAATTCTAAATCAAAGCTACTTGTTCAGAAACTGGTTTTGAAAACAGTATTAGTGATGATTGTTTTCCCATCTAGCAAAAGTTCATTCATGTATTGGTAGAGGATGCAGCTGATTCAAATATTATTTGTGATTAATTTACTTAACTATTTTTTAAGAGCTCTGTTGGGGTAATATAGATCATTGCAAAAAATGTAAGAAAGTATGGGAGTTGGGGGGAAGAAGGTAGTGGTGGGGAAGAGTTTATTAGATTAATTGGGAAAAATTGTTAATTCCTGAACTTGCTTTATATGACAGACACTCATGTTCTGCTCTTGGTTCCTATTCTATGCCCCAAAGGCATCAAAACAGAGGACAGCCTGAGCCACTCCCCAGGGCAGAGTGGGTTTCTCAGCTACGGATCCAGCTTCAGTGCCCCAGCAGCCGGGCAAGCGCCCTACACGTACCAGATGCACGGTGAGTACAGCCTGGTGCCTGGCAGGATGTGCTCCGAGGAGCCAGAACCCTGTACCCCCATATTAAACCACCTCTTCTTCTGCAATTACAATCAAAAGCTTAGGTCTGGGCAGCCCAGATAGGGAAGGAGGTAGGTCTGCATAGATCTGGTTTGCTCATCAGGACACTAACTTCTGGCATTGATCACAAGTGCGCCCTAGCAGAACCTTGCCTCTGATCAGAGGGAGCTTTGCCTCTCTGCAGAAGACTGTTTGGTTTGGACTTTGTCATGGGTTTAAGCACTGGAAGTCTGAACCATGGAGACAGAAAGTCCTCAAGGGGGGCTAGACAGTCCAGGAGGTGGACCCAGGAAATGGTAATTTTGTGATTCAATCCCCTAACTCTGCTATCTCTTTATAAACTGGCAGCAAGGCCAACTCAGTCTCTTTTCTCCCTCCAGCCTGCTCTCTCTGGTGGGAGCTCCGATCTGGTAACATATGGGGGGAGTAAGCCTACAGGGGCCTGACTCATCTGTCCTGTGCATTAGGCCTGTTTAGGCCTAATGGAAGGGAGACAGTGAGGCAGGGGGGCAGAAAAGGAGCACTGGGGCTTGTAGTTTAGTCTGGTTGGGAGAAGAAAGGTTTTTTGGGGTTGTCATGTATCCTGTATGTGTATTAGGTGTTAAGGATTCACGTGTTCTGTACTGTCCTGTGTATTTTTGAAAATGGTTCTGTATCTCTCCCCAATTCAACGAGAGGGTCTTTCTTTTACTTCCTTTGGGCATAAAAATGTATCTGTCCACTCTTAAAAGACTTCTTAGTTAATTTTGTGAGTGCATACCTGGGATTGTTGCAGAAGTGTAAATTCCTACATTCTGAAGCAAAACAAAGGTGTTTCTACGCTTCATGCAAACAGGACTCTTAAGTATCATGCTTCTTGCTTTGTGCTGTCCTGAACAACCTGCTCTTGTGCTTAAACTGCTGGAGATTCTCTCCACTGTTTGTTGTGTTTTTTGTTTTTTGTTTTTTTTTTCCCAAAAGCTTATACCTTAATACTAAGAAAAAAAAAATTGGTTTGCTGTTAAGACACAACTGATACCTGCTAGGATGCATCTGCCTGTTTTAACTCCCAAAGTACCAACATCGTTAATTACCTACAGACTTCTGAGGTAAGGTTCAAAAGAGCAGAGCTGAGAGCAGAAGTTTCTTCCTCAAGGTTACTGAGCTAGAATTTAGTAAGTTTAGAATAACTTTCATTGCTGTTAGACTAATAATTGACTATAAACCAACGAACTGGATTCCCTTAAGGCTTCACAGACAGTTCTTTGTCCAGGTTTATAACACTTTGGTTTCATTGTAGAAGCAGAAAGGCTAAAACATACTTCTCTTTCTAAAAATTCAAGTTCTTTTCTGGTCATTCCACTTGAGGAGCTGTATGAAACACCAGCTGTCAAGAGACTGATGAAAGAACAGCAGATGACAGGAGCCACAGCATAACCATTTCAGCTTTATCAATTGTTTCACATATAAGAATTAATGAATATATTTTGGAAAAAAAATTATCCCTAAAATGTTACCATCTCTGTGCTCTGGGACTGCAGTTTCATTCCTCACCTGTAGGCCTTGTGTTGTGAGTGCACTTTGGTGTCTGTGTTGAACTTGGCTAGTAAAAGCAAAGGTTAGATTTTGTCTTCTGCTAAACCTCAGCACAGCTGCATTTTAAGGCACCTTGCATTAAGCATGAATTGCCAAGAGTGCATGAACTGAGCCAAGCATTAAGAACACATTTCCAAGAGATCAAAATGTTTTCCTTGCTGTCAAAGACATGGCAGCAGCACAAGTGATCATACCTCTGGTAGTTTAGGTATTGGTGACTGGGAAGAGTCAGGAAGCTCATCAGCCTTGCAGGCTGAGCATGCAGCACACTGCTGTGGCTGTACATATCGAGACTGGGTGGTTTAAAAGCAGCTCAGGCACAACTGCAGCAGGTCTCCTGGCAGCAGTGCCAGTCTGTCTGTCACCTGCTCTCTGCCAGGCTGTTTCACTGGAGGGAAGACATCACTCCAAGAGGATTGACTTCCATGGGGAGAAGGTAAATGCACACTAAGCTCTGCCTTGGCTTCATCCTTCCCTCAAAGGTTTTTCCAAGAGTTAGAAAACCAAAGAGGAATTGCATGGTGTTCCCAAATTCTTGTGGAAGCCATGGAAGCGGGGAGAGATCTGAAGTGTCTCACTTTCCTTTTTTGATATTATTTGTGGTCCTTTTTAGGTCCTCTGGGCAAGCGTTCCCTAGGCCAGTGCTCTGCTATTGACTGAAATCTCTGCTTTTCAGATTTTGGGGCCAGCTCAGTAATGCAAAAGGTGACAAAGAAAAACAGTTTCTGCAAGTGGCAGGTGCTTATTTCAAGGCAAAGGGAGCCCGAGTGAATGTGTCTTCCTGTTGTAAACAACTATTTCCACCCTTCTTCTCCTTGCTGATGAGAGGAAGGGACTGGAGCTCACTGACTGTGCAGTTTATTTACCTTCCTGAGTGCTAGTGAAAGGTTTGAGTGAGGAGCTGGGAGCCTTCCTGTGCTGAGTGCCACTGAGGAATGTTTTCTCACTGCTTTCCCACACCACAGCATTTGGGCTGGGGAGCTGGTCCCTCAGTTCACTGATACAAGCAAGCAGCTCTCCATGCCCTAGCTCCAGGACCATTGAGACTTTTCCTAGTTTCCATCACTGCCTTTAGTCTGGCCTGGGCAGGGATTCTGGGTGATGGGCGAACCCAGCTGAAAAGGGCAATTTTTATTTATGAATTTTTATAAATTCAGTTTTCAGGGGGACTTCTAAGAGTCAAGCTCTTAGCCTCCACTTCAAGGAAAAAATGTTTACTGTGTTATGTTGAAAGGGAGATCTTGAAGAGGGTAATAAGCAAGGACAATTTTCTCCAGGGGCTTGTGCTGCTCAGTTTTCTGTTTATGTTAAGGGTGAGGGGAGAATGACTTTATTAAGCTCATCTCTGCAAGTGTTGTAAGATGGTGATAGCTCAAGTACATAAGTGAAATTATGTTGATATTGTTTGCCTCCATTGAGAACCAGCTCCCAGAGCAACACAGTGAAGTCTTCTGCAAGGGGTCAGACTGAATTTTGAGCCTCTGTGACTTCTCCTCACTGTCTTGTCTAGGAGTTACGTGGTCCAGCCAGCAAACAGGTAGCCGTTGTAGGTGTGTTCTGCCAGTCACCTCTTGGGTGACAAATACTTTGTCTCACCGGGCTCTGTGACAAACATTCTCCTTCAGGAAGTGCCAATGCAGTTGGTGCTCGTTTGTTTCCTCAATGCAGTTGGTGGTGGTGCTGGTTTGTTTCCTCTCATGTTTGGCTGGCACCAGCAGTAACTCTGGCAGGGACAGGTGGGCTGTGTTGCAGCTTCACCTTTCTGCTGGCTATTGTGGCAACATGCTTCTGAAGCCCAGTTCTCCCTCTCCTAAGCCTGCTTTTGTTGCTGTATCGGTGTGAGCTGAAATTCCCCCACTCCCCCGACAGTAACCAGGCTAGCCCAGTCTGGAAGCAAATGAAGGCTGTATTTACAAGCAGAGTCTAAAATCTACGATGAAATGCAATGAATATGTACAAATATACAAAATTCACAACATTTACAAATATATACAATCAACAGAAAAAGCACAACTGATCTCCCTTTGCTTCCCCCCAAGGGGACCCTCCCAAAGGGGCCTCCGTCTCCCAGGAGCTTCCCCCCCAGACCCCCCTGGACAGAGAAGCAGAGTTAGTTAAGCAGAAAGTTGTTAACTTAGCTGCCAAGGTGAGTGTGTTATCTTCAGCCAGAAGAGAAGAAGAAACAGCAGCCAGACAGCCCAGCAACTGCCCCCACTGCCGAACGCAGAATGTGCAGAATGCCTACTTTGTTTTGGGTAATAGTTCTTAAACATTTCTATCTATCCAATGGAAGTGTTTAGAACAATCGTTATTTTGCTTTCTTACACCCAATAGTGACTTATTTACATTCTTTCACTTTCTCTGTTCTGAACTTTGCAAGGAAAAATTAAAAAGACAGTTTCAAACCATCACAGTTGCAAACACAGATGACACAGGTATGAGGGGGTAGCACTCAGCTTTTCCTTTTTAACTCTGTTTATCAACTATAGTCTGGTTCTTGAGCGAGAACAGAATCCACTACAAAGGAAGAATGAGGACAGAATATTCTTCTGGTCATCAAGTGGTAAAGAAAAAAGGGATTTTACAGCCAACCAGAAGGGGAGATCTATTTTTGTACTTCCCTGCTATGAAAATAAATTAAATGTGGGAGGGCTAACAAGCCAGATAGCTAATGCAATATGGCACACGCACAAAAAAATATAAAAGATGAAATTGGCAAGTTCCATAGCTCATAAAACTGACAAGAAAAGATATCACAGAGCTACCATAGATTGAAATAATGTTTTTTTAATTGCCATGTAACAGTGGATACGGTAATATACCATCAGAATCTGAGTAACATTCAAATAGACTGAAATCTTTTATTCATTTTGTTACTCTGAAAGAGATTTTACTTATCTCTGATTTTGTTTTGGGAATTTTTGTTTGGTTGGTTGCTTGGGTTTTTTTTTGTTAACCAGTGCTTGCATTAAATTTTTTTTCTTTGAAGTGATTAATTTGCAATGCTGGCAAATAAATGTTGTTTCAAGGTCCGTGTAATTTCATAATCAGTCCTCATGTAAGTGTACCATTACAGCAACAAATCCCCAAGCAACACCCTAAGCCAGATTTTAGGAGCACGTTGTGCCTTTCAGCACACATTTCTGCATTTTCTGACAATTCAGTAGGACAGTGATTTGCTCAGACTTTTGCTAAAGTTATTAGTCAAGGATAGAAGTTGAACATAAGATACAAAGATTACGTTCAACTTCTGCCCCAAGGAGCTTACTGTCTTCCCTGGCAGTTGAGGAAAGCTCTTGCTGAGGGTGAGGGGGAAATCTCTGGCATATAAGAAAGCTATCATTTAATGAGCTATATAAAATACAAAGACAAAACTGTTCCAGCACATTAGCTAGCGTAGGAAACCATCAGCTCTGCAGAGGCAGCAATAGCAGCCAGCTTGGAGCATTTCCTGTGGCTGCAGGAGCATGTGCTACCCCTTCATTGCACATCAGGCCATCTCTTCTCAGCTTGTCATTAATCCCTAGGCAAGGCCTTGCTCTTCAGTTATTATTGCTAAAATGACAGCTGCTATGAAACTGGGAAGCTGCACAACACTTAAAACGGTGGCCAAAAACCACTGCAGATAATGTCACTGAGCAGGAAAGGATTCGACCACTTGGTTTTCTTTATTCTCCAAATCAGTCTGCCCACAGAATGCTTTTTGTGTTACAAAGGAAAATCCAGTTATGTGACTGGGATGCCATTCCTCTGCCAAGGAATTGCAAAGCAGTATTGAGTTTGGTACAGGCAGAAATTTGGGGCCAAAGACCTACCAGTGAAATTCTTTGCTACTGCTGAGAATTTGTTTTCTTTGTAGAGTTTGTTCTGATCAGCTGTCACATAATGAATGAATAGAAAGCAGCTTTTCTTTTTTTGCAGTGCTGATTTGCAATGCACTAATTACATACATTGCTTATGTCTGTGGAATGAATTGCCCATGAATTTTTCTACTGGCCTGAGACCAAGTGAAAGCTGAATATTTAATCAATTGTGATGTTTTATTGTGCTGGAAAGATTTTGGCTCTTGTTAATATCTGGATCATCTAGACAAATGTTTTTCCAAGAGCTGCCTGAATTTCTTGCAGTTGTGTGCCAGTTTGTGTTACATATTTAATATGAGGCCATAAATATCTCTTTGGCATGAGCAGTTAGCTCTGCATGCATGAGTTTTGCAGAGGAAGTGGCATGTTTAATTTTAAGTTGGATTCTTTAAGTACCTCGTGATGAAATGTGTGAGAAGGGGAAATTTCAGTCTGCACTTGAGAAGTGTGGCTCACGCTTTGGCATGCAGATAGTGAACCCATCTGAAGTCCCAGAAAATGAAGGAGAGCAGGAGCATGTCCTCAGCAAACTGTCACTCAGATGCCTTGGGTTCATAAAGCTCAGACCTCAGTAGAAAATGAGCAGCCTCTTTTCAAACGCTTCTGCTCCACAGCTGGTTTGCATTAGCTGCAGCCTAACGCTGCGGCAGCAAAGCTCTGCTCTGCCCCGCTCTGTGTCGAGTTCAGCGGGGAGAGGCCTCTCTTCAGGAGGGGTCAGACCTCACTTTTTACAGTGTAAATACAAGGGTCCTCAGAATAACAGCAGTCTCCCTTTCAAAGATTCTTGAACACCAGGGGCTGACCATGCTACATTTGCTTTGTTTTAAAATGAGCAATCTTACAGGGGCGGGAAGTCAAGGGGAGAGGCAAAGGTGTTGACAGTGATGCAGTGTAAGCTGCAAGGATCTGTGCTACTGCTACCCAAGGAGAAAACCCTGCTCTGACTTCTCCCATTTATTGATTTGTTTGAGGTTCCATTCAGAGCTCATTCCCTGTTTATTGTTAAGCAAGAAGGGACTTGGGAAAAAGGCTACTGGAAGGAGACCCCAGCTCCTGAAGCTAGGGGGGAGAGCATCTGTGTTTGTAATAGAGAAATGAGCTGGCAGATCATCTGTGACTTCTGCTCTGCCTGTGCTCATGTCAGAAGTGTTTGGATGTCACAGAGGCTTCTGTTGGTGGATTTTGTTTTCATCACTTTTGTCAGATGTCAAAAAAACCCAAACCATAGGAGGGAAAAACCTTGGGAAATTGTGAAGTTGACCTTGTTATTCAGCTTTTCATGCAGCTGGCATAGAAAATGCTAAAATGTTGTAGAAGCTTCACTAAATAGATTTGGTCAAGCTAATCATGGTCTCTTGACAATGTCTAGGAGGCTATAGAAGAGCTGGGTCAAGGAACATCAGATGTGCGTGGACAAGCACTTCCCAGTTAGGAAACACCAGAGTTGTGATGATGGTGCAGTGCTGTTGCTGCTTTCTGTCCTATCTCATTTCCAGGGGCTGTGTGAGGTAATACTCTGGAGGAAAAAATAAAATGCAGGCATATCATCAAAGATGAGGGCTGTGGACAGATAAGGTCTGACCCTGCTTCAGTTAGCACAGACCGTGCAACTCAGGAGCTTCCTAACTGCTGTGTTGGCACTAAGCAGCACTCTAGCAAGGGCTTTTATACCTGATTTGGATGCACTCTTTGTGTTGGCAGGGTTTGAGCACTGACATTTCTGTACGACAGCACTGTGACCTCTAGAGCTACAAGAATACCTGCACTGTCTGAAGAGTCCATCGACAGTGGCTAAAGATAAAAAGAGGAGGATATAAACTTGGCACACAGTCTATAGCTGACAGATTAATTCAAGGTGATCAGGCAATTCCAGGACACAGATCATGCTGGGTTTGTCCCTTTTTTTATGCTTTTCTCTGACACTCACTGCTGGCCACTGCTGTGCTTTTTTTTCTGGAGGCACTGGAGTACTGAGGTCAATTTTTATCCCCAGTGTTATAGGGCAGTTAGATTTTATGCTGACCAGGGGACTGAAATCTCATAGCCACTAAACAACACAGGAGGTGGCAAGTCCATTTTTCTTTTATCATGTCTTGGTTTCTATTAGTGGAGAATTGTGTCCAGGATGAAAATAGCTGGAGGAACCTTTAATCTTTGATGTCCTTGGAGTCACCCAAATAAAGTCTTTGCTGATTTAAACAAGGGGCTGCAAAGAAACAGTTTGCATTGTGGTTGTAAGGATGTTCCCATCTCTTGTGATTTGTTTTTGAAGACAATCGACTGTGATTGATTCCTATGGCTGCAGCAGCATTTGGTAGAAGTGGTTAAAAGGAACACTTTCCCAAAAAGGAATAAAATTTAATGTCTTTGCCATGATTCAAATCCTGAGAGTAGATATAAACCATCCCAGCACTTTCAACACCATTGTTGAGCTGGATTGAGCTATACAGGTGACCAGGCTCAAAAGGATGGTAAAAGCCAGGCCCTTAAACTGCTCTGGTCATCACTTATTAAAGCTCTGTGAGGCTCTCTACGTTGAGTACTCCCAGAAGCAGGCAGCTGGGGAAGGGCTTTGACTCAGAAAAGCTGTGCTGTGAAATGTTTGATGTCAATGCTCAGACTGCCCTCTAGCACCTGGGCAGGCTAGTAGGGCTGAACAGGATTGTACTTGGAGACAAACGGACATCATTTAAATGGGTTGTGTATCTGCAGGAGGTGTTCATGCTTCTAGGGGCAGCCACTGCTGGTGTCAGGGGCTGTGACACTGCAGAATCATGCTTTTTACCTAGGTTCAGAGAGTGTGCTCTTCCCTGGACTGAGTCCTTCCAGACAGAAACATGAGGCTGGTTTTGGGGAAGGGTTTGTTATGCCTGATGGCAAACAGTCGACAAATATGTTGCAAAGTACATATGGGTTGAGTTTTTCTTCTCCTTTAACAGGGCAGATAGTCTTGAAATACCTCCACAGCTGACAGCCATGCAACATTTTATGAGTTTTCTTGCCCAATAAATGCAGGCAGATGTTGTAGGATTTGGAACCTTACAAGGCACTGGAGTATAGCTGGTGGGAGGTAATTTTGATGAGTGCTTAACCTCTCACTAAAAAAGTAGCAGCTTGGAGAAGGCAATATTTACTGCAGGAAACATTAGCTTGTCAGAGAGCTCAAGCACTGCAAAGAACCTCTCTGAATGACCATGCAGGTCTTCAGCCAGATGTTCTTCATAGCACAGAGTAATGCACACTCTACTGGGAGTTACTGAGGCCTTTCCTTGCATCACTCACAGCCAGTGTTGTTTCCTGTAGGAAAACAGCTTGCTGGTGTAAGAATGCACAAGCTTGTGAAGTGCCAGGCAGTTCAGCTGAACCCTGCAGGCATTTATTGTATTAGTGCTAGGTGAGCAAAGAGTCCTTGGAGAGAGCTCTCCCTGGAACCCTGTGTGATACAGCTGCATCTTGGATCTCAGCATTGTTGTTCTATTTCAAGCACATTCAGAAGTGCTCGTGATGGTCTCCCTTTGAAGACCCTCATCTCAGTCCGCTGCTCGACCTTTTGAGTGTTCATGGACTCCCAGTTTCTGCTGGCTTGCCAGGAAGCTGTGATAAATGCTCTCCTGCCCACCTCTGCTGAACCTGGCTGTCTCCTCCTCCAATGGTTAAGTATTTAATTGAATGCTAGCAGTGCAAGCCATCTATTTTCCTAAATATTGCAACTTACTCTCTTTTGGGCAGTAGAGGAGGCCTGGAGAACATCTTGCTGTTGTCAGGGTCCCTTTGAGCTGTGAAGCGCAGGGACACAACCTTGATTTTCAAAGCTTGCTGTGGTGTTGATCTGGGCTATACCACAGGCCCCCCGCTGTCTGCAGCCACAACTTCCTAAGACACCCATGTTCCTCTCTCATGCTGTGTATTCATAAGCTGGAAGAAAAAGCCTTCTTTAGCACTGCCAGAGCTTAGTTCTGAAGATACTGAAAATAAGAATATTTCATTATTTTCGTTACTTGCTCTTTCCTGGAAGGGAGGGAAATAACCACAGCCTGCTGTCACAGAGACTGAGACAGAAAGGGGAAGACTGAGTAGAAGGAGAAGCTGGCTTGGACGTTGTTGCAGGAGCACAGTGCAGATGACACACCATTCAAATTACCAATGATCATTTAAAAATACTTGAATTAAAAAGGGAGTGAGGGGGGAAATAGCAAATGAAATCTATCTGTGTGCAAACAGAAATCTACCATCAGTCAGCTCACAAAGGGTTTCTCTGTACATGGTGCCCTTGGACACTCACACAGAGAAGGGCCACGTCTCCTTATCAAGGAAGAGCCATGGCACTGGCTCTGTGCAGCCTGTGCTGCTGTTCCTGCAGTGTCTGTTCATGCCAGTGTGGCTGTGACATGCATCCTTTACAGCAGCGTTTACAGTGCCACACATCTGAAGAGCTCTTCTACTCTACAGCCCAGATTGTTTTATTACCAGCTAAATGTTCTTTAAGCTACCTGTGAATGAGGGCATTGTGACATTTAGCAACTGATTTGATTGAACACAGATGCAAACCATATTCCATATGGAGAAGATCCAAAGGGAGAGATCCTAGGCTTGTTTCTGATTTGCACGTATGAGTTTGAATGCAAATGCTGGACGTTGAGCTACCCAGATAGATGGAAGCAAATTGCTTGCTCACACAGCTACAGTACTGCAAATGTAAGATTAGCTGCAGTTTGGGGCAGTGTGCTGTCCTCAGAGGTCAGGAACAAAAGAAATGAGAAAGTAAAGAGTCTGTGGAAATGGGCAGTATTCTTTCAGAGCTGGGGGAGGCTCAGTGGTTCATGTGCACTGCTTACCAAGAGGCTTCCTGCCTGTGCCCCATGCCCCACCAGCAGAGCTTTCTGATGTAAGCCCAGTCTGTCTCTGAACAGTACAAGGAGTTCCAGCATTTGGGAAGGCATCTGCCAGAAATGGCTCTGTGGGGAGCAGGGCTCCATTGATAATCCCAGCATACAATGTCTGCTGATAACTTCCCAGTGTTTCTTGAGTTTGAAATTAACTGCTGCAAAACTGAAGTGGCACATGGCAGAACTCATTTTATTACAGAAATGTTTATTTCTTATCAGCACCTTAAGGAGGAAAAGCACAAGTTTGGGGCCAGTTCTGATAGATGTTCTGAGCGACAAGGCTGCTCACAGAAACTGGAGCTGCAAGGCTTCATTCTCTGCACATGAAGAGAGAGGATTTATCCTGCTCTTCATTGCCTGTGGTGCCTGTTTGTTTTCTTTCCATTTGAACTAACTGTGCATCATTGAAAACATCTCTCCAGTCTAGCCTGTAAACTGGAACAGGAACTGAGCTACAGCTGTCCCCAGGAGCCAGCTCTAGTCCCCAAGACAAAGGTCGATGTTGAAATGAAATATTTCTGAACATTCAAGAACTTTTTTTCATCCACATAACTGATTTTTTATTTTTTTTCCCTCCCAGCTTTTCATCCTTGTTCAGCTCTGAAGAAACTGATGTTTTAGTAGCTTTGGTTGTTTGGTTACCTCAAGTTCTATAACTGTTGTAGTGCAGCAATCATGAGCTGGGCAGCTCTCAAGGTATACCCCAGGGGGTGGCTGCATTCTCTGAATGTGATGCTGTGTGGCAGGAAAAGGGTTGTGTTTGATCTCAGTTTAGACAAGCTTGTCTCGAGTGATGCTGCTACTTGATCAGGATACACTGACAAAGCCTGGAATAAGTGGAAAAACCTGAGCTGCCAAAATCTGTTCCCAGGCCTGTAGAAGTTCAGGCTGTAGGAAACACCAGTCCTAGGCACTCTCACAAGTGTTTAAGTACATAGGTGAACAACCAGGGAGTTCAGTTTCTGTCTCTGCACCACAGCCCTTCCTTTTGAGAATTCCCTGGACAGGGGGACCCAGACTGCAGCAGCCTCTAGGGACACCTTGGGTAGCTCAGCTAAAATGGCAAAAGTATTTTTTGTGCAAAGCCCTATGTGAAATCCAGCACACAGGCTCTGCCCACAGCTTAAGGTGGGAAGCTGTAGAGCATGAATCATTTCTCATCCTCTCAGCCCTGTGTCTTCTCCCTTCTCACGCACCTGAGCTGTGTATGATGGGCATGCTGCCTTTACACACCTGATACAGAGTTCAGGGGGAGTTCATTCCAGTTGTGAAAATCCTTTTTATCATTCTCTCTGGAAACCATGAAGCTGTGGTATCATTTGCAGGTAGCACAGCAATAAACACGTTCTCATCAAAATTTACACATAAAGTGTGAGTCCCTGGAGGTAACTCATCCCCCTCTTGGCAGCACTAATAAAGGATGATGGATTGTTTCTAAATGACAGTGCAGGAAGATCCAAAATTCCCCCCTGTATTGTTTGGAGCTCTGGTGTACAAGAGCTGTTTTGTGTTCTGTGGAAATTGTGTTTGCCTGTAAGTGCTAGGCCTTGATTTCTTTCCTAGTGGTAAGAGGTGCTGAGTTCCCAGGGAGTGATTTCATCCTGCTGCATGCTCCTGGCTTGTGGGGAACTCTGCAGAAAAGCAAACTTGGCATGGGTGGGAGGTGGGGAGCTGCCCACAGCTGAGTACATTGCTTCGGGGTGTTGCTCTGGGCAGTCTCCCCATGTGGGCTGTGGGGAGGAGAAGGGATTGGATACTGATCCACCCAGACCTGTCTCTGAGAGGTGAATGCCAGGAAGAGGCATCACCTGAACTCACCTCCCCAGCCAGCACATGCAGGGGGCCTGGGGAGGCCCAGGCTGTCACCTACACCCTCTTTATTTCTCTCTCTGCTTTTTTTTCCCTCTCTGCCCTTTTCTTTTTAAAGACTACATGTGGCAGCAAATTAGTTGTGGAGGGCAGAGTCTTCCCTCTTATTTTTCTTTGGCTGGAGATTTCTCTCTCAGATCATATGCTTTGTAGCTGTCCTTGGCAGAGGGGAGTTTTCTCCGCTGTCCATTTCCCCCCCTAATCTGGCATCTGAAAATCAAACCCAGTGGATCTTTGGACGAAGGTTGGCACATGAAGATGTGCAGAGAGTCCTGTGGTTAAAACAGCCCAAAGTCATTCATGCGGTAAGAAATCAGAGAAGAAAAGAAGGCTGAATGCCTAAGTAGGGCTTGGTCTGTTGGTTCGCAGAGGTGACAAAATGAACCTTGCACAAGCCCACTATAGCCACACAGCACCAAAACGACGCCCCTGGCACTCTGGAAGCAGCAGGCCTCAGTGCTCTCTGGAGCCTGTTGTCTTCCGGTAGGATGGAAAAGTGCAAGTTTTGCCTCCTAGACTTTGGAGCAAGACCTGTCACAAACCACTTGAAGGTTTTTAGTGTAGGTTCTCATGCAAGGACACAATCATAAAGGGAAGTTCTCTACCCACTTGAAACAGAAAGCAGGACAGACTGGAGTTAAATCAAGACTAGAATGTGCTGGGGATGCAGGATCCAGAGGCTGAGAAGCTTGCAGCTGTCCTACCACTTCCCTGATGGGAAGCAGAGCACTGTTCCTGTAAGTCTGTCCTGAACCTTTACTTTTCCAAGAAGAGAAGAGAATGTGTGTGTGTGGCTGCAAACATAACCTGAGGGATCCTTCTACAGGAAAAGATGATAAAAAAACCTCTTCCATTATTTATTGGAAACAAGGTAACTGACTCTTAAATTTGGGCTGAATCCTTGTCTTCCAGCTTTGTTTCCCAGCTCCCTTAAAGTGGTTTAGTGGAATGCTTGCCCTTGAGTGCCTTTCAGTAAGCAGACTTCAGCAGTGGCCCTAAGTCTCTACACCCTGTGTTTGTCAACATTTGTGATGCACTTTTTTCTACTGAGCTAGTAATTATTTCCTGTTGGAAAGGGTTTGTATTAACATATCCTGTTGATTCTTAATGTGGTTTATGCCCATGATATTCTTTTTCTTAGGCACAACAGGGATTTACCAGGGAGCCAATGGCCTGACAAATTCTGCAGGATTTAGTGCTGTGCATCAGGTATGGTTCAGCCTTGTCACAGACTGTAAACACCTGGAGATATGGTGGGTCAGAGAGCTGGTTTTGATGGTTCCATCTCATTAAGGGAGGTACTGCCACATGTCTGGCTGAGCACCATTCTGCTCTGCTCCCAAGGCCTGTCCATGTGCTGCACCTCCAGGTGCCTTGATTACTTCCAAGGTGCTTGTGCAAGCATCTGCATTGATGCAGCTCAGTGCTTGCAGGAGGAGGGTGTCCCAGCAGTGTCTACTGTGCTGCTGTGGCAGTGCCAACAGTTTCATCATTCCTCTACCACCTTACAACTTCCAGATAAGGTTTCTGTCCTCTGCAGAGAGCTCTGCTTCTCGGATCCTGCCTGGCTGCCTTGGCACTGTGTAGTGAACGTGAACAATTGAAAGAGGTGTTGGGAGGCCCTGACAGACACTGAGGCCTCTGAGCTGCCTGGTGCTGCCTTCTTTGAGAGCACACCTGTCTGTGGGCTGCATGCCTCAGCTACCTTGATAAATGTCTGTGTATAATAAACAGCACGATACAGACACAAGGCAGATGTTTTTCAGCAGCAAATGGCCCTTCATGGTTGGGCTAAACAAATGAATGTTTTGGGTGGCCAACAAATTCAGTTCCTTGTTTGGAAGATGATTGTTGACTTGTTTGGGTTTATTTAATGACAGCAGTGGGCAATTTCTTTATTATTTCAGTTCTGAATAACAACATCAGCATTTGCTGGTAGAAGAGCATTTGATTGGAGCATGGGGGTTACCTAAGGAGGGGGGAAATAGTTGGGCTGTTTTCATTGTTTTGTGATAATCTTTAAGAGAAAACAATGACATTCTCTCATTTCTTTTTCAGTTCAATTGTTTTTATGAGAACTTGAGTCTTTGTTCTTGAGAACTCCCTGGTGATTGAAAGTTAATGAAATAACTGTGTCACAGACAAAGATGTAAGCTGTTAGGAAGAAAAGGGCTATTAGTCTTGCTAGAGACTATTTGATATTTAATTTTGTTTAATACCAGAGACAAATTAGCATTTCTGAGAAAATACAAACCTTTTGCTGACAGACAATCCCCAGAGCATGAACACAGTTGCCTACCTGAAAAAGGCAGAAAGATGGACAAGAGCAGGAGCTGCAATTAAAATGAAGAGAAACAAATTTAATCTTTCATGTTTTAATTGTCCAGAGAGAAGTTTTCTAATCTGTTCCAGTTTCCTGCTTCTCACAAAAGAGGGTGTATGAGGGTAATGGTATGAAGTTTGTTTGGGAGCCTTAAAAGCAAGACAAAGTGGTTTGTGATGCCTCAGCTCCCCAAGGTTCATTTTTCTCTAGGCAAGGAAGATGTCTCAGGCATTTAGTTCTTTTTGAGAGAGTTGGACAATCTCAGCTGTGAACATTGCTGGAAAACAATTGCTGCTTTTCCTTTCTTTCTTCATTTTTGTAACTTTTACAGCTGATCAGAAAATACTGTTGATCATGAGAAAAATGCAGCCTGTTTTGCTCCTTCCCTCGCCCAAGTATCATTCTGTTCCTCTGATTTCACCTGTGTTTTGTGGTTTATAGCCTGTGTGTCCCATCATGGCCCTTTTCAAAAAGCTGCCCTCATCACTCCTATATCAAATTGCTGAACTCTAACACAAGATGTGTCATCCCTCATCACCAAATTCCTGTAGAAGAAGCAGAACTCGCTTGATTTCTGAGCTCTTGTTGATTATTTGATCATAATAAATTAGGAGCATGTTTGGGAGAAGCAGAAATGCAATTTTGTAAGTGCATGAGACCTGGCTCTTTATGAAATCCTCCTGAGCCATGGCTGGCTGCCTTTGTGCTGCCTTGTGGGTAAGACACAAGCAGATACCCAAAAGTGAGATGTTTCTTTTTTCCTCAAAGGAATATTCCTCGTATCCAAGCTTTCCTCAAAGCCAGTACTCACAGTATTACAGCTCCTCCTACAACTCTCCATACGTGTCTGCAAACAGCATCAGCCCCTCAGCCATCCCAACCTCCACTTACTCTCTGCAGGAGCCTTCTCACAATATCAGCAGCCAGAGCACAGAATCACTCTCTGGTAAGTGCCTCTCTTCTCTGTCCAGGTTGGCAGCCTTGGCCACCTGCAGACATAAACCCTGCTGTTGGAATTTACAGAAGTACCTGTGTTTACATGGCTAAATCAGATTCCCTAGCACTTAGTAGTTTTTCTTACATGATGCAGCACAGGGTTGTGAGAAGAGATTTGAACATCCAGGCTCCCTAAAACCATCCTGAGTCGTTTTCATGAGTATGTGAGGTTGGATCTCCTCTAAAGGTCGTACAGAAAGATAAGACAACTACAGACAAAGCTGAGATCAGTACCTGTGGGCAGCAATGAGTTCAGAGCAAACAGCCATGCTCTGAAAAAGCCCCACAGCTGCTGAGGCTTGACGGGGCTCTGGGCAACCTGATCTAGTTGAGGATGCCCCTGCTTACTGCAGAGACGGGTTGGACTGGATGACCTTTTGAGGTCCCTGCCAACCCAGACAGTTCTATGATGCTGTCAAGGTTTATATTCCCCTCTTCAGACAACCTGTGATGTATGTGTGCATGAATAAGTGCATCAAGAGAAGAGCCCTCTTTGAAAGGTCAACACAAACTATGAGTTGAAAGTTCAAGGCACAAAAAGGCTTCAAAATTTGTGGCCTTTCTTTGAGTGCTTCATTTTTAAAGTCTCCAAGCTGAAGTGATTTAGAGAACTGCTGACAGGTGATGATCCTCCAGTGAAGGGCAATCTTCAGATATTGCTTCCCTGCCAAAGTTATCCCTGGCATGCAATAACATTTGTATAAAACCTCACATCATGTGTGGATGATCACAGAATGCACCCATCGCAGGCCTCCTGACTTGTGAAACAAATCTGAATGTCTGTGGTTGCTCTAAAAGAAAAATAAACTAATAATGGGGTTTAAAAAGAGGTGATCACAGTTTTCTCTAAAAACAGTTGGAAGATTTTCTGTACCTCAGATCTTGTCTTAGCCACTTTGACAATAGGTGATTTCAAAAAAAGGCTTCTTAGGCACAATCCAAGCTTCTCTGAAGAAGATCTAGGAAGATGGAGAGGCCAAAACTTAGCAAGGTGAAAGGAAAATTGGTTTGAAAAGGATTTGTAATATAAGGTAAGTGAAATTCAGGCAGGTTTATGAAACTCAAGCCAATCAAAACAGACACTTTGTACAAGGGGAGCTCACCTTTGACTCTCTCTCCTCTCAGTTATTTCTAAAATGCTGTTCTCAGTGAAATGGAATATGGCTAAACAGGCTAGTTCTGTATTTTTAAACAGAAGTTGATCTTGAAAGTAGATTTTTAGTGGTAAGCACTCATCAAATTTAGAAATAATAAATTCAGAAGTTGAATTGCTGTTGGTTTGGTCTTCAGCTGCCTTTCTAATTTCTCTCTTGAAAAGCAGAAAGGAAGTGAAATTCAAAAGGCTACGTTTTCAGTGAAACATTTGCTATGGTTTTTGAAGTGCCTTACCCATTTGTAAATGACATAGCTGCAGTCTTGGTGATTTTTGAAACTTTAAACAAATCTTAGGAGCTAAAAGTTAACTTTTCTGACAGTGCCAGCTATTGCCGTGCAAAAAGTTAGGCTCCCTGGTGGTGTTTTCACAGCGTTTCTGCTGCTCTCCAGTAAAGTTTCCTGCTTTAATCACAAGGACACATGGTGTACAATCTAAGTTTACAGTGGAATTTCTCTTTTCCTAATAGGGGAATATTCAACAACACCAGCAAAAGACATTGAGACAGACAGACACCACAGAGGGACAGACGGCAAGGTCCGAGCCCGCTCAAAGAGAAGCAACGATCCTTCCCCTGCTGCTGACAGTGAGATAGAGGTAACCACTTCAGTTTGTGTGTATCCTGCTTTTGAGCCATGAGCTGCCCAGAGCAGAAGGGCAGAAAAGATATTTTACCCCTTTCCAAGGAGTAAGATAATTAATGCTCCACCCTGGATTGGAAGTTTAAATGGAAATTTGAAAGAGCAACCAAACTGCCTCCCGCTTAGACCCAGGCCTACAGCAAGCTTCAAAAGGCCCTGTAGTGTAGATGGAAATTCACTGCCATCCAGTTCCAAGAGAAAGCCATCTCCCCCACAAACCATAAGATAATAGCATGCACATCCTGACCAGAGAGCAGAGAGAGGGATTTGGCTGTACACTCCCTTAAATAGAGAGATATAGGAAAACAGAATAACAAACAGTTTACAATATGCTGGAACAAACTGCCTGTGCCCCTGGGACTCTCTAGCCTTTAGAGGACTTTTCTTTGTGGTTATTAACTTTTGATTTTCCTTAACCTACAACACTATGCCCTTGGTAAATCCAGCAGAGATAAAGGATTGCATCTTTTAGCAAATCCCACCATCAGGCTAGCAAGTTGGGAGAGCCAGGGTACAATCAGTAACATAGCTGGAGCCTGCACACAAGGGTAGTTAGAATAACTGCACCACCTCTACGTTACCAGCATCTCAAACTGTTCTTCCTGGGTGCTTTTGTTTTCCTTTGGACTTATCAGAAGACTGCTGGTTTGTTGCCCTGACT
The DNA here is from genome assembly GCF_027791375.1 of Indicator indicator. Classification (NCBI taxonomy): domain Eukaryota; kingdom Metazoa; phylum Chordata; class Aves; order Piciformes; family Indicatoridae; genus Indicator; species Indicator indicator. The sequence goes on from NC_072033.1 coordinate 4,228,103, forward strand.
TGAGGTGCAACGGGGAATTTGTGTGGTTGTGAGGAGAACAGACTCTCAGGCTGCCCAGCACACCCTGAGTTCCGTTTTGCCTGCTTTCACAAAGCATCTGCAGTGGGTGCTGCAGAGGGATCTGAGGCCTTGCAAAGCTGCAGTCCAACAGGCCACATTTCCTGCCTGAACAGGCTCAGGCCATTGCTTCCTGTGTAACTGTGCTTCTTTCTCCCCCCTGCCTGCCCTTGCAGCGTGTGTTCGTGTGGGATCTGGATGAGACGATCATTATCTTCCACTCCTTGCTCACGGGAACCTTTGCATCCAGATATGGGAAGGTAAAATTCAATTTTTTTAGCATTACTGCTTGTCCAGCCAAATTGCATCAGGAACTGGGGGGGCAGCTAATGAGGCAGCTTCTCAAACAGATGCTGCTGGGTTTATTCAGACCCTTTGGTATAAATCTGTCCTGTGGTATTTCCTTCTAACATGTGAAAATTTCATTTACCTCCCTTTCATGTTGCAAGTATCCCTTTGTTTTTCAAATCTGGTGGTGTTCAGCTGCTGCTAGACAGGACACCAGGATGTTCTTCCAGTGTCTGTCTCCTGCAAGAAGGAGTCCATCAGGCAGGCAGGCATCATTCACTCCAGTCTGAGTGAGGTAACTGGAGTCTCAGACAGCCTTTTAGGAGATGTTTTGTGTTGGTCAGTCTGGGTTGCCATGAAGAATGCTTGCCTCTTCTTCCCACACATCCTGAAGCTCACACTTCAAAGGGGTTTTAGAAACTGTATCTTTAGGTCCCTCCTTTGCAGGCAATTCCATTTTTTTTAGGTAGCTCTCTCTGTGGCTCAGCAGACTGAACTTGGCTTAGGAGAAAATGCTGGCTCTTGCATTCAGTACCACATACTTCATTTTCTTCCTAAGGCAGCTTTTTATAATAAACACTTCAGTCCCTTTGAATTACAGAATGTCAAACACTTTTATATGGTTAGAAAAAAGACAATATCATTACCTAATTAAGGTGGATGACTTAGCTGGCAGCTGTTTCCACACGTGGCTTTGAACAGTCAGCGTTGTCAGGAGGCTGGAAAAATCAGCCTGCCTCTCTCTCCAGAGCAGAAATATGATTTGACATCATCTCATGGCTTTAGCAGCTGTACCTGTTTTATGAGGGCTATAACAAGCTGACTGTGCAATTAGTGAGATAGATTTATTGTTCACTGTTAGATGTGCCTAGTTGTAAGGGGTATAAAATGGTGTTTGTGGTGTGGAAGTCTACTGCAGCACTTGGAATGCTGCTAACACTTCCAACAGCACCCTCTGAAAAGCAAGCAGGTGTTTGCGAGCAGGGATTTGTTCAGACCTGTGTTGTACAAGGTAATTGCAGCGGGACCATAGTGACCAAGGCAAGCTGAGGTGTACCTGTGTGAGCTCAAACCTGCTGCCTGCAGAAAAGAGAGAGAATTGGGCAGGATCAGCAAACAGAAACTCACTCTGTATAGATCTGCTATGCTTAGCACTGGGTAGAGGTTGCAACATGCATAAGGAGAATTCCCCTCATGGGCTGACTTTGTCCTAGCACAGCACTTCTGAAGCAGATCCCTTCATCTACTGTCTCTTGCCTGAGTTTAGAGAATGAGGGGCTGGGATCTGCTGCCTGGGAGCAGATGGTGATGGTCTGAGGGATGGGATGGACCAGCCCTGCAGCACAATGCCTATAAACTCTTGCTGACAGGCTGCCACAAAGGCAGAAGCTGCCATACCTACAGCAGCTGGTGTGGGAATGAAGTGGGGTCAGGGAGGAGAGCCAGAAGGGGCCACCAGTGGCCAAGCTGTTTCCATCAGCTGTGTGTGCAGAGTTAGGCCAAGACAAGGCACTCGTGAGCAAAAGGGACTAGGGAGAGAGGAAGACAGGAAAATGGGGACTCAAAAGGCTGTCTGCTTTGGAAGGCTTTTAAAGGTTCAAAATGACAAACTTCTGTTGGCTGCTTCCTTTATGCAGATGTCAAAAGTGGTACAAACAGGAGTGTTTCTTTTGAATCAGTGAATCACCTTTGCTGTTAAGTTACGCCAGGCCCTTTGAGAAGCTTCTCTAGAAGGATTTTTGTCATAGCTCTTCATTTGTTTCATCAGTATTAAATTCCTCAGGGCTTTCCCATAAGGGGAATGGTTGTGTTATTAAAGTATTGTAGGCTAAGAGCTTGATCCAAAGACAACTAGAGGCTTTGGTGGGCTTTGGAACAGACCTTAAACCAAGAGGGAAATACAGCACAGTCAGACAGGCTGTCCTGGCAACCATAAAATAGTAACACAGCTCAAAATGGTGAAGTGAGCTGAACTCTCACATACAAGTACAGCAGTGAGCCAGAGGTTAATGGAATTTCAGAATCTCTTGCTTGAATAATGTAGGAAGCATTAATCTCAAAGCAGAATAAATATCAAGGCCAAAAATTCTTATCTTCATCCTTAATTGCTCTTAATAGGTTCATGAGCCTGTAACTAGACATGGATATGCTTTGACTCAAATCTCACACGTGATTGCCTTGGTTCTGTATGTCTCCCTTCACCATTCCCCTGGCCAATGTTCATGTCCCAGTATCATCCTGTCTGCTGCACTGGGAGAGCTGCTGTGTAGCCACTCAGAAAATGAGTGCCTGAATTTGGTCAAGTTGAAAAGCAACATCTCTTTCTGGGGTGATTTGTCTGGGAAGAGAGGAGAAGAAATATCAGCCATAGCTTCAGAGATTTGAGTCTAATTTCCTGTGTTCTTTAGCTATGCAATCTCAAATGGTTCTGCAAGATGTCCCTTCCTTGGTGATGGCAGCCATAGGGAGCTGTCCAAAAAAGTCTGATTTGAGAAAAGGGAAAAGAATTCACCAAAAGGATGATCAGCTGTAGTTGGATTATTGATCAGTTAATGTTCCACTGTATATTTTCTGACCTGATTTCACATGAAATTCTTTGTTTGATTTCTGAGGGAAACATCTCTAGTCCTTGCATAGACAGGAGTTCCTCAGAGCATGGACAGCTCATCTCAGGTGCTTAGAAAATAATTTTTTCATAGCATTAATAGAAGTTTGAACACAAAATCTACTCCAAAAGCATGAATGAATAGCCCAGCCTAGGTTGCTCCTTTATTGTCCCTCTGCCCAAGCTTTTTGCTCTGTCCTATAGATTACAGAGCCATCAGACATTTGCTCTTAATGTCTTTCCCATGGGTCTGGTCACTGCAGGATAACCTTTAGAGTGGCAGTCAGAGTGGCCTGCAAAGTCACATCTCCTTTTGCCCACAGCTGAGTGGATGCAAACCTGCACAAACATGGGAGTCATTCCAAGTGATCAGGGCAGCAAGGCTGTCAAAGCCAGGAAAACCTCCCCACCCTTTGTTTCTCAGCAGGAGGCCCTCTGACAAGAAAAGACAGGAAAAAAATAGTTCCAGAGGCAGTTAACCCTGGATATTATGTTTAGGATTGTTTAGAAACCTGTTCTGCAGGCTTCTGATCACTGCATTGGTGCAGAATATTCAGCACATGCCTAGAGAGCACAGCAGATGTTGGCCATCATTGCAGCTCCATGTACTGTCCACCCAGCCCTTTGCATCCCTTCAGGCACCTTATAATGAAGCCCACATTGAGCTGGCTGCAGTCTTCACTGAGTCTGCACAGATCTGCCCCCAAAGCCCACCAAACATGATGGGGAAATGGGACAAGAATCCACAGCTGTCTTGCTGAGGTTTCACACAACTTGGGTGGAAGTCAAGGGACTTTGGCCACTTGTTTGGAGCAGCAAAGTACAAAGAAAGACTCTTTTGGTGGTATTAATTCAGACAGTAAAAAGAGATTGCAGGCACTTCCATGCCAAAAAAACCCACATGAGTCTATTCCCCTTTCCCTGACTGAGATCTTTGCAGGCTTGCTCCATAATCTATGTTGTCAAAGCAGTAAAACAAAAAAAATTCTGCCTTTCTTCCAGTGTGAGAGATGTGAAGGATTTTATTGCAGATTCATTCTCATGCCTTTCAAAGGACTGGTATCAAGAAAAGAGGGGGCACTGGGTACATTGCTCTCTCTAGCTGAGGGGCGTGTGTGAAGCCAATACCTTCTCCCAGTATTTGTCTTGTTCCCAGAAGGTGTATCCATGTCCTGTGTTGGTGCATTCCTTGAGATTTTAGTGTCAAAAGGAGTTGTGAGATAAGTCAAATCCAGAATTAAAATTCATCATTACCTGCAAGTTTCTCTGAAATCTTGGAGCCAAGTGGAAAGGATTTTATTTTAGCACTGACTTAAAGAACTGAGTACTTAGGACAGTCTAAGTCCTTCAGTTGGTGCTGGATCTTTTTCAGCAGTCTGATGATGCCTGCTGATACCTGTGAGTTATGCTCCATAAAATCCCCTGTAGGATGCACAGGAATATCTGAGGTTGTTCAACATCTTGAAATGGCTTAAATGAACAAAAACATACTGCAAAATCTCATAAAGAAAGTTCTGTCTGAGTTTGCAACCACAGCCATGCACAGCCATGTTCCACATTGCAGTTACCCTTAACTGAAAGGTGTTGGGATGGCCTCTGCTAGGCTGTGCCCTGTGAGCCTGGCCTACATGGTGGCTTTGCCTGGAGCTGCCACTCTGGCTGCTTTCAGTGGGGATTGCAATGTGCCTTTAGTTGTTTGATTGATGTAGAGGCTGCTTTGCTCTCAGAGCCATATTTTGTTGTTGCTTTTGCAATTCTGAAGTGCCAATGTGAGCTTTGCCCAAGTTGTCAGCAGACAGGATCAGAGAGACAGGGACAGGACATTACTCAGCTTTCCAGCCTGTGTGAAATGAGCTCTGCCTCCCTGATGAGCAACTTGCACAGCGATGTCAAGGAGTAGGAGAGGGTCTCTCAACCACAGCAGGGCCTCAAGACCTTTTGGGCAGAGCAGCTAAAGTTGCTGCTTGGTCCAGCTGAGGACAGGACATAAATTTTATGACTTTCTAGCATTCCAAGCACATGTCACAGCTGCTGTATGCTGGCTGTCTGTGACCAGGACTGTCTTGCTCGCAGCAGAAATGCTGTGGATCTAAGAAACCTTGTTCCTCAAACGTTTCACTGGCAGTAACATGTTCTCACACAAAGTTTTCCTTTAAGTGAATTATAATTTTCAATTAAAAAACCCAGTCATTGAAAAGTTCCTGCTTGGCTCTACCCAAGATCCTTGTAAAATCCTTGGGCTGACTTTCCCCCCCCACCCCCCACCCCTTCTTTTTCCTGCTTTCATTGAGTGCTGCAAGTAGCTTTGTGTTGTCTGCTTTGTTCACTCGCAGGACCCCAGAACAGGGCCCGGCTGAAACACCAGAGGGATTTAATCAAATCTGATGGTGATTCATGCTTCTAATGGCCGAATCTGTCCTTTACTACTTTACAAACTGAGAAGGAATAAAACCCCATTTTATTGCTGGGCTGTTAAAAACTATTTGTGGAAGTTGCTAAGGTTCAAATCAAAAGCAGCCTCCCCTGAGAGCTCCCAGCTAATTCTGAGTGCCACGGCGTCGCTCTTTTCCTTCTCTCCTTGAGATGTGGCCTTATATCACTACTGCTGTTCAAACATCTGAGAGCTTTCCATTCCTTTGACAAACATGAGCCAAAGTGCTTAAGGACATCTGTTTATTTTATTTCTTTAATGAGAAAACCTTCCAATTTCTTACTGGCTCAGCTGTGTTTATTTACATTTTGTTAGTCATATGTGTGGGGCACCTTGGGACGTTCAGAACCTGCAGAGGCCTTTGCTGAGGGCTGCTAGCAGGCATCCTGGTCAGAAAGGCAGAATAAGCCCTTCCTAAGGAAAACACAGTCCTTGGAACTCCATAAAATAGATTTTCAAAACAAATAGAGCCTAATTCACTCAGTAGATCATGGATTAAGTCAAGATGAATACAATTTGGAAAGGATTTTCTGAGGAAGTTGGAGATTTTTTTTGCCCACTGGAGGCTAACCCTTGCATTTAATGCCTTTTTAAGTTAAATTAAAAAAGCATTCAATCACTGCAGGTAATAAAACAGTCTGTTACTTTAGACATGCTGCTATATCAATTATTAGTTCATTATTGGAGAGAGGGGAGTAAATAATTCCAGCTATTTGATTATTTCAGACGTGTATTTCAGGAGCAAACAGCTGTGTTTATCATCTGCACTGCTCCATGGGAAGCAGCAGCAGAAACAGCAAAACCAGACCCATAGCAGCTTAGATGGTGGGCATGGGAGATGCTCTGAGCTCTTGTGGATGTAACCTCTTGTACTAGAGCTTAGGTGAGCAAAGGGGTTTCTAAGCACACTGCATGTGTGGCATTTGGAAGTATTAAAGGATTATTTTGGATGTAAAAGATGTATCAGAAACCATGCTGCATTGTGAAATGGGCAGGAGCAAAGGGAACAGGCTTTCTGGAATAGAATCATAGAATTGTCAGGGTTGGAAGGGACCCCAAGGATCATCCAGTCCCAACCCCACTGCCATGGGCAGGGACACCTCCCATTAGATCAGGTTGCTCAGAGCCACATCCAGCCTGGCCTTAAAAACCTCCAGGGAAGAGGCTTCCACCACCTCCCTGAACAGGGCAACCTGTTCCAGTGTCTCACCACCCCCGTGGTGAAGAACTTCTTCCTAACATCCAATCTGAATCTACCCACTTCTAGTTTTGCTCCATTCCTCCTAGTCCTATAGTGTAGCTTTAGCCTGTGTCTTAAACAGATAAAACAGCAAGCTAAGGCACTCAAGAGCAGGAAAGAACTGAAAGTGTTCCCTGCCTTGGAAAGACAGGGACTTACCTGAACTAGAGCTGGTGCACATGGTTAATTTCCTGTTCCTATAGGAGAGCCTCATTCATGGCTCCAATTCTGATCAAGGTATCAAATGTTACAAGGATTATTCTCACAGACTCGTTTTGTTCAAACATGTGGCCCAGGCATTGGTATCTGCACTGGTGTATTATGATTTTTATACTACAACCAAACTGGTCCATTTTCCAGGAGTTTCCAAGTAATTAAATCTAATTTAAACTATTAAATTCTTTCTTTTGCTGACAACTTCATATTAACAGCTAACCACAAGGAGATCTAACTTAGAAAGCCCTTGATTGTGTCCTAATCCGTCTCTCACCTCTGGCTGACACCTGTGGCAGATAAACCCTAGAGAATAGGGGTCTTATGAATACTCTTAATTAATACTTTCTTCCTTGTAGAAAAGTAATTATTTGCTCATGGCATAAACAGGTATTTGGCAGGGATTTAAAGAGACTGATTACTTTTAAATGCTAGGGCTTTATTTTTTATTTTTTTTTAAAGCAGGGGGAGGAGGCCTGGATCCAAGATCCATGCTCAGAAGGACTTTGTCTGGACATTGTGAACGTCAGGTTAATTGGCACATGGCTAAATAGGAGCAGAGTCAGACAAGCTGATTTGTTACCTGTCTGAAAGGAGCCAGCTTTGCCCTTTTGCTAATGGCTTGCAAGTCTGAACAGGGTACCTGTAAGGCAGAGGCTTGGAATGGGCTTTGAAGCCAGGATGGGAGGCAAGAGTGACTTGTACTTGAGAGATTGCCAGAGATAAGTCTGCTTCTCCCTTCCTTCAAAATCGCAGTGAACAAGAGAGGAGAGCTGTCTGTGGACAGCCAGCCAGCTGGATTAGGAGCAGCTGCAGGTGTTAACAAACACATGCCTCTTAATGCATACTCCAGGGCAAGTGTAAGCAGTTTGTGAAGGATCAATCTCAGTGTTTTAGGTGAGCTGTAGTTAGAAAGTTTTAGTACAGAGCCATTGGGGATGGTGCTGACTGTGCAGTTTGAAGTGTGCCTGCAATGCACATGGCTTTTGCCTTTAGCAGTGAAGATATGGCAGTGCAGGCTTCTGTGTAGTTTAGCTCCTGAAAAAGGGTCTAGGGACCTACATAGTGCATGCTGCAACATACCTGCAGCTACTTGTACCCGCATTTGCTAAATTAAAGACAGTTTGGCTATGCTTACACATTCTGCATTCCCTTTGCTCTGCTGAAACAGTGGCTAGTCAAGAGTTTACAGGGAGTGAGCAGACCTAACCTTCCATTTGAACCCACTGCTGTAACAGGAAATCTTTCTTCTTTGCTCATCTCCAGTTTTTGTAGAAGTCATATCCAAGCAAAACCACCAAAGGCTGTTCAGCAAGCTGCTCTTAACCATCTTCTGCCAACTTGTTACTCAAAATGAAGGGAAAAAACGAAAGCAGAAGTAAAGTGAGTTTAGGCAAGGTGTTACAAGCTTGGAGGACAAAACTGAACTCAGGCTGGAATTCTAAAATGCAGTTAATTACAAGGATAAGGAACAGTGCTGAAAAGCAGTCAGAGCAAATGTCTCAGTGATGCCATGGGGATAGGGACGTTCCCTTTGGCGAATGGACACTTAGGTCTTCCTCTGCAGCACGCTCCACAGGCTTCTGTTGCCCACACTTCCCTCTAGCAGGACTATACTATCTGCTGACCAGGCAGCAAAACTACCCTGAAATAAGCAGATATGGAGCTTGGATTTGGCAGTGCTGGTGGAAATGACCTTGTTCAAAAAGTGTGGCTGTCGTCAGCAGCAGGCAATAGGCCACCAGTCCTTAGCTGAAAGTCACAGCTGTAACAAACAGTAGAGACCTGTCCAAGGGTGCTCCTCAGGGCAAACATTTTCTATGCAGAATGTTAAGCAAAGCCTTCTCTTACTCTGTGTGTTTTGATTCTTTATAGTTTAGGAAGGAGCAGTAGGAAATGGGGACTTTCTGCCTCTTCCCTAAAGATGGGCACTAAGCAGAAATGGATTCCTGTTTGCTAAAAGTGAGGGGGAAGGCTGTGTTGAGGAGGGGGAATATCAGCCTCTTCCAGAATGAGTGCTCCAGAATGGCCGCTGGTCGTTTCCCACAGCCCATGGGAAGAAGCCTTTTAAAGCTGTGTTGGAGGGTCAGGAGCGCCTGGTCTGTCATGGCTGAGCACCAGAGGTCAGCACTAAAAGTAATTTGTGGGACTGTTTAATTTTGACCCTGAAGGAAACTGCAGCAGTGGTGCATGACAGAAGTGGGGCACACAGGGATGCACTGTGGAGCCAGAGGTTTTGTTTACTGAAGGAGTTTATTGCCTGTTTTCTACCCCTGCCTCTCATTGTCCTTGTTTGTGGAAGCATGACTGGTAGGTTAGCAGAGGGGGTAGGACCTCACTCTTCTAAAGTTACTAAACAAGCACTCAGGGTTGAGTTTTTAGATTAATTCTGTTTTCACTGTAAAAAGTGGTTCCTGGAGGAGATTTGATTTCAGGCTGTCTGTGGTGCATCCTTCTTTGGGCTTCATGTGCATCAGAAAACATTGGCTTTATGTATTCCTCAGGAAGCTGGTTCCCAGAGCTTCAATGGTGCATTTCTGCCAAGACAGGACACCTTAGCAGGGATCACTGCTAGGAATGCAACAACTTGCCATTGCTCTCCTGAAGCCATGTGGGCATTAGCAGTGCCCCAGGGCATCCCGTGCAGCACAGAGACATCCTTTAGTGGCAGAGGATTTCTGTGCCTAGGAAGAGCTCTGTAACAACATCCTCAGATAAATCTGATCGTTGTCTTTCAGCCTGTTTGCCTCCTGCACATAGAGGCTGGGCAGCAGGGTGATGGACAGGCCTGTCTTATTTTGCTGCTTTCCAGTCCACTCACACTCAAAAGCTGCAGCAAGTGTGCCTGTCTGTGTGGGTACAGCCTCTAGCACAGTGGGGTTCAGGTCTGGGACCAGTGCTTCTAGATGCTGCAGCAATGCAAATGAATAACTGGAACCCTGGCCTGGTGCCTCTAGACACCTCTGTCGTACTGGGAGTGCTGATTTGCCTTTTAACTTTATCAGACTCTGTAGGACTTGGAAGCCTACCTTGCTGTAGAGGAAATGTCCATACTGTGAAGGCAGTGATTCCAAATCATTTTCCCCAAACGACTTCCCCTCTGGGTGGTAAAGTGCATTTTTTGGGTTTATTTTCATTCCATCACATTCTCTACCTCAAGAGAAAGATTACTTCCCCCCCCCCCCCCTCATCTACAGTTTAATTTCCATGTTGTTTAGTTTAAGAGAAGGTAACTTCATACACTCTGGAAATGTTTCCCACTCCCCATTAGTGATTAATACCAATAAAGCCACAGACAAAACTCAGAGGATAAATGACAGATACTGACCAAAGAGATTTCCTGAAAGAGTTTTAAAGGCTAATGGTCCTTGAAATGGATAAAAAATAAATTGCTTCATTAAAAACTATTTTACAAAATAATTTCTTCCTAGCAGCTTATTTTCTTCAGAACAGTTCCCCTATGTCACTACACCTGGGCAGTAAAATTTGATTCAGTGCTGTTCACATGGGGCCAGTCAGATGCCCTGCTTGTGCCTCTGTCCCTGGGCTCGGGGCTTCAAATTAGAGACATGTTCAAGGCAAGCCTGATGAAGTTTACTTTTTGCCCAGGGGAGAAAGTACCCTTCCTTCTGGGACAGCAACAAGCACGTCTGAACATGAGTGACAGAGCTTTTCTTTAGATGGGCACAATGCTTCTGAGTCAGACGTGGCTGAAACCACAGCATTCTGCTCCAATTAAGGAGAGCTGCCCCAAGAATGCGGAATAACGAGGTTAGTGTGTGACACACCAGCCATGTCAACAGCATCTGCCACAGAGGCTGATTGAAATGTCCTCATCCTCCAAACATTGTGCTCCCTGTTACAGCTCCTCAACTAATTCATCATGCTCCTGTGGCACAATAACATGAGTCCACAGAAATCTGCAGAGCATTAGAGCAAAGACTCCGCAGCAGTCTGCCCTGCTTTGGCCTGGCTGGCAGCTCTGGTGGGGGAAAACCACCCACAGGAGCATAAAGATGAGAGATCCCTGCCCTAATGAAGATGAATTACCAAAACAAAAAAAAAGGGAAAAAAAGCCTGTTTGTGGGAATGTTCTTTTCTTCTTTTCAAGTGGTCTGTTGTTGTTTAGATGGAGCAGGCACAATGCTTTTGAGCTACCAGTGCTTGTCAGATCAACCCCAGCCCATCTCAGTGTGTTTGAAGTGTTTAAGGAGTAAGGCAACCTTCTGCTGGAGACCTTTCCATCACTGCATTTCTGTGCTTTTGTTGTGGGTTTAGGTCAGTTGTGTGGGGGCAGCAGAGGTGGTTGATGTTTTGCATGAGGGATATGGAAAAGCAGCTAAGACCCATTTGATTCCGCAGCGCACCAGGCTGGGTGCCTTGGTTGTGTTTCAGAGTAAGAGATCTGCAGAGGATGTGTCCAGGGCCCACCGAGCAGCTTTGAAGCAGCAAGCCAGGAGCTGTAGCAGGCCTGCTGCCTCTATCCCCCATCCAAGGGGCAGCCTGGAGGACCAAGTAGATCTGCTGTGCATGTGCAGTCAGCTGTTCAGGTGGCCTTCCAAGCCAGGAGAAAGGGAAATGGCCTTTCTGTTCTGTGCTGAGTACCTGAGCTAGCATGCCAGAGAAAATCCATCCCATGGATCTAGAGGAAGAGACTCACTTGATGTTTGAACTCCTGGGTGTTGTTTTCACATTTTGCTCACCAGGTTGCTGTTTGATATTAGAAGAGGATAATGCTGACCTGTGGCTGGTTTGAAAGATGAGGTCAGGAAAGGATCACCCTCTGCGTGCTCTGCTGCTTGTAACTGTCTCCTAACCTTTCTCTAATGCTGCTGCTCTCTTGGGCTAACCTACTGAAGCAATCCTGACATAGTCTCAGGTGCTGAAATGTCCTTGTTATCTCTTCTGAAGTGTGTAGGCCATTGTTGGTCACAGTGAGCCATAGACACCCCAAACAGAACAGCATTTTGATTATGGAGGAGAGCAAAACAGGAATTGGAAAAAATCTTATTAAGAGCCACTTGGGAACAGAAATTAATTTAATGAACCTATCTGCAGAAACAGGGATGTGTGGGAAAAAAAACCAACAAACAACAAAAGAAACAAAAAGAAAAGCTGAAAGTGAATGGCAACAAATTGGTTCTCCTCTAACAGGACACCACAACATCGGTGAGGATAGGGCTGATGATGGAGGAGATGATCTTCAACCTTGCAGACACACATCTGTTCTTTAATGACCTGGAGGTATGTAGCTGCTTATTTTATTTAACATCTCCTTCTCTAATTATTTGCATCTCCATCTCTAATTATTTGCATCTGCTCTACAAACTTTGTTTTTCTGCCCAAGAAACTTTCATTTTTTGACCCCAAAGAAATGGGCCTAAGATGGCTTATTGGAAGCATACTTCACTGCCTGCCTTTGACATCTTCATTCTGTTAAGGAATTTTCTTTTTTTTTTTTTCTAAGTACACATTAACAATGATGGCTTTGGGCAGTTTTACTAAATCTAATCATGAGGACATTGCTGCTGCTTCTCCTGAAATTTGCTATATCATAATTTTATTAAGCTAAATTAGCATAGATCCTGCGGGGCAGGTAGCAATTAGCTGTGAGCCAACACAGAGGTTTTTTTGAAGGGTCTCTGTTCCTGAGAAAGCTCTGCACACAGACAGAACAGGAGGTCTGCTCAAGCTCAGGCACACTGCAAGATCAAACTGGGAGTTTCAACATCAGGGACCAAAAGGAAGAATCCTTCCCGTTTGGGACATGGTGAGGTCTGACTATGCCTCCTACAAAGCAAAAATTCTTTTCAATATATGGTAAAATTCAACCAAAGTGATGGCAGCAGAATTGTGTCACCAGCTGAGAAACAGCTGTAGAGTGCTGATGAAAGTTTGTAATCAGCAGAAATGGTCTGAATGAGCCCCACACAAAGTGAGTTACCAAGGCAGAGTTTGTGCTGTGGGCACCTTGGAGTCAGAATACTGCTTGGAGGTGTTTGGAGGGAAAAAAACCTGGCATCCCTGGGCAGACCCATGTGGGCTTTCTCTTCATCTGGAAAAGAATTTGCTTCTTTGCTAGACTGAATGAGAGAACATTTTCTGTACCTGATGAGTTCAGCAAGAACTTGTAGTTCCTGCACTGCTTACTTGCACTGTGGTCCTCTGCACTTCAGGAGGTGTAACCTTTCCTGCCACCTGGCTCCTTATAATCCAAGGTTGCACTTGCTGAGAATTTTCATTTCCTTTTCAAGACAAGTAGTGGGCAGCACCTACACTGACAGATTTTTCTTCTCTCAGCTTTTTTCAGAGCGAGTTGGTGATGAGGGTAAGGAAATTGCAAAGTGAAAAAGATCCTTCTCTTAGGAAAAAGCCCAAGCATGAGAGCTGCTGCTTGGAAGCCATGGGTGCTGTAGAAGCAGTGATAATATTCAGTGTGCAAGCAGCACTTTCCACCCAGCAGATCTTACAGTATGATGCAACAAAGCTCTGTGCCCTGCACACAGCCACCCTCCAGAAACTCTCTGCCTATCTAAACTTTTGCAAGAATAGAAGATGGCAAATCATGTTTTAAACCAAGTTTCCTCCCTGCTTCACAACATGGAATTGTGACTTGTCTGCCTTCAGTCAGACTCTGCACCTCTGTCAGTTAGTGACAGCTTTGGCTGCCAGCAGCAGAGCCCTTAGGTCAGTTTGGTCTTTGATGGCCTCTCAAGTTCTTCAGCCACTACAGCAGAGCAAAGGTTTTAATTAGAAGAAGTTAAGATGTTGTGCTGCTTCTGTGGTTTCCAGACATAAAGGAAGGAAAAACTAAACAAAAAATTAGGTTTGAGTATTCCAAAACTCTGTTTAAGGATCATAGCTCACCAAGTGCAAAGCTTACCAAAAATGCAGTGAATTATACTCTGAAAAAAGAAATTGGTAAAACCCAAGCACAAAAGCTGCTGCTGTAGCCCCACAAACATTACTGTATACATCAGCACCATCCTGTGGTCTGACACTAGCCTGTACAAGACCAAATAAGCTGAAACCACACAGGGCTGAAGCACTTCTGACTCTGCTGTGCTGGGACAGGGTGAAAGAAGCTGTAACTAAGAAAGCAGTAGGATAATTGCCTTACTCAGGACCAAAGCAGGAGTATTTTCACTAGATAATGCTAAACATAGCAAACTTTTCCTCTAGCACAAGTCCAAAGCCAAACTCAGGCATTCTGGGGAGTCCAGCAGACTGAACCAGCCAGAGCTGGAGGCAGGTTGTGTAGCACAGGCTGACCTAGGGATACCATGGGAGAAAAAGCAGGTTAGTTCCTAGAGCTGAGAGGGTTGGCTGAGGTCTTCCACAGTGACAGGCTGTATGTGCCACACATCATACACCTCTGAGATCCTAGGGTATTGTTTTAGAAAGGCAGCAGATGTGAAAACTGGGAGATGTCCCCACTGCAGACTTTGTTTGAACCCTCAGGAGCTCCTTTGCAGCAGCCCAGCTCTCCTGCCTTGACTCTGCGCTCTCTAAGATTTCAAGGAAGTTCGGCAAGAATGAAAAATTGGTCTCACAACCAAGTAGTAAAACAGGGCCCAAATTCTTGCTTTGACCAGCTTCTCTCTGTTGTCACCCAGTAACATGATAGGCTCAGCCAGTGGACTATGAGGTAGTGTCTCCCCAAGTGTCATAGTGCTTTATGAAGTTAGAAATCTGATAGCTGCTGTTGTCACACCTCAGTGTACAGAACAATTCATCCACAGATGGGAAAAACAGATTCCTGCAGGAATGCCTCTGCCCTGACTCAACACCCCACAGCATACAGCTGGAGTGGACTGGGCTGCAGCAATGTTATCCCAGCAGGGCTCACAATAGCTACTGGGAGCAGGGGGCTTAGGAAAGGATGGGGGTGGAGGAGGGAGAGATGCCAGCAGAGATCTGCTGTTCAGCTGCTTCACTCCAGTTATACACAGAACTCTACACCCTAGTGACAGATTGGTAAGAGGACTGGTGAGACAGGAACAAGCTAAGATCCTCTGTCTTGTTGAGAATTATCTAAAACAAACACTGCAGAAGATCTCAACATTGTAGACAAGAAGTATCTGTGACACTTTGCCACTGATGGTAGGGCTGGTTACTTGTTGGGGCAGGTTTGGGGTTTTTTTAAAGGGTTTAGTTTAAAGTAATTTATAAAACTCATAGCTGTGTAAGGAAGGCAAGGCAAATTCTGTGGTTTGCAGACTGCTGAGGTGCTGGAGAATAACTGTACCAGGGTTGGCTCAGCTGTTCTGGTCAGAGTCCTGTTGTACCAACTGTTTTTACCTCTGCTGAAAAATCAACCAGACCAAGAGACAGAGTTCATCAGCTTGAAGGCTTTCTGGTGTGTTTCTACCTGCAAGAGTCATGGAGAAGGGAGGTTGAAGATGGTGGGAGAAGCTTTCTGATTTTTCTCTTTCCAATCTTAATGTTAAGACAAAGAAAGAAACCAAAGAAAGAACATCTCTCACATTCTTGAGGCAGGGCCCCCACTGTTCCATGAATGAAGAGTTGTGGAAGATAAGCTCTAGAGTTCATGCTTCCTGCAGGATTCTGCTTCAGTTTCTTGTGCTTAGATCTCTTCATCATTATTCCTTACCTCTGACTGTGGCTGGGGCTATGAAAGGGTGCCTCAGCCCAGTTTCCCTGCACAAAGGAAGCTCAGCCCCCTCAGACCAACTGGAAACAGCAGCAGGACAGGCATCTCTGGAGATTTCTTTGGAACAGATCCCTTGTAATGAAGTGGGCATGCACCTTCTGTCCAAGGCAGTACTCTCACAGGGGATAGGGCTGCCAAACCTCTGCCTTATCGTGCACACACAGATTAGAACACTCAGTTTTCCTGGCTGAAACACAAGCATCTGTCCCTCCTGCCTGCATAGGAAGGAGCTGCACTTACTGTGTCATTCCAGAGCTGTTGTGCCCTTAGACAGCAGCAGATCTCCCTCACACACACTCTGTCTGTTCACATTTTGTGCAGGGGCTGTGATGCTTGGTTGTAACAGCTCCCTGGCTAGACTGTGCCAGACAATGTTAGCAACGTGTGAGATTTGATCTGCTTCACACTGCCCTCAAAGTCATTTTTCATTACATTCTTTCAATGTTTTTCAAAGCATTTACTTACTGCTGTCTCTTTTTCCATGCTCTCCTCAGGACTGTGACCAGATCCACATAGATGATGTATCCTCAGATGATAACGGCCAGGATCTAAGGTAGGGGATCTCCAGGCTGGAAGCTGCAGGTCAGGTAGTCCCCAGCTGTTTGAAAATAGCAGGGGGCTGGTCAGTGATGTAAAACAACATTGTCAGCTGTGTGCCCTCTCCCCTCCCTGGCTCCATGCTGTCTGCATTTACAAAGCACACAGAAGCAGAGTCCCCTTTCTCACATTAATATGCCTGTGCCTCCTGTCAGGCCCTGAGCTTTTTGCTGCTCTGGAAACTCAGCTCAAATCAGGCTGAACTCCAGGCAGACCACACTAGTGTCTGCTGTGGCACAGCCCAGCCAGCTGGCGCAGGTGTGGCAAAAGGACTTCAAAAGCAGAGTGAAAGGTTTCCCACTGCTCAATCTGTCATGAATGGGTTTAGCAGTGCAGGTTATGGACCTTGCTACACCAGAGCCTTGTCACTGGTAGACACTTGCACCTAAACAGCACCAAACATTGTAGTCTGTGTGAGTTAGGTCAGCAACTACATAAAAACCTCTTCTGTACAACTCTATCTACCTTTCACAGAGTGGTTGCCTGCAGACTTGTGGCAATTGGCAGAGGAACGAAAGGTGCAGAGCTCAGAGAGTTGTGTGATTTGTGTTTTCATGGCTGGTCATTATGAGAAACTGGTGCAGAAGCAGCATAAAGAACAATGAAGTGTTTTAGGGAAGAGACTTTTCCTTCTGCAGGGAACACCTGAAAGGCTTTTTGTGGCAGCTGAGACACTAGTTTGTGCTGTGCAGTGCACTGAGGTGTCTGTATTGAGGGCCTTTGGCTCCAGTGGCCTGCAAGCAGGTGAGTCTGGACACCTGTTCAGGCACTCAGACATTAATTTGGGGTTTATCTGAGCCAGTGCACTATGAGTGAGATAAAGATCTGCATGCTGACAGCTTAAACTGAACATTCCCCTGCCTGGATGGGTTCTCTTGTTTCAAAAACACTCCTCAGCTGCCCATAGCTCACCCATGTGGGCAGTGAGGCTGAGCTGGCTTGCAGCTGCCACCTGGGTGCTCTAATACAGAACACAGTGGCATCAGGAGATGTGAATAGCCAAGCACTGGCTGCTCCCCCAGTGAGGTGTCAGAAGCACCACAGACTCAGCTAACTTCAGGCTGCAGTTGAGATGGGTAGGTCTCAGTGCTGTCCCTTTCCTTGCTCTGGTTCAAGCCCAGTTTGTCCAAATCTGGTAGCCTGACCCAACCAGCTGTACCCCATGAGCTATGGCTGCCCTCTTCCAGCACAGCTCAGCCTGAGACCTGCAGGCAGTTAAGGCTCCTCTAGTTTGTTTCTTTTTTCTTGCTCTGCTGCATGTTCAGAGCCTGTTCAGCAGCGCAGCCAAGCCACAAAGGTGGTCCCAGGATTTCCTCCTTTAGGCTGTGGGTATTTCTCAGTTACCTTGGAGGCAGGTGAGGACAGTCAGGTGTGCTGTGGTCCAGAGGCCCTGAAGCTGACTGGGAGAGCTGTGCTGTGCTCCCAGGAGGGCAGTTCCTGGCTCGGTGGCAGTGGCGGTGCAGGAGATGCCCTGCGGGGACCTCTGCCTCCGCCTGTCTCCGCCCCTCCTGCTCCCCGCGGGCGCTCTGCAGCCTGCCCTGCCGCTGAGCTCTCCTCTTGCCTCCCCCTCCCCAGCACGTACAACTTCTCTGCGGATGGCTTCCACAGCTCCAGCGCCAGCGCCAGCCTGTGCCTGGGCTCGGGCGTTCACGGCGGCGTGGACTGGATGCGGAAGCTGGCGTTCCGCTACCGGCGCGTCAAGGAGCTCTACAACACCTACAGGAACAACGTGGGGGGTGAGTGCCTGTGGGCAGCCAGCCAGCCTGCCTTGCATCTTTCACAGCCTCCTGACCCTGCTAGGGACAGCTGTGGAGGAGGTGTAGAGACCAGTGTGGTAAGAACACTTTGCTGGGCAAGTGTTCCAACAGTCATCCCTGAGTCCTGCCCAGCCTTTGCAGGAGAGATTGCTAAAACACCTGGGACAGTGGTTTGAGAAGGACTCAAGTCTGAGTGTGGGGCTTTATTTTGACAATAGAGCAACCCTCTCCAATGTTCTAAAGCAGTTAGTAAGCAAGGAAAGAGTTCAAAGCTAAACATGCCCCTTTTTCCCCCCACGTGGCTGATGTCTGTCTGAAAGCGTTTTTGTATCACAATGATTTGTTTTTCACTCTCCCCAAACGCTACCACCAGATACAAGATGTCCTGGGTTCCTTCAGCTAAGCCAGTTCCAGACAGTTCTTCCAACAGGCTGCTCTGCTACTTTTTTAGAACGTCAGTGCCAGGTCTCTGACTAGAAGGAAGAAGAAGCAAAGCTCTTCTTTATCACTTTCCTTTTTGGTTGGAGGAATCCCCTAGCCACACATGCTGGAAACCATGGATAGCTTTTCAGGAGAAACAAAACCATCCTGGCTTCAGGTACCTCTCAGCTGAGGCCAACCCCTGCTATGCACAGCTCTTCTGTCCTTTCACTCACTTCCCAGAGAAGCTTAATGTTAACTCCAGGAGAGGTGTGTTACAAGTGTGCAGGAGGCTGATGCCATTCTGCTGGAGAGGAAGGAGGCTGAGCTGAGCAGCACAGCAGTGTGCTGCAGATGGGCCTCCTGCACCTCAGGGCAGAGCCTTGGAGGGACCTGGCAGTGGGCAAAGGGAAGCCAGAAGGGCAGTGGCAGAGGCAGGGTGCAGGACACAGGCAGAAGCCCTTTGCACTCTAACACAAAGCCATGGGACTTCCTTTCTGTGCTTCTGCAAATATTCTTTCCCTGCCTACAGGTTTAATAGGAGCTCCTAAGAGGGAAACCTGGCTGCAGCTGAGAGCAGAACTTGAAGCACTGACTGATCTCTGGCTCACACACGCTCTGAAGGCGCTGAATTTGATACACTCCCGGTAAGGGCAGCTTAAAGAATTGCCTGCAGGCTTGGTCCAGGATCTCCTTTGCTTCTCCCCACCCCTAAACAAGTCAAAGCACATCTACAGCACTTTGCTGGCCAACCTGCAGGAGGCCAATCTGCACGTGTCTGCCAGACTTGGGTTATCAGGGGCTGGAGTGAGCCAGAGATGCTGAACTGGCTTCTCATCTGTGGCACACTCCTCATGAGAGCAGCTTTCCAAGAGCAGGGAGCAAAGGGCCCTTCCATCCCTGGCCATTTTCACTCAAAGCACCCAGTGTAAGCATTCCTACCTTGTGTTTAAATTCCTGCAAAGGAGATCCTGGCCCCCATGCAATGAGGCTGCATCATTGCTGCTGGCTTGTTGTGTGTGTGCTTCATTCTGCCAAGCTGGTAAGAAGACATGAGCAGTACTGACATCATGTCTCTAGCTGTGGCACCTCCCAACAGCTTGGGAACTTCCAATTGCAAGACAGGGTTTGCTTCCTGCCATCTCTCAGCCCAGAGCAGAAGCAAGAAGCACAGATTGTCACTTCTGACTTTTGTTTTCTAGGCCTAACTGTGTGAATGTGTTGGTCACAACAACTCAGCTTATACCAGCTCTGGCCAAAGTGCTTCTCTATGGACTGGGCACTGTTTTCCCCATTGAGAACATCTACAGTGCAACAAAAACAGGTAAGAGCAGCCTAACTCAGGCCTCACCACAGACACACTGATGTTCTGTCCCATGTCAGGCACATCTATCACCCCAGTCACAACAGGCAGGGTATGAGCTCTATTTTCAGCTTCATGTTTGCACATTTCTAACTCACATCCTGACTGCCCACACTTCAGCTAGTACAGGCTGCCAAAAAAACACATCAAAGGCTTCCCAAGTGTCTCCAGGGTGAGTGAACCTGAAAAACGCTCACCCTGTGGAGCATCTGCTGCATGTGGGATGTTCAGCCAGGAGGAAGCTGCTCTGCTTGGAGTTGTTACATACAAACCCACTATTTGGATCCTGCAGAGGGGTTCAGTGTGCTCAGCAAGCTTTATGAAGCCCTGTGAGTTACAGATATAGGCAGGGCCCCTTGGTTTTGGTTCTGTTCTTTCTGGTGCAAGTGTTTGAACCTCTGAGGGTTGTATTGTCATGTTTTGACTGCAACCAGAATGAACAGGAGAGGGCTCTTGGAACTGAATGCCATGAGTGTGTCACATCACTCCACCAACAGCCACTCTAAGCAGTGCATCCAAGCTTATCAAAAACTGGCAGCACGTGGAAGTCCTTGGATGAAAATGGTAGAAGCTGTCCTGAGACTGAGAGAATTAACCTCAGATAAGATTCAGTTAGGTTCTAATTTCTAAAGACAATGAGGAATGTGGCAGCAAGTTCAGTTTGGTCCCAACACCACTTCTAGTACCTAATGCCAGCCCCACGTGCTCTATGTGTCCAGTTCAAATGTGTTTTTCCTTCTGTTGCTCAGGGAAGGAGAGCTGCTTTGAAAGGATAATGCAGAGGTTTGGGAGGAAAGCCGTGTACATTGTAATAGGAGATGGTGTGGAAGAGGAACAGGGAGCAAAAAAGGTACAGTTTGTGGATGCCATGGATTCCTCCAGCTTTGCATTTCAATGACCCTTTCTTTACTTAAGCATTAATGAAGCTCCCTCCATGTGAACAGTTTACAGTTGGTCTCATTTCTTGTTGTCTAAAACACTCAGCAGCCTCATGAGAAGTTTTGTGCTGTAAAGCCCCAGCCTGGGCAGCCAGGGCAGCTTTCAGGCAGTCACTGTGTCACACCTCCCAGGATTCATTCTTCCTTAATAAAAGATGCCTTTAAACCCATGAAAAGGAAAACCCCAGTGTGTGATCCCAGGTGAGCCAGCAGGGTGAAGGGTTGCTTGTGGAAATGCCAGATTACTGGGATGAGTTTTGAATGACTGATTAGAACATGCACAGCTCCACCCCTGTGTTGGTGACTCCTTCAGCTCTTAGGGTGTGACAGCAAAACTAGAAGTGGGTAGTTTCAGATTGGATGTTAGGAAGAAGTTTTAGACCATGAGGGTGGTGAGACACTGGAACAGGTTGCCCAGGGAGGTGGTGGAAGCCTCATCCCTGGAGGTTTTTAAGGCCAGGCTGGATGTGGCTGTGAGCAACCTGACCTAGTGTGAGTTATACCTGACCATGGCAGGGGGGTTGGAACTGGATGATCCTTGGGGTCCCTTCCAACCCTAACAATGCTATGATTCTATGATCATTGGAGTGAGTCCCCAAGAGCCTGGTACTGCGTTGCTGCCTTTATCAATGATTGATGGACCAGTGTCATTAATTTGACAAGAAAAGTGAAGTCAGAAGGAGGGACCAGACAGAGCAGAAGCTGCCAGAGCAGCACAATCCTTGGGTACTGTTTCATGCCCCTGCACAGATGTGGCCCCTTGGCATTGGCAGCCATGGAAATAATGAAATGGAGCAACCTGTGCATCCAGTTGAGCCCTCCAGTCATTAGTGTCCACAGTCCACTGGCTAGGCAACAAGAATTGAGTTTTAGGTGCCAGCTGAAGGTGCTTTATTTTGGCTGGACTGTAAGAGGAGAGAAGCTGAACCCCCAGAGCCTGGAAGATAAAAGGAAATTGTAGAAGACCAAAGCTGCTTACAGTGACTCTGAGGGGAAGGGGCTAGAGACAGAGACAGGAATCCTTTCTGCCATACCTGTGATGTATCAATGTAGGAGGTGCAGCAACAAAGACCCAAAGGGAAGCAGTCAGGTGCATCACCTGAGCTGTACAAGATGAGAATTGCACAGCCACATTTTTCACTTCCTAAACTTCAGAGGAGGAGCCTGCCTGGACTCTCCATTGATTTGGCTTTCCAGGGCCAGGAGCACAATTAGTTACTGGCAAGCATTCTCTGCAAGATGTCTTTGTGCATCCTGGGTCTTGTGCTCCTGATGTGACTGCAGAAATACAATTGAGATGCATCTGCTTGTCATTTGCTGAGACAGGCACTGCCTGCATGAGTCCTGCCTTCAGAAAGCTGCTTGGTTTGTAACAGGCAGAGAGTGGCAGCTCAGCAATGTACAAAATATGGCATCACAGGAACTCAGCTGGGCAGCTGAACCTTGTGTTGCAGGACCTGACTCCTCATTCTGAGTGGAGATCCTGCAGACTTTCCAAGCAAATTTGAGCTCACTGGCTGCACAAGCCCAGGAACAAAGGGATCTCACAAATAAGGTGACAGGCATGTGTGCCGTGCCCTGAACTGTACCTCAGGCCATCTTCCAAGCAGCAGGAACCTCTTTTGTAGTGCAGCAACACTTTTGTCCACCTAGCTAAATCTGCAGAGGGTTCTCTAGTTTGTGAGGGGTTAAGGAGCTGTAGAGGAGAGTCCAAAATGCATGACTGGGAATGAAGGGATAATAGCCTGCTCTTTTGACAGCCCAGTGCCATACTTCAAAGGCAGTGGGTCAGTGACCATGGCTGCATCAAAGGCTGCAAGGGCTCTCTAGCTCTGTGGAGAAGTGGGAAGGGTTCAACAATCTTTTGTGCCAGGATTTCAAGAGCCCTCTTGCCTGTGTCCAGGCCTAAGCAGCCCTCCCATTAGCAGAGCACACTCTTTGCTGGGCTATCACCTGCTTTGATGGATGACAATCATCAGTCAAGGCTGCTACACACCTGAGCTTTGAGCACACCGAAAGGGCAGGGAACAGCTAGAGCCTTTCACTGTCTTGGGGCAGCACTGACAGCATCTCCATGTCAGTGGGTGAGTTTTCCTCACCTGTCTGAGGAGGGACACAGCTGTAGGTGCTGAACAGAAGTGGCTGGGAGGCTGAGAAAAAACAGATGATTTAATGGAGGAGGTTTAGTAACAACCAGAGAAGAGGGAGGGAGAAAGAAGTAACTTTTCCCCTTAAAGTGAAATTGCAGAGCAGTGGATTCCAGTTGCTTCAGGTGTCTGTTTGCTCTACACAGACAGTTAAAAAGCTTGAAGGAAACAGTGGCAGTGTCTGATAGGCAACAGACAAGGGGGGAGCTTGAGTCCTGGTTAAATATTAGAGGGCTGTAGATAGATACTCTGCAAAATAAACACCTGGGAGCACTGCAGGGGTTTTTTTCTACACTTGTAAAAGGAACATCTCCCTTCAGAGCCATTCATGCTCTCTCAAGTCTAAGCTGTTATCAGAAGCTGGATGGTTACAGTGAGAAAATGCCTGGAAAGTTTATTCCTGTGCTGGGAGGAGCAAGCTCTGTCAGTGGAGGCTTTCCCTGGGGTTGTCACTGCACACAGATCTCTGGCTGTACAGAGAGCAGCAGCTGGGAGGAAGCAAAGCAAACCACAGTCCCTGATGTAGTAAAACTGAAAGTGCAAAAGTGCTTTAATTGTTTTGGAGTAGAAATGAATCCAGCTCCAATCCCAGGCTTGCCAGTGCACACCAAGGACAGTTGTCTGTATTCATATCTAGAAGCAAGGTTTCATTATTTTAAAGTTGCCTCTTTGCAAGCAGCCACAGGTTCTGCAGCTGCTGCTTATGACTGCACAGCAACCTGGTTCTGACAGAGCCTTCAGGTCCCTCACATCACCAAACTGCTCTTGTTCCACAGCACTTCAAAAAGTTGGTACTTTGCCCTCTGTCAGATGCAAGTCTTGTTTTCCCAGGGGATACTCACAATTTCCAGGAGATCTGTCAGGATGTTCTGAGGGTGATAGAGCAGGTCACAGGTACTTGACCTGCCTTGATTTCAGGTGGAGCTGCCTAGTTAGAACTTGGACTTCAGCTGTATCACAGTAAATATGAACTGACAAGCAGGGAGGCAGGAGAAGAACACAAGAAAGCCTCAAACCCAGGAATGATGCAGTTTGGGGGGACAGGCTGCCCTACAGCATATCACAGCTAAGTGAATAACTGATCTGAGCAAGGAGCCAGTTCCTGCATCTCCAGGACACAAGCTACTGCTCCTGGTGGCTTGGGAAGGGAATGGTTAGGAATGGGTTTCACTGGGGGAGTATTTTGTCCTTTTGTTTACATTTTCATAAGTTTTAATAACTTTTCTTATGACAGCTAAGCACTGACAACAGCTTTCACTAGTGGTACTCACCTAAAGTTGTTTCTAGAACATTCCTAATTAATGGAGGGGGAAAAAAAGGGAGAGTCAAGTTCAGAAAAGCAGCTTGCAGCCTCCATCCCCTCTAGAGCAGGACGCTCCTGAACTGTGGAGCTGCCTTCCTCTCTACACCTCCCACTCCCTTCCTCTCTCTGGTGAGCCCCCTTGCCTGTGACACCATGACAGCCTGGTGGCCCAAGTCCAAAGCTCTGTTGCTGAGGATGCAAAGTCAGAAAGTTGTTTTGATCTCAGTATTAACCCAACCCCCAACCTCCTCTCTCTTGGTTTCGCTCTAGCACAACATGCCATTCTGGAGAATCTCCTGCCATGCTGACCTGGAAGCTCTTCGGCACGCCTTGGAACTTGAATATTTGTAGCAGACGCCAATGCCTGAGCACTGCGAGGGCCTCACTCAAACCCTTCCCTTGGGTCCACCTCGTCCTCAACGTTTTCTTAGTAAAAACAGTCCCCCAGCAACTGCAGTTTTTCCTTTTTTTGAAGGAGAACCCTTTCAGTGGAATCCTCTCAGAACTTGCAGCCAAAGAACATTGTACCAAGTGGTCCTTCCTTTGGACAGGGGAGAAGCCTTCAGCTAACTCGCTGGCTAAAGCTGGAGGCATGGAGCTGTAGCTGCCTTTTTGCCATCAAGGACAGACTAATACTAAAGTCTTGGGTCTGCTTGGCAGTTTTCTTGCTTTTGAAAGGGGAAGAGGACATAGTAAGGAGTCTCTGCACATCCCATGGGACCTTCTAGAAATGAGAGTGAAACTGTTGATTTGTTTTTGTTTGTTGTTTTTTTTTTTTTTAATTTTTTTTGTATTTGTTTAATTTATGAACTAATCTCATTATTCTGGTATTAAGCTCTACCTGTGTTTTTAATCTGGCTTCTTGGGGAGGGGTGGGGTGGGTAGTCTTATCATTCTAAATTAATGGTTAATTTCTCCAGAACGAGCCCTGGGGAAGCTGATGGTGTGTACAGTGATACCAAGGACACATGGTACTGCTGGGAAGGACTCCAGCTGTGCTTTGACATCTCCCACAGGTGGTATGTGGACTGTGCATCTGCCTACACGGTGCCTTATGCTGCATCTGGGGCTTGGGGGTGGGGAACAAGTACCTTGTGATGAGTGAAAGGCATTAAATAAAAAAGTGTTTACATTTTGGGGGACTAGATTACCTGCTCTCTGCTCTCCAGACGCTCTTGGCTCTAGAGCTGCATGTAAATTAAATCCTCCCTGTTTCAAACCAAACCTGTGGGGTTTGGTTGCAAAGACTCTGAGCAGAGCCACTTGGGTGCAAAGTGGAGTCTGTAGCCATCTCCTGTGGCTGTTGGGGGGGCAAAAACTGGTGGTGGCTGTGGGAGAGCCATGTGGACACTCGGCAGGTAGAAGGTATCCTTCAGAGGGCAAGCAGAGCCCACCGCTGTAGGATGGTTGCAGAGTTGGCCTGTTCCCTTTGCTGTCACAGCTCAATTCTCTGAGCCTGGAGGAGTCTAATTCACTTCCAAAACTGCTCATTCCTGCTTACTGTGGCACCAGCTCACCTCAGAAGGGTCAGAGCCTCACTGGAGCAAGGTGGTCAAGAGATGCAGCCATCAGCACTTGCCCATACCTTACACTTACTGTACCCCTACCTGCCATGTACCAGTTGAGACCAAACAGGTGAGGGTTACACAAATGCCAAGTGTGACACAAGTCCTACTCCTAAGGCCTAAAAGCATTTACTGCAGGAGACCCTTTTGTTATTAGGACTTGGAGGGCAATTTCTGGCAGACTAGAACAGAAAGTCAGAATCCCAGATCCCAGAGACTGATCTCAGGCTCCAAAGGCAGCAGCCATGCAGCAGACATAACAGGCATTAGCTGGCATCAACAACCTCCCCCCTTGTAAGACTGCAGCAGTGTGTCAATAACCAGAGCTGCATTGGAAAGAGTTGCAAAGCGCCCCCTGAGGGCCGGGGGTGGGAGTGGAGAGGCTGCTCTTAGGCCCATTCCCTGTGAACTTCTCCTGTCCGACCACACGAGGGCAGCAGGGCCGCACTCAGCGCCGCCGACCAGCGATGCCCAGCGGCCTGCCTCCCCTCCCTGGGGGATGAGGTCCCTTTCAGAATTCGGGGTCACAGCCTCCTATCTGCTAGACGTCAGGTAAAGAAATCAGGGTCTCAGCGTTCAGCACAATCGGGCAGGCGAGGGAAGCACAGCAGAGCCAATGCTGGCACCGGGCAGGGACTTCAGAGAGGCATTAAGTACAAAAATTGGCTTTTAAAAGGGAAGAGAAACCTCACAGGGTTAAAGTGCCTTCAGTTCAGGTAGACAATCGTTTTAAAAAGGTGTACCTGTGCCTCACAAAGCCAGGATAAGGAATCAGAGGGACTTGGGCCCCATGGACTGAAGACCTGGGGGTCAGGGGGCTGCCGTGATTTGTCATTAGCTCCCCGTGTCTTTAACAGAGCAGCCTTGCCCAAGCCATGCCTCCTAGGGAGCCACAACACTCACCACAAAGTCCCCATTGCTGACCCCCACACTAACAGAATCCCAACCAGTGAGAATCAATGTCAGACAGCGAGCAATGGACCTCTGCCACTGCTGCAAGTGAGAGGAAGGGGAAGCTGCTGAGCTCTGCACACCAATGGATCCTTGTTAAGTGGCTGCCAATGCTGCTCTGCTTTCTCTCAGGCCTGGATTCAAAGGTGCCACTCTTCTGAGAGAGGATCCCAACCTCAGCGAGATGATCTGGAGCCTGTGCAGAAATGAGCATTGATCCAGACTGGAACGAAACTGGAAATCCAGGACCACAGAAGATTCTTCTAAAACAGTTTAATTAAAAAATTGTGAAGTCTCTTGGAAAATTGGAGGAACCCAAAGCATACCGCGTGTGCCACCTGCCAGTCACAACCAAACACAATTGTCAAAAAAGATATTTAAGTTTAATACAAATTTTATACAAAGAAAATGTGAAAAAATACTTCCATATGCTAAGAGCAATTATGCTTCACAGATAAGGCCAGCTAGGCTATTTTGGACACAACTGCAACTCACCAATATTCTGTTCTCACCTTTCCCCCTCCCTCCCCCCTCCCCCTAATCCTTTTTCCCCTCTACTGTGGGTACTAGCTGGAGACTGTACAAACCTCATTCTTTATAAACAATGGGAGAAATCAACATGACTGAAATGTACACCAGGGTGGGCTGGAATGATATCATACAAGTGACTTGCTCATATACAGACATCACCTTCGCTTTGTTCAACGCTTGCGGCTCACGCGACATACAAAGTGGTACGACAGCAGAAGTGTAACAGACAGCATTTCATGGGCTACTTCTCTCGTACTGCTTCATGCTTACAGGAAAACAGAAACCCCATCATATAAATAATACATGCTCTGGCCCAGCACCAAAAGTCCTTTGTCCATCTTTTCTGATCCGTGTTCGTCTCCACACCTAGTTCTTGTTCAAAGTCCTTTTGGAGGATTTAATGAAAAGAAAACTGAACTGTGAAGCACAGGAACACAAACTTTCCTTCTCTCAAGTCCTTGGTGTCAATGATCAGAAACCAGGCTACACCCAGCTGGTATGACACTGACAACCGTTCTGATAGTGGACTAAATGAAATTGTAACTTAATCTGAACCTGTAAACAGGATGAAATTTCACAGTCTGGTCACTGTAAAAGCAAAGGGAATCTTTGTGTCTTTCAGGTCCTCAGACTGGAAATGTCATAATTTGCCCAATAAAATTAACTGAAGAAGATTCCCTTCAGCACCTGACTGCTCAGAGAACTTCTCCAGAGTATCAAAGTGCAGCAATTTGATTCAATCCAAATGCAAATCAGGTTGTTCAGATTCTCATCATTCTGGTATTTGATCCATGACTGCAGGTTCCCAAGAGCAGTTTTCAGTGTTAGCTTGTGATAAGGCTGTGTTCAACCTTCCTTTTCCACCTTCAAACACTCTTTATAAGTTAAAGTCAATACAAATATAAAAAGGAGGTGGGACTCTAATGACATCCACACATTGTACATTATTTACAACAGAAGCATAGATTTAAGAGGGCTCTTACCTGTCCTCACTCTCCTAAGCCAGCGCTAATGCTTTACATGAATGTAGTGTGATGCTTTGTACACAGGCACAAAGCTAAAGTCTGAACCTTTTTAGGTTAATCCAAAGAACTGTGTTTGGTTTTTCACATTTCTATTAGATTTATTTACTCCACCAACGCAAACACTTCTTGTTAGCAGTTAGACTCTTCGTACTTGGACTGGCACTGTAGTCTGAACATAGTCAACTCCAGCTCCCATTGCCACTGTCCCAGCAGAAGGACTTACCACCACAGGAATGGGCTGTGGATTAAAACCAAGAGAAACACATTGTTATGCCACAGGTCACAGAAGCATGACCACAGAGAGGTTTCTTTTCCAGGGAAGATCCAGCACAAGTTCTGGTGCTGTGCAAGGTGAGTACCTCCATTACTGCACTGTCACCTCACTCCAGGGTACAAAGCAGAGTTTTACTCCCCTAGAGCCAAGGGTTTTCCTGCGTTATGATTGCTGCTAGGCAATTATAGGAGAGCTGGTCCTACGGGTGCTGCACACCACTGTCTGTGCTTGGAGAGGGAGGATTTCATGGTTACATCCAGTTCTGTGCTTTCTCCAAACGAACACATGGGAAGAGAAAAAAGGCCTAAGAAAATCCTTTGTCATTTGCAAAAGTTCTGACAAATCAAACTGAATACACAAATACCCTCGTCTGGAGATATTCTTGTTAGACATCACTTAAATCTAGTTCCCCCCATGCATTCCATCAGAGGAGAGAAGAACATCCACTTCAGCAGGAAAGTCCTGAAGCTGAGGGTTGCACAGAGCAGTAACAAAACCATCAGGGTTGCTGGGAGCTGTCTCACACCCCCTGTGAAAACATTCATAGAGAAGAAATGTTCCCGTCCATCACACAGCTCACGAGCTCTAATCTCAACACAGGAAGTGTCAGGACATCCCTGGGGGTGGTGACTACAGATGCAGGGACAAAGGCACAAGACTGTTAAACAATCTGGTCAAGGTCACATCACTCTGGAAGATCTGGAAAAAGATTTATTGAATCTCAAGTCTGTATCTTAACCTTTCTCCCACATGTAAGAGAGTCTAGAAACGGGCAGCCCGTGCAAGCAGCGCGTTGTGATTCAGTTCCAGTGGCGCACAACTGGTGAGCAAACAAGTTCACAACGTTTTGTGGAAGGAACAGGAAGTGAGATTTTTTGAGGAATCTGAAAGGGATGCTCAGATCTTCCCCCTGATGGTAGTGTGACACTCCAAGAGAACATGGAAGCAGAAACACAAGTTCACCGAAGCCCAAAGTTCCCCCACACTGTTAAGAAACCACACCAGTGTCTTAATGGTATTCGACTGCAGTATCCCTCCTGAGATGGAGCACAGCCTAGAGTGTTGATCAGCTCCTTTGGGACAAAGTCTGTGCCTTCCAGAAGCCTGCTCATTCCAGTGCCTGGAATGCAAAGACCATGAATTCATATTTTTACATTATTTTAACTACAGAGAGAATAAAAACCAAACATGGAACCAATTTGCTACAAAAAAAAAGCTTGCTGCTATTCTGTCAGGACTTCAGATGTGTCTGGAGGGCTCAGTGCAGATGGTACCCAGAAGATACGCTGCAAGTCGTACAGAGGAAGGAATTCCTAGTTGAACACAAAGTGCAAATTGAACTCTACTGAAGCCATTCGGTCAGTCACTGTTAGTACCACAGGAGGGGAAATTCAGGCTGCCACAGCTGCCTCTTAAGCAGACACATCACACATGAGGACGTTTCAGTTCTCACCGCGGGCGGGATACGGAATGTGCGAGACCCCTTCAATGTGTTCAGGTCATTCCCTGAGAGGTAAAGGTTGCACCTCTGCCAGTTCCACACACATGTACATCTTGCATACATAGTAAACATGCACTAAGGTTTAAAATCGTTTCGATTGCACGTGCAGTCAGGAGCATACAGAGGTGTCTGTAGCTGTGCAAGGCTAATGCAATGTGTACAAAGTTTCAACATGCACAAATAAAGGCTCCGGGGCCACATCCCACAACTCAACACACCCAGGAAGGTCACTGCCCTTCTTCTGACTATTGTACAGAAGCACCTTAGGATCTCACAACCTCTCAGCTATTCACAAAGAACCCAATGCCTTTGATGCGTGCCACATATCAAACCTTGTTGTTATGGCAATTCAGTTCAAGCAACTCGGGGCCAATGCTGTGAAGGTGCAGTGCTCTCAGCTGAGACAAATAAAATGCTGCTAAGGAATGTGAAAGTCTTGATCTCCACTGAGAGCAGTGACACTTGTGTGGGATAGAATGGCTATGAACTTGTGTGTGTGTGACTGTGTGTGCTGGGGGGCTGTGCACACATGTACACGTGGCTGTGTGTACACAAGGACAAAGACTAACCTCTGTAGCAAACCAGGCCTCCTAATCAGTGTGATTAAGGTGCACTGTTAAATTACACACAGTTACTATCATAACTGATCTAACTGCAGTTACCCAGACACAGGCTCCTCTGCTGACCCCACACAGACAGTGTGCTGGGCTGCCAGCAGTGCAGCAGCAGCACCTTTCCTTTTGGGATGAAGAATGCCAGCTCTGCAGTGAGCACTGCACAGCCAGTTGAAAGGCTGGGACGTTATGGTGCAGAAAACACAAAAACCAAACTCATTTCTGTCCCACCTCCTGTGACTGTCACTAGGGAACTGGAGTGTCCTTGGTTATGATGGAAGAGACCAGGCTTGACTCCAGTGCTATTTCTCCTTATCTCTTAGCACTATCATGCAGACACACTGCTGCTGAGTGCAGCTCTGCTGTAGTGACTGAGATGTCACAGGAACATCAAGCATAGCTCAGAATTTCACTAAATCTCTTTACAATACCACAGAAAAAAGCTATTTAAAAGAAATTTGCTCTATTTACATAATGCTGTGCTCCAGTATATACATGACCAGACACACACCTAACACAGCACTGCACAGCTCTGCCTGTCCTCAGTGCCTCTGCTACACCTCATCCTCGCACTAAGGAAGGATGAAAGGAAAGGCTGGAATGTTGCACAGCAAAATAAAGACATTTTGCACTGCAAGGTGAGACTACATCAGTGAATCCACGTCCTGAGAGAACAGCAGATGGAGACAGCCCCCCAGAAATACTGAGCAATTGCAATGCCAGCAACAGCACTACTGCAGACTTGAAATGATGACGTTGTACTTACAATTGTGGGTTGAGTAGTTGGAATATAGGTGGTGGTCTGCGGTACCTGGACCAGTTTTATAGGCTGGCTGCTTGTCACACCTGTTGCTATCTGCAGAGACAGCACAGGCAACCTCAGTAGAAGTCTCAGCTTTTACAGAAATTCCACCTAGCTGTTACTAAAACACAAACTTCACGCTGGGTGTTTTGTTTGTGTTAAGAATTTGGATCTTAAGGAATTCACAGGTTACTACTTTGTTAATAAAACAAAATTCAGATTATGAACATGATCAGTGTGCACAGCATGATGTTTCAGGTACAACATCAATGTGAAAGCAATTCCAGATTTGTGCAACTGGAATCTTCCCTGGCAAAAGTTTTTAGGAAATGGATTTTCCCCCATCCCTTATTTCCCCAAGTAATACAAAGGTTGTGCTGCCACAAACGATGCACATGGACATGAAGTGAGCTGGAGGTTAACTGACCTCAGCAGAGCATTCAGGTGGAACAGCACAGCCTTTTTCCCTCTTCAAATTTGTTTCTCCCTTAGATGACATGTCAAGCCCAGAGATCTAACACCAGACAGTAGCAAAAGTGTGAAGAAATGAACACAGCTCTCTAGTTTACTATGCTTCCCAATTCTATAGGACTATCTCAATGAGACATCATGCTGGAATCACAATACTACAAAATTAGTTTGCTTTTAATATTTTAAAATACAACAAGGCTCCTACTGATGTGGGGGATCATGTGTAAGGGTTTGAAGGATCATCCCCCCCCCCCAATAAAATTCTTCATTTATAATAAATCTTGCAAGGGCAGAAGAAAAACGATGCTGAAATTGCTAATAGTCAAGCCCTACCTAGAAAGCAGATTCTTCTCTATAAACATTTTCTATATATGCAATGTTAAGTCCCTTTTACTGGAGCATTTGCTCATCCTTGCCTACTGAATACTATCAGAGTAGCTGCTATGGAGGATCTGGTAACTGCACACTGCTCCGTTAGCTGTAGATCCAGGTGAATTGCTGTGTTATGGACCACTGTGGTACCCTAGTGGCAGTCTGTTGTGATAAGGAAGTTGATCTGAATGCAGGTCTTGAGCTTGGCCTCTGAACCCCCAGGCAAGAAGGGCTTGGAAGTGCTGCAGTCAGTATTGCTTATCAGAAGGCAACTTGAATCGAAAGATCCAGATCAGAAGCTACACTGATGGGTCCTGGAGAGAGAGAGAGAAAGAGGTCCAGTCCCCTTTGGCTGGAAGGATGAGTCAAGCCAACACAAGGTGTTACTGGGAATGAGTGAGGGGGAAAGGGTGTTCCCAGAGGACAGGAGATATTTTTGCCAAGATGAAGGAAAAAAAACCCAATGGGTTACTCCCTGCCTCATTCCCCAAATCACTTTCTTTGAATATGCAAATGATGGTCAGTTCCTGGTTGTTCCAGGGAAGGCCTCAGGGGTAGGTTTCACAGAACTCTCACACCATGCTTTGGTTAGAAATGACCAGACCAATACTCACTGTAACACTCTCTTTGCTTTTCTCAGCTGAAGCTTCCTTCTCCTTAGGGGTGCTGGCTGGCTCTGTTGGTGCCGGCTGCACACTTGAGCTGGGCTGGGACGATTTGTTTAATGTTTCTGTGCTAATCTCAGTGTCTGTTTCTTGCTGTGTTGCAGTAGCTAAAAAGAAAAGGAAGACAAAGTAGCTACTACCCAAGTGTACCAGCTCACAGTGACTGCAGCCAAGCAGATGAAGCACACTGTGTCACTGTGGGTCACCCACCCTAGCCCCCCAGCTGTGAACAGACGACCCAGAGCAAGATTACCTGACTGTGTGCAAGACTTCATGTGCTCAGGCCAGTGAGCTTGTTGGCAGGGATAGTCACAGTAGCTGGTGTTCCAACAGCAGTAGAAGATGGCCTCTTTCTTGCAGTTAGCACACCACTGCTTCTTTTTAGTTTCATCCACTGCTTGCTGCTTTTCCAGCTCCAGCTGCTTCTTCACCTCCGCAATCAAACGATCTCGCTCCTGCTCTAGGCTCTGGCGCATTTCAGCCATTGTCAGCTCTACTCAGATGAAAGGACAGAGAAGTTTTGCATTTTCTGCCTCCCAACAGCAAGGTGCAAAACAACAATTTGCACGAGTTCAAAGGCAACATGAAAATAAAAGTAATAATCACAAAACATTCCTTGAGTCTGGACATCTCTGTTTCATACCCAGTCAATAAATTAACATCTCCCATCTTCAGTTTTGGCATCAGGATTTTCACCCTCAACCATTTTACCTCCCATTTGTGTAATGCTTTAGTTCCAGGTGAGGAACCAGGGGGGCTAGGGGCACCACAAACACAAAAAGGATGCTGCTCACACACTTTGTCCCTATTTCTGTTCTGCTCCAGTATTCACAAGAGAGAATTGTATTTCTTCTCTCATCTCCTGAATAAGTACCAGCAGATCAGTTGTTCATGGTGTCTTGGTTTCTTTACAAACCATAACAGGCCAGTTCCAAGAGGGACACTGACAAAGCTGAGCAAACTCATCACTACATGAGCAAAGTTGTCAATTGGAGCCTTACTTCCAGACTGCTCTGAAAGTCATCTCTTGTTACCACAGTAATGAACAGATCCCTGGTGACAAAGGGTTTAAAGGACCTTCATTTCTGAGCACACCTAAAGGCTCTGTGAGCTGCAGGGGAGTTGCTGCAGTACCCAGTGGCTGTGAAGAGTGCTATAACTGGAGTGAAGCACTGGGATAACTGGTCTGCCCTGATTTGAAAGAGCAAAATGTTATTAACAAACCAAAGGTATAAGTCTGAATATGGAGTTATTCAGCCCTTAATTCACTTTGATTCCAGATGTGCTCTGCAAAAAGAGTCAAAAAGTGAAGGAGGGCACTCTAAAGACAGTCTTAGGGCAGTCTGAACTGCATGGAGCTTAAAAGGAGGTTTGACCATGCCACTGCAACCTTCTTCCCAACAAGGTGTCCACTACCATCACACAGAACATTATCAAGGTGTTCTGCCCTCCCCTTGGACAACCTGCAGCGCCACATGCCAAAGGCAATGCACACCACAGGCATCGGGGTTTGCTGTGCAAGACAGAACCTGATACTATTTTGGACTGCCACTTCCATACCTAGGTTGTGCTTCATCTCTGAGAGCTCCTGTTGATGTAACCACTGGAGCTTCTCTATCTCGATCCTCAGGCGCCGAATCTGAATTTGAAAAGCCAGATCGTTAGTGACAGGGAGCAGGCTGCAGTGTGAACACAGCACTGGTACACAGGAACACACAACAGAGAGCCTGAGCATCACCTCCAGCAGGGCTCCCTCCTATCAACACAAGGACAAGACCATAGCAAAGCCCAGCTTTAAGTCAACGTTTGCCAGGTTTGCTGACCATAAACAGCACAGACTGAGAACAAAAGCACTGCTCTTGAACTTGCTCTTGCTTCCTCTGAGTCAAGGCTTGACTGGAATCAAGAATCTATCTCTCAGGCTTGTTTGTGTTTATTATTATGGCATTCCATTTCATTTCTCTTCTCTTAATCTAGGTGAGGCTTAGGAAAGCAAGTTTTCCATTCCCTGTGGACTGGGAATACAAATATCACTGCTCAAAATTCTGACTCCCTTAGCTTGGTTGGAGCAAGCAACCAAATCCTCACACTCTGTATTTGTTCACATTCAGACTTGCTCTCTCTGCTTTTTCCAAGTTTAAAGAGAACACTTCAAAGGTACCAGGTGCTGCCTCTGGAGGCAATTAGAGCCATGCACAGCATTTCATTAAAAATGCAAGCAGTATTTTTAAGAAGTATAAAAAGGTGTGGTCAGAATCATGTATCTGGAACAAGCTACTGCACCAGAAGTAAAGTAAATTCTTGTTCCTCTGGTGGTCAAATCCATGCAAAAGAACTACTACACTTTTTATTTTAAACAAGGTGATGCAAAGTTAAACCTGACAGCAGCTTCAAGGACCTGGCTTGATGGTTTACTGCTTCTCTTGAAGAGCCCATCACACAACTGTGCAGTGTTTTCCTGCACCACCTCTAAAGCCATACAGAATCAGTATCTCCAGCAGGTACAGTTCTGTGGTGCTCCTACAGAGGGATGCTCAAATACTGGCAGCACTGTTGAACTTTTATCTTGCACTAACCTCAGCTATGGTACTTCCAGTGGTGTTTTTGGAGAGATCATTATATATTTCAGTCATGGTTCCTTTGATGGCATCCATCATCTGGAAAAGAAATAAAAACATATTCCTCACTTTCACTTCCTTTCAACACCTTGCTGGGGACTTACATCACTATCAACAGTGCCCCATAGCTCTGTGTATGTATCTGGGGCTGCTTTTAGGGGACTATTTAGGTGGCAGAACACAACACCTTTGATCTGGACTCTGATTTTTAAGTGTCCAGAACTGGTGAACTGCTTGACTTGCTACTTTTCCAAGAAACTACCATTGATACAGATATATACATATATATGTATATAGATATAAAAAACCGTAAGTTTGGGGAAGAAACTCAATGCAAAAAAAAAAAAAAAAAAAAAAAAAAAAAGGTAAATTGCTAACCACTGCCAGTCCCAACAAGACCACATGGTTAAGTGAAGAGGTGGAAGGTGACACAGAATGCCAGGGGTTGGAAGGGACCTCTGGAGACCATCTAGTCAACCCCTCTGCCAGAGTAGGGTCACCCTGAGCAGGCTGCACAGGATGGCACCCAAGCAAGTTTTGAATGACTCCAGAGATGGAGACTCCATCACCTCTCTGGGCAGCCTGTTCCAGAGCTCTACCATCCTCAAAATAAAGAAGTTCCTTCTCATGTTTAGATGGAACTTCCTATGTTCAGGTTTGTGCCCATTAACTGATCCTATCACTGGGCACCACTGAACAAAGCCTGGTCCCATTCTCCTGACACCCACCCTTGAAACATTGGTCAGCATTGATGAGATCCCCTCCTCAGGCTGCTCTTCTCCAGGAGAAAAAGCCCCAAGTCCCTGAGCCTTTCTTCTTAAGACAGATGTTCTAGTCCCCTGATCCTCTTTGTAGCCTCTGCTGTATCTTCTCAAGCAGTTCCCTCTTCCTCTTGAACTAGGGGCCCAGAAATGGACACATTGCTCCAAATGAGGCCTCACCAGGGCAAAGGGGGAAGAGAACCTCCCTTGGCCATACTCCTCTTGATTCTGGTGCTTTTAATGCCTGGGTACCAAACTCCATTTCCTTATACAGTATTCACCTTGATTTTTTTTCCACTTCAAAGATCTAAGAGAGCATATGAAAAGCTGATGTCCCATCCCTCACTATCACTGTCATGACACAGGTATTGTATCTCACCTTCTCTGTCACAGCCTAGCTTTGGTTTAAGACATGAATACACACTGGATGACCAGTTACCATCTGCTGAAGCCATCCAGTGGTTACAACAGAAGGGTCTTTCTGTCTTACTGGCCACAGCTGAAGCAACATGAATGTCTGCTGTCAATATGGAGCTGAGGGGCTGTCTACACCTTCAGGGGAAAACACAGAAAGTGGTCTGTGTAAGGCAAGGTAAACAAGCAGCAGTCATGGGGGAATGTAACAGTGTGAGAAGTGTCTGAGCAGCTGGAGCCTCTGCACACACACTCAAGCATGGAATGGCAGCACTCAGCCAGCTCTAGAAGGCTGGCTCAGCACTCTCACCAAAACCTAGCTGGTCCTTCCTAGGGGAAGGAATGGGGCACATGTGACAACCTGCAAAGGAAGTCAGGTCAGGATGTGAAATGTCAAAATGCTCAAGTTCACTTGCAAACCCCTGCTCAAGAACTTACTTTGCTAGTGTATTTAGCAATGTCTGCAGCCACATCAGCTGAAGCTGTTGCAATGGGCAAGTCTGTGTTAAGTGAGGAAGAAAGGGTACTTGCAGATCCAGAACTGGTAACCATAGAAATGGGCTGAGTACTTGTAACCAAGGTTATAGTGGATGTGGAAGTGCTCTGGGTGATCTCTTTTTGCTGCACAGCTAAGAAAAGAGAACATACAGCAGATCAATCACAGAAACAATGCTCAAAACAGGCAAACTTCTAACTGTAATGTCTGACTTCAGTGTGTGCACCTGACCAGCTCAGAGACTTAATGATCCACAGAACAGTGCCATTTAATCAAGGAACTGCACAGTGCCCAGCCACTGAACTTGTACAGAACTGTCAGGTTTTAAAGCAATGAAGCAAAGACATCTATGAAACTTATTACTTTAGATTGGCTAATGCAAAACTCTCCTCAGGTCTGCATTCCTCCTGTTTTGGGACTCTTTCATCCCACTTCCTAACCTCTCAGTCTTAAGAGCTCCCAACTAATACCACACATAGCAGCAGAAGTCAGACTTGGGCATTCTCATTTGCCATACTTCTGAGGTACATTATTGAGAATTTCTTCTTTTTGCTTTGCAGCAAGGCTTAGGGAGCCACTGCTGCAGAAAGCCTCCCCCAGGAATGCTATTTCCCCCACTTTTGTTATTAATGCTGCTAATTATTAGTGGTGTTGTGACACTTAACACATATATCTGAATCAACATTACTCTTTGGCTGGCTGCAGAGCAAGGAATGTCACATCAAAGCAAGGAAGTTATTCACAGTGTTAAACAGGATAAGAAAAGTCTTCCCATCTTCCCTCAGTATTTCAACTAATCTCAAACAGTGGGCAATTCAAAAATGAGAGCACAAATCAAGGTGCAGAGACCATCACCTTTTCCTCTCTAAGGACTCATCAGCTTTAAGGATTTTAAAATGGGATGTTTTTAGGATAGTTCTTTTCAGTCTATTTGCAATGATTGATATTGTAACAGATGTCTTCACTGCCAGCATCCTCAGAACAGGAATTACTGAAATAAAAAAGTCATTCATATTTATCTCCATGTAGCACATTTTCATTTGTGCCAATTCAGTAAGTAAGAAACAGAATTTGTGTAGCTTTGCTCTATTTTAGAATATAATATCTGAGATGGAACATTGCTGTGATGTACTCAATAGTAAGCATCTTAAGCAAACAAACCCCTAAGCTGAACATTTCAGGTTCAGCTCGTATGATAGTGCTCTCACATTCAAGCCTGGTTCTGTTAAAACACTTCTTAGATGGCAGTCACAAAAGCAGTTTAGGACCAGAGAAATGTGCCTCTGGTAAAGAGCTGTATGCGAGCCATGACCTAAACCTCTCTCCTGTATGGAGTCACCAGCCTGGCAGCAGTGTTAGCAGAAGGGAGAGCATCTATCCCTCAGGCACACCAGGGAACAGTCAAGCTTATTAACCTCACATTACAAATGAAGTGAGACTTGAAGTTGCTGCTCTGTGAAGTGAAGCCACAGAAGGAGGAGCTTTTACCACCATATGCCTACTACTAGCAAAACCTCTAGGAAAGGGACAGCAAAAGAACAGTTGTAAAAACATGGTAAAATGCCACAGCTGTTTGCTCAGCAAATTGACATCAAAGCCTTGCTAAGAGTTCAGCCACACAGATTTCAGAGATCAGTGCAGCCTGGGTCACTTCACTGTTGGTCAAGTTACACCCTATGAAAAACCTTCAGAACAGCCTCTTGTCAGGAAAAAATGGGTCCAGTTTGGAGATGTGACAGTGGGAATCCTGTATCTGGAACAGTTAATAGTTTTATCATTTAATCCAGAAAAGAATTCAGTTTACTCTCCCAAATCTGTGATGGCTAAGAATGGCAAAAATATATTTACACAGATAGACACACAACGTTTTTGTCATGAAAAGGAGGAGACAGGACTCTAA
Source organism: Indicator indicator (assembly GCF_027791375.1). Lineage (NCBI taxonomy): Eukaryota > Metazoa > Chordata > Aves > Piciformes > Indicatoridae > Indicator > Indicator indicator. The sequence continues at coordinate 4,267,096 of NC_072033.1, forward strand.
ATACACACCAGAAGGAGCAGGTTTGCTGAGCAAGTTGCTGTATTCTAAAGTCACTTATCAGAGCAGAACCACACTTTTGGGATTTGTTTACATGGAAGAACTCCTGGTCGGGCAGCCTTGGAGCACTGGGGTCACTACTGGGGAATTATGGCATCACAGGCACAGTGAGTTACAAAGTGTATACCTTTAACTGCTTGTCTTGTCTGATATCTTGTCCCTTGAGAGGACTGAGGTTGCTGTGACTGAGCCTGCTGGCTCTGCTGCTGTTGCTGCTGCCTCTGCACCTTCTGCATGTGCCATTTCTGAGAGGAAGTCTGAAACTTATTGGAGGAATTCCACACTACACGCTGCACCGCAGGGGCAGTTTCCTTGGGCAGCAGAGGCCTCTGCTTTTTCACAGGGCTGCCAGTGGCTGCAGCTGGAGCACTAACAGTAGAAGCAGCGCTGGTAGTTGCCGTCACACCGGCTGGTGGAGTCTGGGCTGCAGAGCGGGTAAGGACTGGAGTTTCTGGTAGAGGCTGGGTGCTGGCACTAGAGGAAGGTGGAGTTTTACCTACAACTAAACAAACACAAAATGTAATGCCAGCTTTTCACCAACACACCTCTTTCATAATTACCCAGCTAACTTTTGGAAGAGCCACACACACCTTTTTCAGGCTGCTTTGAGTATTTTTCCTCAAAAGGCAATTGGTATTCTACAAGTCAACTCCTCTCATGAAGCTGGTGGCAATTCCAAAGCACCAGTCACTGAGCGAAAGCAAAGCAAAACAAAAAGCACAAGAGCCAGAAGAAACAGCCTGACCTCCTTGAGAAGATACGGGAGAGGCCAGCACGTGTTAGGATGTTTCTGGGTCATCTCCCTTTCTTCCAGGAGAAAAATACACTCAAAAGAAGCACTGCCTGGGCAGTAACTGAAAGAACAGCACACCAAACCTTCTGAGCAAGGCAGGCTGGCACTGACAAGCAAGCACAGCCTGTGTTTAAGGTATCTATACCTGCTTCCAGGTTTTAGAGCTCACTTTTCCACATATCAGATCAATTTAGGAACTGGAGAATTCCTTCAAAGCCATGGCTGAAAAAAAAAAATGTCTGAAACAGAAGGCTGCTGCACTGCCTGACTTCTGACAGGGGGAAAACACCTCCAGATATGCATGCACCAGATCTCTTTTCTGGACAGAGACATTTTAAGATCTCACAGCTACAAGAAAGTTGGACGAAGAATAAAGTATTTTTCACTCTAGTTAAATTTGGCTTTCTATTTTGTTTTGTCAAAAGGCTACCAGCAGAACAAGCTTAGCAAAAGCCATTCCTCTTTGAGACCTTTTTCCTCTTCTAGCATGACAGAGAAACCAGGACAATATCCAGGGCCAAGCCATGTGATGTAGCTGTTGTTCTGATCATTACTGAGAGTCTTTACAGACTCCGAGGGGACCTTATGCAATCTGTACGTTTGCTAAGTTCCAACTTAGTCTATACCTGCAGTTCTGAGAGGTCTATAGAAGTGTAAAGATTCAACTGGAAGTCATTAACAATCAAACAACAAATTCTGCATTGGCCACAGAGCAAAAATGTGGCTGAACAAAGCCCTGTGCTGCTGAAAAAAAACCTCAATGACCTGTATTTTTATTTAAACCAGAAACTCTAAGGGGGAACAGAAACTTCTTTCATAGTCACAAAGAATGAAAAATCATTCCTAAAAATTGTTTTAGCACAGACATTTTTACCTTACTGCAAAACCAGAGGTAAGAACTCTGGCTTTGGGAACAGAGCAGAAGGCAGAAAGGAAGGGAAGCATTTCACCCTACCGTCTTGTTTAGGAGGAGGCTCTTTAGATTCTTTCTTGCTCTTCCTTCCTTCACGGGCACAATGATCATCTCCCAGGTCGATGACAAGTTCACTCTCAGAATCAGAGTCCAGTCCTAGATGCACAGTTGGAGAGTCTGTTTCATCTTTACCTTTCAATTTTTCTTTTGCAGTATGCTGTAAACCTTTAGCCTTTTCACAGAAGTCTTTGTCAGGGTCTGCAATTGCCTTCTCCTTGACTGCATCATCTGTTTTCTCCACTTCTGGACTTGTGCTTTTAAGTTCCTCCTTGTCTTCATTCTGTGCTGGGAGTTTAGGTTTTTTTTTCAAGCTCAAAGATTCTTTGTCACTTCTTGCACCTTCCTTGTCCTCTCCATCCTCTTGATCATTCTTTGATTTCTGATCCTCATCACTATATTCACTGTCACTGGTGTCAGACTTTTCAGAATCTTCAGAGTCACTGTGTTCTACTGCAGTATAAACAGCTTCAGATATTTCATTTATTCCTAATTGTGGGGAGGAAAGTACATTCCATGCTGACATCAGACTGACTGACAGTACCAACATAAGTACTCTATATGCTGGAATGAAGTGTAGAGATACCATGATCCTAACTGTCAGCCCCTCAGTGCCCTAGTTTAACCCCAGAGTGTCTTAACAATTACTTTCTACATATTCCAATTCATATTCCTGTTTCATTCAGTGGCCCTCCTTTCACTGGTTTTTACCACTACCTGCAAGCTGTTTTGTTCAACTCAGGACCCAGTGCTGCCAAACACAATAAGGAATTACTTTTGAACACAAGAAACCACCTTGCAGTCAGCAACACTCTTCAGCTGCTCAGTAGTTTACATGCATGTCTGCAGATTCCAGTTTAGACTGCACATATCTGGGGAGGAGAAACTCCCACTTCTTTACCATCTAGAACCTCTTTACTTGAGCACCAGCCAACACTGAAGTTTCTACCAGCATTCAGCTCCTGTGTGACTGGATATACTCATGTGTGCCACTGCCCTAAGTTAGGTACAATTCATGAGTTTTTCATTTTACAAAGCAAATAGTAAGAGTATCATCCTGTCACACTGCCTACATCACCCACAGCAGAAAAAAACAGATTCAGAGATGAAAGCTTGCTGACAAAACTGAAACCATCAAGTCTGGTTGGATTTTAAATTAGTCAGGTTCAGTCCATTCTACCTCCTTAAAGAGTTCAAATACCCACTACTCGTTGTAATGCACCAAATATTTCAGGTTTTACTATTCAAAAAACTTTTTAAACTCCAAGTCAAGACTTCCTCAAGTGCATCCTACAGTGTATTCTTGAGGCACACTCACCAAGCTGTGCTTTACAGCTCTCTATTGTCTTGTCAAGGTTAAGCTGGAACCTACTGCGAATCTGTCGTTTTGGTGAGATGAGCTGCACAGGAGTGGTTTGCTGCTGGACTGACTCACTCAGCTCCTTCAGATCCATCTCAGCTTTGCTACGATCTAGAGAAGAAAAAAAAAAAGACTAAGAAAGATGTTTCGCAAAAAAGGAAAGAGATCACTGTGCAGATGAGAGATTTTACTGACTAACAACGGAAACAATCTGAAACATTTCACTTTACTGCAAGCAATAGATTCATCCTCTCTGATACCAAGCATTTCACAGGAATTTCTTATGGGGACCTTTTCTCCATCAGTGTGAAATCATCAACAAATCATCATTCATGTCTGGAAGCTGCCTACCAGCACTACTCTTTGCCAAGAGTGCTGAGACTCTAAGGCACTAAACCAGTCTGGTTTGCTTACTCCTGAACTGGAGGCCAGTCCGAGTCCTGCCAGCACTCTGCTCAAGGTATGTCACTATCTTTGCTTTCTGGACTTTCACTTTTGTTTTTTTTTTTCAGAGAAAAAACCCTGCTCACATTATGTATGACAGTAAGACACAGCAAGTCATACCTGGAAACCACAGGAAGCATGGATGACTATGATTCCTATCACCAAAGAGTGAAAACTCCCCCACAGCTGCAAGAGTAACTGATACAGCCCCTATAAGCACACTAGCTCTTCCTTTAGGGCACTGTGCATGGGCCCAGGGTCAGATTTTCTAACCACACTCTTTAGTCAAAACATTCTCTGCTCCAGCTGATGTCTCCTATCTGGAGCTCAAACAGCTGCAGACTACTTGTTTCTTACTCTTCTTCCAAATGCACTGTCACCTCAGACAGACAACAAACAGCAGCAGAATTAATTCTGTCATTAGAATCATAGAATCAACAAGAGATCATCAAGTCCAACCTATCACCCAGCACCTTATGACTAACTAAACCATGGCTTCAAGTGCACGTCCAGTCCTTTTTTGAACACCTCCAGGGACGGTGACTCCACCACCTCCCTGGGTAGCACATTCCAATGGCAGAGCACTCCTTCTGTGAAGAACTTTCCCCTCACCTCAAGCCTTCCACACAAACAGCTTAACACACTGAAGAATATTCTTGTGAGCTTGTACCCAGAAGCAGAGTATCTGTAACATGCTGAAAACAGGAATTCAGCATTTGGCTAACCCTAAAGGGCAGAATCCTGTTTCTCCATCTAATACCACATGGAAGTAAAAAGCAGCCAGAACTGAATCAGAATACTCAGAAGCATAAACCATGCCTGAAGAAACTGATTTAACACTTGTTTGGTTATCAGAGCTATTTTAGCAACTTCAGACTTATTTCATCTTTTAAAATAACACAATCCCAAAATTCCCTTCTAGGGAGTTTCAAGACATCTGCTAATTCCTTTCATCCATTTAACTCCCTAAAGAATGGTCAGTGAGGAGGTGATGTGAATGCAGCAAGGAAGAAGCAGCCCTAATAACTCCTAAATCCTAAGGATCCCAAGAAAGTCTTGCAAGCAATTCATTTGAGAGACCTGAAAGGTGAAGAGCAGCAATGTCCACGCAATTACAACCTTGAGAAACATTCTTTTGTACAATTCAGCTAATAAAAAACAAACCATCTTCTAACTATTTCCTTCTATCAAGGAGAAGAAAAGGTAATAGGAACTTTGATTTAGGAAACAAAAAAAAGAAGAGCATCTGTGATGAAACAGTAAGTGCACACACGCCTCATTTAAAGCCCTTCAGTTAGCATCACACACAAACAAGTTTGATCACCTCATGTTGCATTGACACTACTGTCATTTATTCAGCTTTAACAGCAGGAGGTTTTCAAGACTAACCAAGATTAAGATTCAGAATGCTTCCTGGTGTGGAGGTCCTTTCTTGCTTAGCAGAAATTGGTGTTGATGCTTGAGGAGAGAAAGGTTTGGGACTGCCTGACAAGCTCCCTGCTTGACCTGTTCGTGTTGGTGCTGGAGAAGCTGAAAAAACACAAAATTAATAAAGGCAGATTTAAATAAATCACAATAAAGCTATATCCACTGGGACAAAACAGCTTTTAAGCCTACACAAGCAGAGAAAGGGCGTTTTTTCAATAATTTCAACATTGTGTTATATTAATTTTAATTTATAACTATTCCTTTAACAAAGGAATAATAAAATCTCATCAAATTTAATAAAGAAATAAATCATTAGGAAAATAACGTTCTTGCAGCTATATAGTGGGCCACATGTTGGCTTACCCTCAGTCTGTTAGCAGTGACAGCTTCTAGCTTTCAAGATTTGGTTATTTTAGCTGATTCTGACACTCTCAAGTGGTGTATATTTTACCTTGTGTATAAGTAGACATAAACCCAAACATTTACTCCATGTTCTAGCTACATTAACACAGAATTAAAAGGACAAATCATAGTTAAGTTTAGTACAGCTAGAAATCAGTGCCCACATGTCTCTGATAAAAATAACAGAACCTTCTTGTTTGCATAAAGGTTAAGTGAAATCCTCTGCTCTGAGCCTTTTGGTCTCCAAAAGATAAGGCTTCAAATCCAAACTTAGGGGAGCAGTCAAACAGCCTAGAAAAGGGAGGCATCTGCAGGCCATTACCTAAGGAAAAGGATTCATTTTCATCAACAGAAGACTCCTTTCTGTCTCTTAAATCTCTGCTTAATGCTGTCAATATCTTCTTAAACTCACTGGTAGACACTTTCCTCCCCAGTACATCCAGGACTGTCCAGATCTTTGCAGAATCCTCAGGGGCAGCACTATCTGCTGCTTCAGGAGCTGTTCCCAAGGTATTTTCTACATTAGCTGCATGCTGTTATCACTCAAAATACACAACAAAGGCATCCAAATCAAAACACCTCTGTCTAAGTCCAGTGCACTCAAGCTACCTAAATTTTGTTTTACACCAAACAAGTAACTTGATTTGCTTTTGCACTGAAGCAGAGACTCCAGGAACAGGACAGCTCAGTTTGTACATGAAGGAAATAATACAAACGTTTGCGTTTTACAGGGATGCCAGATGGGAGATGGAATATTCCAGTTTAACTGCTGCTAGGGTCAGCCCAGCATTTCTATGCACTAGGACACAGGATAGTAAAGCCTGAGGGAAAGTCAGAATTCCCCAGAACTGTTGTGAAAATCAAGAATCCAGAGCACTAAGATAACATCTCTCCTCTTCTAGCTTCACCTGACAACGCAGCTTGTATGGCAGTTCCCATCATTATCTGCACTACTCTAAAGAACTCAGCATGTGGTACAATAGAAGCTCTGTATCTCATGGCACAGAGCAGCAGCTTTTAGCTACACCTTGTGCATAAAGGCTGTGCACACACAGACACACCATCATTTATGTACTAAATGACTCCTCCTGACACGTTACTCTACTGAATAATCCCAGCATTGTCAGAGCTTTATAGTCATGCAGTTACTTTGTCATCACATTCTGCAGATGGACAGGACCACATCACAAGACACTTCTGTACCCAAAGGTAGTTTCACAGCCTAGTCTTTATGGGCTGGAAAAAGAGTAAGATTAGTAAATAAATATCATTGTATCTAACAGCTGTAAGGGAACACAAAGACATCCTGTCACCAAAACCAAAGCTTTTAAACACATTGATTCATTTACTGCATCTTTTTTCTTCAGATAGCAATGAACTCTCTTTTATGGATGAAAAGAACCAAGATAAAGTAGTTTGCCTCAGTGCCACAAGATTAGCTGCATCTGATTACACTGGAAGTCAGAGAAGTCCAAATTCTGTGTCTTCCTTTTTATCCACTTTGTCTATGGAACTGGAGTTTTACCATGTTTTAGCTACCCACATAGGAACACCATAAATTAACTCGCAGAGCTGCTAACCGACAATTCCAACTCTTGTATTTATACAGTCACAGAATCACAGAATGGTCTGGGTTGGAAGGGACCTCCAAAGGTCATCCAGTGCAACCCCCCTGTAGTCAGCAGGGACATCCTCCACTAGAGCAGGTTGCTCAGAGCCTTGTCCAGCCTCACCTTGAATATCTCCAGAGATGGGGCTTCAACTCTCTTCCTGGGCAACCTGTTGCAGTGTTCCAGCACCCTCATGGTGCAGAACTTGTTCCTCACATCCAACCTAAATCTGTTTTTCTCTCATTTCAAACCATTACCCCTCATCCTGTCAATGCAGGCCTTTCCAAACAGTCTCTCTCCATCCTTCTTGTAGCCCCCTTCAGGTATTGGAAGGCTGCTCTAAGGTCTGCCTGGAGCCTTCCCTTCTCCAGGCTGAACAACCCCAGCTCCTTCAGCCTGTCCTCAAAGGTGAGTTGTTCCAGTCTAATGCTTCTAGCAGGAGACTTCATTTATGTTTATACATTTACCTTTATGTATTATATTTACATTCCACTCTCCGTTCATTTTAATAGCTACAACTATTTTCTGCTATTTAAACTGAAGGGGGTTGGCCACTTTCCAGGAATGTTTATTTCTTCTCATTGTGACACAAAGGTTTGTCAGCTCTTCTCTGTGATACTGGAAGTTAAATACACAAGGGCTTCTGAAATGTTTTCTTCCCACGAGTGGCAATACAGCCTGCCTGTAAAAAGTACATGGGACAAAACCAGGGGATGAACTAAACGCCAAGTGCTGCAGCCCCCCTGGTTTGGTTTTTACCTGTGTTTTTCTCAATAAAGTCCATGGATTCTTCACTGGCACTAAAATGACTGGAAGTTGCTTTTTTCTCAGCGTCCTGCTCAACATCAGAGCCTGTGTGAACAGAGGAGTTTGTACTCATGGGTGACCGCGGCATGTCTGTTAAGGAAATCCTACGCCCAGTACCACTGCTCAGCATGGACTTGCTCATTAGAATCTTGGGTGATGCTGTCATATCAAAGTTGAGCTTGATTTTCTCTTGTTTGTCTGTCTTTGCAGTTCCAGCAGTTGGGTTTGCAGGGTCCAACAACATCTGGTACTGGTTGTTGGGAGTGTAGGGTGTCCGGAAAGGGGCGTAGTTAAACACTCCGAATTTTCTGCGGATGTTGTCCACATAAACCTCCATCTCTTGCATTGCACTATTGAAGATGCTCTTAGTCTTTTTCACAGAAAAAGGAATTTCTTTAGACATGAGGTAGCAATTATTTATTGGAACCCAGGCCCTAGATATAAAACAGAGAAACAGAAGATAACAGAACTGCGTTTCATGCTGGCCATTGATGCTGCCAATTTTCATGCACACACACAAATTTATTTCAGCCTAACCATAAAGATAGGCACAGCTCAGATTGTTCCAAAGGACCATCTCTGCCTTCCTTCCTTTAGCCTAGTCATAAAGATATGTACAGCTCAGATCATTCCTAAGGACCATCTCTGCCTTCCTCTTTCAACAACTCAGGGCCTAATTTTGCTAAGCAAGTTGACTGCATGCTTTAGGTTATCGACAGTTTATTCCACTCTTCCCAGTAAGACAGGAAACATGAGTAAGCACTGATGGAATATGCAACACACTCCTAATTAGAGCAGTCTCTGTAAATTCATTGGCCTCTTCCACCTTTAAGAACTACAGTCTCTGCAGCACAGGAATTAACTTGCTACTCACCAAGACCATCTGTGCATTAATCTTACAAACACAACTTACATTCTACTAACAACATTCAAGAAACTGACACTGTAAAGGCTGCAGCAATCTGTAACTGAAGAAAGCCAAGGTTCAAATTACAAGACCTACAAAGTCTAAGAGCACAAACTTACAACAAGAGTTTTTAAAGTACAGCCACACACATGCCATGGTTCAACTCCCACCTGTCGTGTTGGCCAAAGAAACGGGCATCGACTTGGCCGTCTTTATCCCGCAGTGCTTTAGCAGGCCAGAATGGAAAGCCTTTGAGTTTAGCCCAGACCAAAGGGTGGGGATTGCTCTAGGGGAAGAGGTAAAATGCACAGTAAGAAAACAGAAGCAGGATTACCTTTAAATCTGATAAAAAAGTCAGTATTTTTTTCCTTGTGTGTATTACTTAGATTCAGTAAGGATCCAGCATGCACAAGACACTTGCCAAGTACAAGCTGCCATTTCACTACACCTGTGATAGACACAGCACAAATCTTGAGGGGAAAAAAGCCAATTACCAGAAATCCCCACAGAAACTGCCAAGTATCTCAGTTAAACACACGGGAACTGCACTTTTTAATTAATTTAATTGTTATTAGCCTTCTTCAAATGCTCCTTTCTGAAGCTGTGAGGAGTGAGTCCCCAGGAGGCCACAAAGATGATCCAAAGGCTGGAGCATCTCTGCTATGAGGAGAGGCTGAGGAGCTGGGGTTGTTCAGCCTGGAAAAGAGAAGACTCCAGGGGGACCTTAGAGCAGCCTTCCAATACCTGAAGGAATCCTACAGGAAGGCTGCACAGGGGTTTTTCATCAGGGTGTCTAGAGACAGGACAAGGGGGAATGGTTTGAAGCTGAGGGAGAGCAGGGTTAGACTGGAGATTAGGGATAAATTCTTCAGTACAAGGATGGTGAGACTCTGGAACAGGCTGCCCAGGGAGGTTATGGATGCCTTCTGCCTGAGGGTGTTCAAGGCCAGGCTAGATGAGGCCTTGAGCAGCTCAGTCTACTTCAGAGGTGTCCCTGCCCATGCCAGGGGGTTGGAGGAAAGGATCTCTGAGTTCCCTTCCATCCTGAGCCATTCTGTGATTCTCTGAAATATGCAGCACAACATAACTCAGACTAGGGCAAATCTTTCAAATTCTCTAATTTTCATGCAAGTCCAATTAAGAGTCTGGGTCATGCACTACTACTTCAGAATTCTAAGGAATCTTTCCCCAAGTTTGGTGCAGTATTAAACAAAACCAGGAAAGAGACAACCCATTACTTGGTCATGAAAGAAAAATCAAGTCTGAATTCTGAGATCCATGCCTGCAGAAAGAGCCATGCAGATTTCAGAAACCTTCCCCTGAGTGCAGGCACAGATGACCCAGGAGCAAGACATCATGTATCTGATGGTAGAGACCTTGTGACCTGGTTGCTGCCACCCTTTACAGTTATTTCTGACTGAACCAATCCATTTGGGAGAACATGCAACCTCACAGCTCCAAATCCTGAGACAGTCTGACTTCACAAAGAGCACAACGGGCAAGCACAAACTACTTGGTAAACTACAGCAGCTTTTCCTGATTTAGTAACCACCACAAGTTTTAAAACAATGGGAGGATAACAAGCAGCAGTGAAACAAGAAGTGCTAGTTTAATGTATTAGCTGGACCACCAAACCCCTTCACTTACACAAGGCTCACAAAACCAATTCTCTCGTTTTTGGCAAGCAGCTAAATAACATTCCGGACATACTTCAATTTCATTCATCTGAAAAGAAAAAGCAAGCACTTACTGCAGAGCTTAAACAGAGTTCCAAGTGTGAGAAAGATTGTTATGTCAGCCTGTCTATTTTGCTACTATCACTGTCCCACAAATTTGTGGTCAGAAATCAACATTTCTCAAGTGGTCAAGAAGGCCAGCAGTGTCCTGGCTCGTATCAGGACCACTGTGGCCATATTTTTGCATTCATTCAGAGGAACTTTATATTACCACAGCAAAAGAACCACCAAAAAATGCATCTCTGAATCAGAGGTGGGTCTCTTTTTCCAAACCCAAAGGTGTCTTTGTGCAGAATCCATGTGTCCATTTTCTTCTTTTTCCTCTCCATCCCCTATTGCAAGTCTTAATTAAAGGCAGTGAATATCCTACAGGAGACAGACTTGCAATGCCCTTGTAAGCAAACCATGCTGCAGGCCAAAGAGATACTTCTCTAACTATAAAAAGCCCACAAGCAGGGAGCTTCATAAAACACAGACAGTAGAAAACACACCTTATTTCACCACCAATACATGAAATCAAACACTTTAAAAATACCCAACAATTAAGATTATTGGGGCACTCATACCTCATGCTCACAGATTTTGATGATGACTTTTGCTGTTTGTGTCAATTTGTGATTTCCTGAGGAAACAATAAAATGCTTTAACCAAGAAAACTTAGGCTAGAATTCTAAAATCAACAGGATTTAGATTTAAGTATCAGCATTGAAGACAAAAGAGAACAGCTACAGAGCCAATGTAGAACACAAAGCACATGCTTGCACTTTTCTCCTCACTATAGCAATATTTCAGTGCCACTTTGTGAAGCCTGTGGCAGCCTGCCCACCACTGACACATTCTCAGTGAGAGACATGCTCTCTAGCTCTCCAGCTCTCCTATAAAGGCACTGCACAAGGCAAAACACTGCAGCAATGTGGTGGTTGGAACCAGATGGATGTGGCTTGGTCCCTCCCAACCCAACCCATTCCATGTTCTAACTTATTTGAAATGTTTTTAAGGTGCAGTGAGCAAGGGAAAGTACAGCTTGGATCTGCTCCTACAGTTTTATGCATGCCAGTTGCTAAGAAAAATAAAATCTGTTGTGTTTAGGCACTCTGGTCACCATGGAAGATACTTGCAGCATTTGACAACTAGAGGTCCACAAATGGCTCAGTGCCTTTGCCTATTTCAAAGTTTTTTCAGGAGACAAGGCCACATGGATACTTACCCCCATTGTAAATAATGCAGTTGTGCAAAATCCATTTGGCGTCAGCCAAAAATGCTTCAGTGCAACCGTACATCTTCTTCTTAACATTCTGCAAAGGAAACGTTGAGAATGGATCAGGAAACATGAGTGCATGAAAAGTGAAAGCCTCTCCTCACCCCCTACTCTGCCCTGCTGAGGCCACATCTGTAATACTGCATCCAGTTCTGGGCCTCCTCTGTTCAAGAAGGACCTCAGGGAACTGCTTGACAGAGTCCAGCTCAGAACCACAAAGATGCTGAAGGCAGTGGAACAACTCCCGGTGAGGACAGGCCAAGGGAGCTGGGGCTTGGAGCTTGGAGCAGAGGAGCCTGAGGGGTGCCCTCATTCATGTTGATAAAGATGTGCAGGGCAGTGTGGGGAGGAGAGAGCCAGGCTCTGCTCAGCCATGTCCAATGACAGGACAAGGGGCAGTGGGTGGAAGCTGGAGCAGAGGAGGTTCCAGGGGAACAGAAGGGAAAACTTTGCCACTGTGAGGGTGACAGAGCCCTGAAGCAGGCTGCCCAGAGGGGTTGTGGAGTCTCCTTCTTTTGAGACAATCAAAATACACCTGAATGCATTCCTGACCTACTCTAGGTGATCCTGCTCTGGCAGGGGGGGCTGAACAGAATGATATTTTGAGGTCTCTTCCAACCCCTAACATTCTGTGGTTCTGTGATTGTTTCCTATCAGCCACACAACAAACCTGCCTACTCTTCTATTGTCAGACTTGGGATTCTAAAGACTTTTCTATCTGTTAAAGTCAGTGTCTTCTGATTTCCCTGAAAATGTACTGTCTAAATTAAATAATGAATTATTCCACAAACATGTTCAATGCTTCCAAAGGCAGTGTTAATTTCCTGACAAAGTGTTTCCCTCCATGGCTCTGGAGAATACTTAGTCGTTGATTTCTTCTACTGATAGAGTTTTGCTCCACAGAATTTTTATTTTTTTTCCTTTTTCTAAGACTCAGGAAGAACTATTGCTCATAGTACATATAAGAATGTGTTTGATTTTCCTGTCCACCCATTGGATACAGTAATTCAATGAGATAAAAATCAGTCAGGTGGTTGTGTCCCACCTTACACCATAAAGGTACCAACCTCCACTGTAAAGATCTAGAGAATGAAAATGTGATGTCTTCACCAGGTCCTAGCAGAACAAATCTCTGCAATCCCTCACTCTCCACTAAGTGATAGAGATTTCATGATTTGAAACCTTCAGATTATTGCTGAACTGAGAACAAAAGTCCTATTGTCCACCTCTTGACTGTGTTTTTTCTGTTACACTCAGATGAAGTAGAGATCACAGGATTTGTGGAATGATCAGTAAAAGCAGTCTGGTATGAGCCCTGGATGACTAAATCCCAGCTCTGGTTAATGAATTCTCCCCAGAGGATCGCTCCTGCAATTGGATGGACTGCTGTAGGAAGTCACCAGGGTAAGCTTGGCTTCTTCACACTGCTTTTCCTGAGCATTTGTTTGTAGTTCAGACAAAGCAGTGGACTTGTACAGTTGGCACATGATTGTTTCTGAGCTGCAATTGAACTGGCATTTATAACAACAATGACAAAAAAAACCCATCACAATAATTCCAACTAACCTCTCTCCTCCTCCCATCAAACGCTTCAGAAATCTTACTAAGGACAAACTGGAGGAGTCTTCCTCCCGCAGCTTCATACAAACCTTCTCTAATGTACAAAGGTCCATTGGATGAAAGATATATTCTGCATAATCTGGGTGTTGATCCAGTGAAACTGGTTTTTGAAATGGCTCTGTCTGTTAGGAAAGAAAAATCATATCAAAAATCACACCTCTTATTCCTCCTGAGCAGTTACATCAATGACACCTCACATCTGCCTCCTAATGCCAATCCCAGCTGTGAAAAGTGAAGCCATAAAGTATGTGCAGGCAAAAAAGGAATTAAAAGGTCTCATTTGACTGATTTTTCATGTGCTAAACTAAGGAATTTCAAAGCCCAGGGGGACTGTAAAGTGCACTGTCATTATTTACAGTAGGGTTTTGTGGGGAGTATCAGATGAGGCTCAACAGGTATTTTTTAGCAGAATAAAGGCACTGAATTTATGATTCCCTGCCCTCACAAATGTTTATTTTCCAGACTCTCACCAGAATCCTAACTTTCAGAACAGTGGTGGCTGGGTAATGCAAATGCATTCAAACTTTTATCCTTGGGACTCTGCACTGGATCTGCTAATGTGGAAGGGCAGCAGTTCCTGGAATACAACCAGCTGCAGTGTGCAGGTACCAAAACAACAGGTTGCTAGAGAACTGCCTACAGGAAATCTCTCAATAGCACTCACCAAACATTAGCTTTCTAACCACATTCTCAAAACACATTGTGAATTCAATATAAACAGATCCTGACACTTTGCTACTGAAAAGCAGCACTTGCAAGCTTCTAATGGCTCCATCTAATAGGATAATATTTACCACTCCAGGGTAAAAGGATTCCAAGAGCCAAAACCTGTCAGCACTTCAGAAGAATATTCCCAGAAATTACCTCTGTTCTGCTGAAGTACTCAAGAGCTCAGAGCTGCAGAGAGCCCATGACTCCGCACAGCTGGCTTTGCCAACAGATTTTCCTGTAAGAGTGCAGGCATAGAGACACCATCCCTACTCCTCTGATTTACATACAGGAAGAAGATGACAAGGGGAGTTCAGACAACCCTTGTTATTCACCACATCACATTCTGATTTGCTGCTATCCTCACAGATGTGAAAACCAGGCAAAACTTTCCTGGTGAACTAATCTATCCGCACTAGACAGGTGGCCGACAGCACAGAAGCTGTCACATACAATCTGATAAAATAAACTGGGTTCATAAGCCAGGAAAGAAAGCAAAGCTCAGGATTATGGCAAACATATGATCCAAGCATTAAAAAACAAACCCAAACCCAACAACAAAGCCAAAGAAAACCCCCAACTTCTTACCCCTGGCTGTTTCATTTTCTGTAGTGCAAACTTCAGTAAGTACGATAGCTGTTCTATGGTGAGCATTGTCATAGCTTTACTCTGCGTTTCTATGCATTCTGCAACTGTGATTTTCTGAAAGTTAAGACCAAAGAGGAGTTTGTCAACAAACACTTCTAGGCAAGTTCTTCTCCACTGAAACATTCTGGCATTCAAATGGAAAACAGTAACAACCTTCTTAGAAACTAAACATGTCTGCTGATGAGTAGGTTAATAAAAAAAAAAAAAAAAAGGAACAACCTAAAAAGTAAAAGCCCAGCCAATTCTCCATCATCTTGAAGAGCATGCACAGTACAGGTGTGAATACATAAAATTCCCAAATACAAGGCAATGTGAACAAGTGAGAAGGCCCCCTAGGCTCTAATACAATGAATCATCAAGGGAAAAGACACAATAAACCAATTTGTTTTCAATAAAGATTCTCTGATGCCAAGTATTCCCTCCCCAGGAATGATTAAACCCTTCCCCAGCCTTGCATGAACACCCAGGTGTTTATGTAGGCCCTACAGTGCAGGCTTTTTTCTGCACTGCTGCAGAGATGATCAGCACACCAGAAGAAGCACAAATTAAACCAATCAGAACTGCAGAATGTTTTCAGAATTGGTGATGACTGATGAAGAGATCACTCTCTGAAATGGTGCCTTCACGAGAGATGGAAACACAAAGGAAGCTGCAGGCTCATGATAGGAAGGCAAACACACTGCAGGCACACACAGAAGCTGTGGTGAAGCAGCAATGGCTGCCTCCAGATCTGCACACATTTTTCTGGTAGCTTTACCAAAAGGCAATATAGGAATAAGCCAGAAACATTTCAGAATGCAAAAAAGCTGATTATAGCTCACAAACAAGAGAGAAATTCACTCCTTGTAGCCAACTAACCTCACATTCTGGGCAAAACCAATCCCCCTCTGGTTCCGCTGTCAGTTTCAGACACTTAGCATGATAAACCCGAGGGCAGAGCTCACAGCAGAGGACTTGGCCTTCCCGATGACAAACCCAGCAATAGAAATCATTCCGTCCATCCTGTGGTACAACATCAACAGGGTCTGTGGTGAGTGGCTGCTTCATATAGTAAAACGGACCATGTCTTAGTTCTGACTGAAATGTAGGCAAGAGAAACAGGTTTGGTTTCAAAACAAATTTGCATTTTTTCCAATAATCATAATCATCACATACAAGCAAACAGCACTGCACAGAGTCTGACGAACATTGATGCAAGCACATTAGCTTATTCATTGCACAACATCATCCCTCAAGAAGTTGACTTCTTATTCAGAGGTCAAATGCCAGTTTGCACTCAAGACTGAAAAATACATTTTGGTGGCAAGTGAGGGCATTGAATGAGAGACATGCAATCCAACACAAGGCAGTAACTCTTGGTCTTCAGGAAAGAAGTGTTGCTACAGAAGCTAGTAGGTCCTCTACAATCAGAATTCCACGGGGCTGTGCAAGCTAAATACTCAGACATTTAGTGGCAGCTAAACTTGGGCCAACTGAAGAAGTTAGTCCTGAAAGAAGAAGTTGAACACCATGCAAATCTATTCACAACTCTGTACAATAAAGCAAGCATTAATTTTGATTTATAAGGCAAACTGTAGAGTAGGACAGCAAAGGAGCAAATCCTGAACAGCCATGTCTGCTGTAGGAGCAGGAGAACTGGCAGAGATTTAATCCATCCCTTCAGTGCACATCAGAATTTAAAACTCACAGTCTCCACTGGTTTGCCTGCACTAGAAAGTGCTGCTCACTTTGGGAACTGCATTGGACTACTCTTCCACTTGAGCACCGCCAGCTCAAAGAAGACACAGCTGATGCCAAAGATTCTGCAGCTCTGAAGAGCTGCTAACATTCATTGGAAAGCTACCTTCTATTTCTTAAGGACAAGGGAACTGCAGTTTGCTGTTTGGCATTAATTACAGGTGTGGTTTGCTTAGGAGAGCATGGAGGGAAACACTCTCAAGTTTTAAGTGGTTTATTTACCATGACTTTTTTTGTTTGATGTCAAACCATCTGCTCATGACATTCAACAATCCAAGTGCTCACAGTGTGCAGAACCATTTTGTTTGTTTCCCTGGCTATTCTGCAGTTGTCCTACAACATTCACACCTCTGCAAATTCTTAGATCCTTGAGCTGCCACATGCCCATGTGACTCACACAACAGTGCAACCACCTGCATGTTCCACACCTCTGCAGCATCCTCTATAAAATTAGTCACACAGGGCATAAATTAACATCACCAGAAACTTCCAGCATGCCAACTTGGACTACATTTCTGGTTATAAAGGGCAAGGTCTAATTATGTGTATGAACAGAGAACCTTCAAGGTCAAATTAGAGGATACAGAGTGCCCAAGCATCTGAAGATGTTGTATCTCCAAAGGTACCCCACTAAAGACATCATCTGCAATCACCTAGCACTGTGTGAGATTTCAAGCAAAGGAAAGGTGCTTCCCACAAACATTTCCAAATCACTTTGCTACCTAAAATTTCATTCTGGTTTCTGTCAGCGTTGGTGGTTTTCTTTTTGCATTCTACAGATGATAACAGCAATTAAAAAGATACTTGGTTCCCACCATAAAAATGGCCAAAGGGTTATTTCTGGACTGTCTCTGTATGGATATTCAATGACAAGACTTTCAGAGGAAGGTTCTAAGAGATCCTGTGGAATAAGAGCAAGAGCATAAGGCTATAGCTGCATTTCACACATACTGCTACTGCAGTCATTCAAACAGGTAAAAAGGGATATGGAAACCCAGAGTGAAGAAGGGAATGTTGCAATGCACAGTGCAGAGACATGGTTTGTGTGCTTCGTTTGCACCACAGCTGAGAGACCAAAATCTCAACGGTGAATGTGCAGATACAGCTATGAGGCATTTCCTCATCTGCAGACAAAGGATATTACCAGAGGAATTTAATACATATTGTGGGTATAAGCAGCAACTCCACACTAACTTCCTACAAGTCAGATACTGACAAGCAGAAACCCTGTGCAACTATTCCATGGCAATCAGCTTGTAACATCCAAACTGAGTCCCTTTTTTGCTAGACCATGAGAGGAATTTGTTTTCTGTTCAAGGATGCTTAAGACAAAGAGGTTGTGAGACTCAAAAAAATCCAAGCAGAAAACCCTAAAGGACTGAAAATGAATGATTCAGCTGCACCAGAGGATATTTGCACTTGTTATAATCAAAGTGAGATGCTTTAAGAGTTGAAATTGTATTCAGAAAGCAAAGCTTTGTTTCCGCAACAGTTTCACCACTAGCCAATTCAAGCTCTAGCAGGTGGCAGTCTGCTTAATATTAAAGTAATTAAGATCTGTAATATGAAACAGAAAATTGAATTAAAACCCAACAGTATTGCAGTGCTGTTTTGGGGAAAAAGAGATCGCTATTCCTATTCAGCTTAAATTAATATTTAAGCTAGTAATAAATGACCTGAAAAATTAAATTGCATTAGAAATGACCAATTATGTGTCCAAAGTTCCTGATTTTTAACCTGTTTTAGCTACATTCTGCAATTCCATCATTCTTTTCTTGTATTTCAACACTTTAAAAAGCCGTTGATCCCATTCTGAAGATTTGTTCCTGCATCCACAACTTGTGATATGAAGCTTCATGCAACTGTAACTTCAGTAATAGTTCTTGAAATGCTCAAATATTACATTTCATGATGCAGAATACTGAGGTAGAGGTTTCCAGTGATGCTGTCACACCCCAAAACAGATTTATCAGCCAATGGGAAACACAGCTCTCAGCTATGTTATACTTCACCTGAGAGCACAATATCTGCATGCTTAGCTCCCATCTGTTGGGCAGTAAATGAATCTTTAACTCCTGCTACCACAGAGAGCAGAGTTTTGCACCTACTTTAGAAACAATAACCTCCAGGCATGCCCATTTCAAATTGGACACACAAGACAAGGGTAAATGAAAAGCAATTTGCAAAAGCTAAACAAAACTAAACACATTCTATTTTCTTGCTAAATTATAACCAACACTGCAAAATAAGCAAGTTTGATTGCTTCACTTCATTAGATAGACAACTTTATTCTAGCCTTTAGTATTTCAGGTCTGAGATACCTGGAAAACAGAAAAGGTTTATCGAGGGGAAGGTATCAAGTTCAACAACTGCAGTTGTGCTTTCACATCTGTTTTTCAAATGGAAATTAACACCCTGAGGCTCAATTCCCCAATTTGTAAAACCATCTCTACACTGCACAGTCAGAAGCTCAGACTTCAGTGGGCAAGCAGCTCCCCAGTAAAACATTCAGGATGCAGAGGAATGCATCCGGCCTACAGTGAAGCTCACCAAAAGCCAAAGTGACCACATGAAAGCAGCACAAGCATGCCTGCACCTCCTGTTACTAGACCTGCCAATCATCCTTACATGAGATACAGTGGACACTGTCAGACTGTTCTTTGGCAAGGTCTGGTTTAGTCACAGTCTTTGTTCCAGGACAACTATGCCATTAGGAATTCAACTTCCTTTCTTAAGCAGTGCCATTGCACCGGGATAATATTTAACATGGATGTTGTTACATCAGTGCTTTAAATACTCAGAATTTAACCCAGTGTTTCTATGATCCTGATAAGAAACACTGACACATAAAAGCACTCTGAAAAGCAGACAGGCATGTCATTATTAAATTAGATGAGGATTTCAATAAGGCTAAAGGTTTCATGGAATCTCCTCCCAGATGATCAGGTGGTTTACAGCACTTGTATCCAATGCACTTCATGGAATTCTTTCACTCGTGTCATGCAAGGCATCAGAAACTGCCCAAGTGTTCTACAGCCAAGTTCTCCTAAGGACTACACCAAACACTATCAATTCAGTATTCAGAAGACACTCAAAATAACGTTTCAAGCATGAAGACTGAGAAGCACTGTCAGATTTACTAGTCTGGTAGGAGTCTACACTGACAGCAACTTCAAGGAAGGGGAGGGAACCTGGAGAGCACCAAGGACAGAGCTGGACTTTTGTTATGAACTGGCAGTAGGGCTGAACACAGATGAGAGCCTTCCACTGATTTATTAGATCTTTCTTCAGCTAGAATGTCAGGCAACTGAGCATTTCATTTTAATGGCTTTAATTAACAACTGCTATTATTATTATAGTTATTCTTATCACAGTCCTTCAAAATCCTTTTGTTCAAAATTGCATGGATTGGTTAAACCTCTTATAAGCTTTATGGAATCAAACCCCAGGACATGAGGTGCTCTTTCTCACACAGATGTAGGACAAAAAGCACATCCAAATCCAATTTACGACACCAACTACTACATCCCCAGCACTCAAAAGTGAGCATCCATTTTTGAGAATACCCAGAGTGAAGCTTCCTAGAGAGAGCTCCTGATAGCTGTGTCTACATCCTCCCTTGTTTTATACCCTAGCAGAACAAGACCATGACTTCTCTTACCTGCTCTTTATTGTTACTGTTCAATAGACCAGGTTTCTTTTTCTTTTTTATAGGACTTGTTGATGCATCTTGTGGTGAGTGGCCGTTAGAGGAATGTGGAGGGCTAGGAAATTTCCTTTTTTGTGCTGTGCGTTCAGCAGAGCCAGGATCTAAGAAACCAGATACAAACAACATGGTTCAAAAGTGTGCATGGATGAAAAACATTCACAAAAGGTTCTGCTTTGTCATTCACACCCCTTCACTGCACAGAATAAAAATTCTCAACTGTCTTTCACCCTGTGGCTGACAAAACTGGAAGCACAGACTTGCTAAGCAATGCCACTGCTAAGTGAACTCTCAATATTGCCACTTAAACAGCTTTTTTTTTTTTTTCTCCTTTTCCCACAGCATTCTGACCAATCACCTCAGCTCCAATTTTAGTATCTTTTTAAGCACAGCAATTATTTCTGTAGTTTAGCAGTGTGCTGTGCTAATTTATGGCATACGCTTTCAAAACAGAGAAACAAGATTAACAGTTCTTGACAGCTTTGCTCATGGAATTTATATAAATATGCTCTCTCAAATCCTTAGTCATCTGTAGAACCTGCTAAATTGGATTGGAAAGTGATAACATTAAGACAAGACTTCCAGTCAAGTAGCAACCCTTGACAGCAAGATGGAGCAACAAACGGAAAGCATAACTCTTCAGTGTCTCTCAGAGTCAGAGCTCTCATGTTCAACCAAGCAAGTTACAACAGCAATTTAGAAAGTCACAGCTTCCACCTATGCCTGAAGTTCCCATCTCAAGGAACAAAGCTGGCAGAAGGGAGCATGTGGTGGGATAACTGTCCTGAGTGAAGTGCTGCAATGGATGGCTACAAGCTCTTCAGAAGGGATAGGCAGGAAAGGAAAGGTGCTGGAGTGGCTCTGTATGTTAGGGACTGTTTGACTGTGTAGAACTCAACAACTGTGCTAGTGAGGTTGAGTGCTTCTGGGTAAGGATTAGGGGAAAGGTCAACAAGGCAGAGATCCTGTTGGGAGTCTGGTACAGATCACCCAACCACGGCGAGGAGGCATTCTATAGGCCATTGGCAGAAGTCTCCAAATCGCCAGCCCTTGTGCTCATGAGGGACTGCTGGAAATACAACACAGCAGAGAAGAAACAATCTAAGAGATTCGTAGCGCATGGGGAAGAAGCCTTTCTGACACAGATGGTAACTAAGCCTACCAGGGGAGGTGCTTCACTGGACCTACTGTTTACGAACAGGGAAGGACTGAGGAGTTAGAGGTCCTCTTGGGCTTAGTGATTTCAAAAACTCCTTGAATTAGTGTTTTTTCCTCCTGTGGTTCAACTCTGAGCATACAAAACACAAAATCTGACCTGCACATAGATAAAAAAAGATAAAAAGCACTCAAGTTGCATTTTATGTGAAAGCCTTTCAGCAGCAGTGCCCTGTTTAGAACATCCTTTGCTCTTCCATCTGTGTCAGCAGAATTTGTGTAGTTGAGCTGTGAACCAGATCAAGAAATGTATCCCTGTTAAACTAACCTGTCAGGAGGAAAGTTAATTTTTAACCTGGATCACTTCCCCAGTGTAGTTTTGACTCAATATTTATTACTTGAACAACATGAAACAAATCCAAGAGGAAAGAAAAGTTCCCATGGAAGCTATGCAGTAACTTGGTGACTCGGATGGTGACTGAGAGATGGATTCAAGTTTCTACTCTGAAAAGGAACAGGGAAAATTTGTGTGATCTGTTCTATACCAAAGAAATATTTTTTACAAGATGTCTAATGAGCATGCAGGATCTCCCTTAGGACAGTATCTCACCACACCAGATTATCCCCAGTTAGCAGACATCTCTGCTAATCTCCTGCTGCTTCTACAAAGCTCCTGACAGGTACTTAGCAAGTCAGCCTGAACCAAACTTTTCAGATAAGCATGAATTTGTGCACCCACCTTTTCTAACTGCAAAGGCAGAGATCCCTGGCAGTTACTCAGCACTCAAGAGGGTCAATAAGAAATGAAATGAAATGTTCTGTGTACTATATAAAGGGCAGCACAGGAAGAGAATAAATGACCATTCCCTTGATAAACCAACTGTACAAACAGATCCATTTGCCAAGCCACCTTACTCCACTTATTTCTCTAGTTTTGAGTGTGTGATTTTGCTTTCTTAGCCTTATTTCAAAATGGTGTTTCCAGTGCAACTGAAAAAGCAGACACCTGAAAGCATTTTTTCACTTCTCATTAGAAGTTTCCATCACTGTGTTATGAATTGTTCAGTAACACCATCAGTGCTGACAAAAGCACCCATGAGTGCTCCTGCAAGCCATCCACTGGGGAAGGAGCTAACAAGAGCTTCATCTGAAGTGTGAAACCTGTAAGCACTCAATAGGGACCATTCGTGAGTACCAAGTGAGGAGCCCTGCTCTTCTCCATGGAAGCAGGGGTCAGGTCACGAAATGTGTACAAGAGAAACGTTTCCCTTGCTGTTGCCAGGACACTCAAATGTAATTCTTCCTGGTAAAAAAGTAACACTAACACATCTTGCTGTAAGAACACAGCACAAACTGCTCTCTATCAAAGACCTTACACCCCTCATGTTCTCCTTTTCACGCAGATTCTTGGGGGTTTAATTCAAAAACTTGCTTAAGATAAAAGCAGTCAAAGTAATTCCAGACTAAAACCAAAATGGCATGGTGTCTGCATATGTATTTCTAGGCATCAATTACAGTTGCATTAGTTTCTCTACCAGTAAGGCTTTAATGAGAGCTTTTAGAACAGGCTTCAATTATTCATTTATACGGATTCCAGAAGTGTGAAGTCTCCCAGTTTATATTTATTATCCTGAATGGCTGCTAATGGATTTATGACTTTTGAATCCATTACCTATAATAGTAGAGCAAGCTTAATTATCTTCAAAACACTTAACAAAATCATGGATAAATCTGTTAGAACTGACTCTCAACTCTGAGGCATTTTAACTTATGCCAGAATTTGAAAATGCTGCAATTGTAATCACCCCCTGAAGCCCTGTTTACATTCCAGAAACTTCAACTGATGCAACTAACCCAAGCCAGTTGCTTAATGTACTAACATAGATTGTGTAAATCCTGATGAACTCCTACTCTACAGACTTTCTCAGGTACAAATAGATACTGCTACTTGTTTCTCCTTTGCAGGCCTTTGGGAGGTACAGAAAAAGTAACACTTCCCAACTATTTGCCGGGTAAGAGATGTAAATTGTTTATAAGCTAGAGTCTGGCTGTAGGGGACCTGCTGCCCCAAAGCACTCCTGAAACCCCCCTGCTGATTCCAGGTTACAAGGGCTCTGTGCTGGAGATAAAAGCCTGGAGCTGCTCTACTGTTCACTGGAGGGCTCTCAAATTACATTTCACATTGGAGCGAGAATCTCATCTTTATGTGATTAAATGCTTGGTATGCCTGTAAAGAAATCTGACACAGGATGTGCTATTATGAAACTGCTACAAAGGCTATAATGCACATTCATAACTTCCAGACCTTTTACCACTGAGAGAAGCCCCTAGGACCAAAGCCTTCAACACAAACCTGCAGCAATGCAAAACCTGTAGAAGTCAGAATGCTGAATGTGAAGCTGTAGTGCCTTAATATTGGATACTATGACAAGCCAAGACCATCTAATGACTAGCTGTCACTGGAGCAAGTCTGCTCCTGAAAATAACATCTGCCCAACTTCCCAGAAACATGACTCAGGGACAGAAGCTGCTAGAAAACCACTTCTACAACCAAGTGCTAAACTGACTTGGAAGAGGACTGCCTAAGAGCTAAGGGATGTATGGCTGATGATGGGGAAAAAGAGAGTTAAAGAGCTCCTTTGGACAAGTCACAAGAGGGCCAATGGTTGCAGTACTAGCTGAAGCATATGACACCTACATGGAAATCCATCCACCACCACAACTACCCTGGTGGAAGGTCAGTAAAATAAGCTAGCAGAAAACTAAAAGGAGAACTTTTCCCAGGATGAAAAAACGCCTGCTGTCCAAATAGAATGAGTATAAGTGAGGACAAAATGATGCCAAAGTAAGTTTGTTATGCTGTTCTGGAACCACAACCTGAAAATACTCCAACAATTCTCCAGAAAGCCTTGCAAGCCTCATCTTGAAATATTTCATAAACAAAGTTCAAAGGAGGCCAAAGGGCTGGAGCAACAACATAACAAGATCCTTCTGTCAGATGTGTTAATAGATTGTGTGCAGAGAACAAAATACTGTAATAATCTAATCCATGGCTCTCTCATTTGCTAAACAGCAAACCTTTGTTGACTCCATTTTATGACTGTGGACTCTCTGTGTTCTCTTTAAGCTGTCATTTCCCACTTCCCGTTCTCAGATGCCTTCTGCCTTCTTGTTCTGATCAAGGGAGGGGTGTGTTATAAAACCTTGTCATTAGTGAAGCAGCACACACACAGCTTACAAGCAGCTCTAAATTGTAATTGCTGCAGTGACTCTACTCCAGACGTCTGTCCCACAACATTTTGCAGACAGGCACTTTTGTAACAGCAGGGTTGATCAGTTCATGATTCAGGCAAAATGACCAATCTCCTGATAGATCAGCTGTCTGATACAGTTTACCATGCAACAGCAGAAGTGGCAGTGCCAGTCTAAGGAGAAGGGCAGAAAAATGTTGCTGAAGAGCAGTGCATAGGGCTGCACAGCTCTGACCAAAGCTGTAGACTCATATGCCAGAAGTGTCAGCCACGGGGTTAAGCTCCAGTTCCATTACAGACTAACCCTATCTAAATGCTTGCAGGCAGAGCTCTATACCTCCTGCACCCAGCTGGCATACTCCAGGCCTTCTCTCTTACACCAGTTCTGGCAGTCTACCAAGCCATTACAGCACACTAAGCTAGCAGAAAACTATTCATGTTTTATGGTTCAGTTCGTTTCCTGCCAGCTTAGGTATGGAAGGAAATGGCTAAAAGTGCTGCACCAAGTGGTTTGACCAGCTTAGGGTGCTTTGAAAACACCACCTCACTCAAGCCAGTTCAAAGGCTGTGCTAGCACCCTTATTACAGATTAAGCAATGCATGTTTCAGTTGAGCTTAAACTGAACCGGAATTGATCCATAGCAATTAAACTGTGGATACCCAAACAAGCATGCTCATGAAGACATCTGCATCAGGGTAGCCGATTTTAAAGCAACTGGTTTGAAGCATGGCATCACAGGAGCTGCACAAACTACAGCAGAGCAAGCTGGGTTACAGCCTTGCACTGTATTAGCTTCTCAAGTGTGAAGTTACACAGTATCACCAACTGACTTCCTACACAGGATTCCAGACCATCAAAACCCCCTAAAAACCCAAGAAGAGTCGCATGCTTCCCTTCAGGGCTTCTGTACAAAAGCTCCACTTCCTCATCTACATCCTTTCTAAAACACACAAAGCAAAACTCTGAAGGAGATTAAGGGCACAAGAGGAAACAGTGTTGCCACTTCTCCCAGTAGTTTAGAAGCTTGCTGCTATTTTCTGCCTCACACTGAGTGTAACAACGGTTTTAAAACTCTGATTTGTGACTTGCCTGCTTCAGGAACACTCCACCAAACTAACAAGAGCAACGTCCCTAAATCCAAATAACAGAAGGCCAAAATGATTGATTTTAGCATGCCTAATACATGGCCAGCTCTGGCAAATTACATTTATGACCCTTTTACTTCCCATGCAAACCTACAAACCTAACTGTAAGGAATTCCTATTGCTAATTCCTAGATTAGGTTGGGAACAGAACAAAGCAAGATGGCTGGGATCTGACAAGTGCCACAAAGGAAGTCATTGGGGGGATCGGAGGCTAGGAGCTATCTCCACTCAGCAGCAACCATTAAAGCAACAAAAAAAGAGAGTTTACTTTCTGCTGGCTTAGAAAAGTGAAATACAGAGATAAGCAAACATTGAAAGCTGTCCAGTGATGGAGACCAGAAGCAGAGAAGGGAAAGAGCACAGGAAGAAGCAGCAAAAGGAGCAAATTAAACTCTTGGGAGCTGTCAGATCACAGATATGACCTCATCTAACCACAGCAGGAGAAATTAAATAAGAAATTTACTCTCTGTTAGGACAACTAAGACCTAAACGCAATTTTGTAACCATGTTGCCTACCCAAGCTACCACATTAATAACCCAAGGAAGTGCAGATTATCTGTGCCACACTCTCAGGACAATTACACCTGCACACTCAGAGTTAACCAGACTTATGGCCCCTGTAGTAGAAAGTAAGTATGTGCCAGAATTGAAAAAGGATGGCAGCAACCATTGGCTCCTTTCTACAGAAATGGCTTTCAAGTAGACTTAGCTGTGAAGTCAGCTGCAGCACAACAGGAGCTGGGCAGGCAGCTGGCAGCCAGTTACAGTGAACTGGAGCAAACAGTTGTGTGCAGGTACTCTGACTGAAAAGCATTTGTCTCCTCACTCCAAATGACAGCAGCAATAGTTACATTGATAGAGATGGTTGCATATTTGGTGTACTCTATACTGGGAGACAACATCATCTGCCTGTACTTAATCCAGAAGGAAAACTCCAGAATCCAGGACAGAAATTCTCAGTCACCTGCAACTCCTCTACCAAGTTGAATTTATGTCAGGAATGGGCAGGTACATGTCCATGAAATCCATATTGCTTAAGGGACCAATTTTTGTGGAACCAGAAATATTGCTGTTCTTCCCTATCCTTAGGAAAATGAGGATTTGTTACTACAGGAAACACCACCTGACTGTACTATTACTACTGCTGTTTTCTCCTGCCCTGCAAATCTAGAAGCACATTAAAGGAAGCAGTGATAAGTGAGAGCATACAAGAGGCTCATGCTTTTTCGTAATTTAACCTAAGCTGGTTATCCATTAACCAGAAATAACAACAGTGTGTGTGGGGTGGAGCGGTGACATATAAAGAAAAGCAGGCAAAAGCTGAATCACTTTCCAACAGCCAACAGTCATTGCAGAAGAGTACAACAGCCTCCCTTCAAGAGCAGCTTCAGGGTAGACTGCACAGTTTCACTGTCTTGGTGTACAAATATCTGTGTGTTGTAGAACACAGACGAAATATTCCTTCTTACTCACCTTTGGATCGAGTGGAGATATCCATCCCCTCCACCACCTCCTGCTCTGCCTTTATTTCCTCTTCAGCCAAGCTGCAGGATTCAAAGAGGTGAATTAGAACAGTTACAGACTGCATTATTCCACGTCTATCTTCATGTACAGCAGGTCAACATAACGCTGCCAGATACAACTACATTGAACATTTCTGATGAGAGGAGAAGTCTGCTGTTTGCCAGGGCACTCATCAACTAAAACATGTAGAGAAACATCCCAGACACACACACCTGCTGCATGTTACCAATTACACAGGTAACAGCTCCACTAATGCCAGTCCTGTGCCATGTACTGAAGGTTATCTATAAATTGTATGTGACAGTCTAATGGCAACTCTCTTCCTTGTAGCTCCTAATCTAAGGCCTCTGCAAACTGGGTGGACAGATGCCTGCTAGCATTTAAACACTCACCAGCAGCAGTGAACAGATCAGCTCAACTAACACATTTAAGCAACACAGAAGAGCTTGCAAAATTAGAAGACAAAATGGAATTTTAAATATTAAATAATCTCAAGGATTTTTAAACTAGACCATAAAAAAGAAAACTGAGTATTTATCATTTATTGGCATTACAATTCCTCCAATTATTACTGACTATAATAAAGAGCAACCAGAACAGCGTTGCTACTATTATTCAACTGTTCAGTCTTACACAGTTTTAATTTACTTCAGGTAGGATTAAATGATTAAGTAGATGAACTATATCTGACCTGCTGATATTCTACCTTCTATAGTGATGCCATTCAAGAACATAGCTCAATGAACTTGACTGTTTAAGTCAGTTTGGGAAGGAGGGTGGAAGGGAGAGGAAAAAAGAACTAGAATGAATATTGAGCTACAGACCAGTTTTGGAGATTTGACTATTGTAGATGAAAGACAAAAGAAAAAATATGATGTGGCAAGGCAAATTCAAAATGACAGACAAATGAGGTCATGGTGCCTGAAGCAGGTAACCCGGTTGTCCATTGACACCAGCAGTGTACAAAGCCAAGCAGGACAGAGATCTTCACCTCGGGAGTGACCATTTACTGCCTAGGCCACTCCTGTCAGCTCTTGCTGATACCAGTTTACAATGACCTGGCAGACCATGAACTAGTGTTCCTGTGGAGTGGACCAAGATCCATTCAGCCACTCCAGCTCTAAGAACACCTATTTCCACCAGAGAGGCCAAGAGGACATCTAGAGACCTTTGCTTTAGCCACAGTGGTTAACTCTGCCCGAGACAGTTAATCAGAGCTGGGAAACACCCCTGAGGATTTAGTTACATTTCTGTCCAAGAAACTCTTCAGCCTGACAAATAGTTTATGTTAGCAGGAGCTCTGCTACTAGTGTAAGTTCAAACAGCTTCCTACACAAAGTAAAGCTACTTGTAATCAACTATCAGCTACCAAGGGGTTATGCTGCAGTTCCTTTTACACTTTCAAACAGGGCAGTTACATCACTAAAAATGTTAAATACAAATTAATTGAAGTCAATGTATGGAAGACCCAAAGCTGAGAAGATCCACAAACTGCAGGAATCATTTGCTCTACCTGTCATTGGTATGTAGCAACAACTCTCAAAGAGAGCTCTTTAGACCACTGTAGAGAAGTCCTGCATCACCAGTACCCAGTCTCCCAGCTTTTGGACTATGCTGCTCATTCCAGTGGCAAGGAAAAGCAGCCACATGACCAGAAATATGGGCAACGTGTAGCACAGCTGACCCTGGCACAATGCTTCCCAGCTTTACTTTGCATGGGCAGATTAAATGCATAACATAGCTGACCCTACTCCAGTGCTCTCCAATTTACTATGCATGGGCAGATCAATTATACTGCACATTTGTTACACCCTTTCCCAGAGGGCCTCCAGCAAAGGGGAGCTGGCAGCATGTTGCAGACACCAAAACATTTCATGCACCACTTGCCTCTGCCCATTCTCTTTTCTAAGCAAAGGGAAGGGATGGGCTCACAGGATGGGTTCATTGTTCTCTTCCAGTGCTGCACTGGTTTTTCCTTCCCCTCCACCCTTATAAAATCCTATTTCAATATCACCAAACTGTAACAAACCCCACATTTAAAAACATCATGTATACAGGATTAATAATGCACTCAGGTAACTATAGAATAATCCACACTAATTCTGTCAAGAGTGAAGTAATTTGGCAGCACACATTACCTGGGTTTAAAACACAGATCCAGTTTCAGCCACAGGCTAAGTCACACAGGTCTTTACGAGACTCAGGTTGAAGCCTTAAGATCATATTACACAGGCTGCTACTAAAAGGAATGGTTTCCCCCACCCATGACTTCATGTTCCAGGGAGCATGTTCATTTTAACTGGCTCTGCACTGTGATCTAGCTCGCTGTGCAGTGGGATGTGCAGAGAGGAAATGGGAGTGTACCACATGTGGGGAAGGGGGGGAGAGGGCAATACCCTTCCAGCAGCAGCTCCCATTTTAGTTCTATTAAAGCAATCACAACATTCCAGACCTCCAAATTTATCTGGTGCATTTTGTTCAAATCAGGACCTCAGAGAAATGTGATCCAAGAAAGATAAAGCCACTGCTACAAGTCAGTGGGACCAGAAACCTAGCTGTGCAGGAATCCTGGCTGAGAAATGGGTGTGAGAAATCATCAGCAGCAACTGTTCCTGCATCCTTGACATCAGTAACAGGGAAAGCTACAGAGCTGACTGAGGATGCTGGGTGCCTGTGGCCCCAAACCTAGCACTGCAGGGATGTTCCTGGTCTCCACTCCTACCTCCTGTGTATTAGTTTCAGCAGATGAGGTTTCTTCAGCTCTAAATCTGTCCCACCCCATCTCATGATCTTAATTTAGGAAATTCAGCCTGTATCCTCCAGCACCTTTTTGAGTGTTCTTCCAAGATATCTATAGAGACAAGACAACCACTCTTCATAAGCACTTCCAAGATGAACCAAGTGCCTTGACCCATCTCTGCTACACCACACACAAGACGCCTGAAGTCAGCTCTCCCAGAGATTTGAAGTATAAATGAGCACTCACAAATGCATTCACCACTTGACACAAAGATTCTTCAGTCTTCTCAGCAGTGGAGGTGCACATATCCTAGGCAGACACATGCACACTGTGCAGCACCCACAGCCAAAGCAGAATTCAGAGGTGACCTACTGCACTATGCAAAGCAAGCCTCAGAAGAACAGATTGCCTCTCCATAGTCTCTTTACTGTAATTAATCTCAATCTTTGGAGGGCACAAACATTCAAGTATGGAAGAAAATCACCAAAATGGGTTCTGAAAAAAGACAAATCACAATGTTGGTGGGGTACAGTGAAGTGAGGGTATTAGACATAGCTATAAAAGATACTTTCAGCTCACAGCTCTTCAGAAGCATCTCCCATTGTTTTCTTTGCTGTAATGTGTCATGACTTGCACAACATGACATGCTTTGAATGACAGCAGTGGTGACTGTGGTTGCAATCCTGAAGATTCAAGTTTGTAAATACACACTGGCAATTCTCAGCAAGTTTACAGTGACTTTGCTAAAGCTGACAGATCTTTGCATGCTCCACCAAGCTAAGCAATCTTCCGAAAATGCACGAACTTCCAAAGACAGAAATTTCATGAACAAGAGATTTCAAATTAAATAATTCAATCAAAACAGGTCCTCGATGACACGCACCTTACTATTAGCCACAACAGAACGCAAAGAAAATTCAAACCAGCAGCAAATTAATCATAAACAAGCATCTAGTTCTGTGGAAACAACTGTGTGATCAAGTAGCCTGTTCAAGAGAGTTTTAATTTGCTGATTGGTTTCTGCAGGGCTCCGAGCTGTTATTTCAGACAGCAGACATTGCTCTCAGGTATGTGTACTATAAATGTGATGCTCTGCTGCTGCCGCTCAAGACGCTGCTGGTCCATCCTCAATTAGATACCCAGACAAGCACCAGAAATGCCCAATGTCCTCCTGAAAGCCGCTCTTGTTTCCTCATTAAGATGAATGAACATAGAGGAGCATATTTGAAAAACACAATTGAAATTTAAGCTTTGCCAGTTGCCCTGTCAATTGCCTAGAACACAAATTAATCATTTAAAACTTCCCTGCTGCTATTGAGAAAACTTACAAAAAGGAACGAATTGTTTGCTAAAATGTTAAATAATTTGTTTCATACAAATGATTTTAACGTGTCTGAAAGAGGGGAGAAGGGGTGGAAGTTAATCCCTTGGGGATAGCTGGAGACAGAAAGGGGGCGAAAAAAAGGCTTGCAAACATACAAGACTTACTGATACTGAGGCAAAAAGAACTCATCTGCCTAATTTTTAAACATCTTTTCTATTAAACTGAAGGGAGGAGGCGGGAGGGGAGGGGGGGGGGGCTATAGGAAATTCAGTTCTTCACATTTTAGACCAGTAAATAAAGTCCTGATTTCTCTGGTAAGGAAACCATTCCTGTACCAGTAGCAGTACTGACCTGGAAAATGGTAGAGAGATGAAAATACTGAAAGCTGCCCTAAGCTACATTAGCTACAAAGAGCAATTAAAAGTTGCAGATGAACTGCTGCACCTTGACGTTTAACCAAGAAAAACTGACAGACATGGAAAACCACTCGAAACAGCAATGCCCACAGACAAAACCCAGATCTACAGCAGGGAACACACAGTCAGCTAAAATAAAGAGCTATTTAGTTATGGAATTCACTTCTTTTAATTAACAGAAAACAACCCAGAAAAACCCTGATTTAAGCCTTTAAGCACTAAAACTGAATTTCACCCTTAAGACAATTCCTGCCTCTCCTCTACCACATCTGTGCGCAGCAATTCTAAATAATGATTTCAAGACCCTGCATTCAATAAAAAATGTGAAGCAAATATTTGCATGCCATTGCTGAATAAAGAGCAGCTGTGTATAAGCACTCACCTACAACAGTCTCTTACTCATCGGGAGCTATGCTATTTATGCAGGCTCCTTAAAATGGCGTCTGCCAGCACTGCACTGCCTCAGCCCTGCACTGGAGCTAAAATGGTAGCACTTCATTCACCAGCAGCACCTCTTGTGCAAATAGCAGGGCTGCAATGGAAGCAGGCAGCTAAACATCAGAAATGGGAGAGCATGACAAAAGGACACCTGACATCTGAGTGCTGAACTAAAAAGGCACCAGGCAGGCAGCTTTGTCAGCCACAGGTTCCTAAGGCAATCACCCCATTCCAGACTGACTCCACTCAGCAGCACCTCAGATTTTACACTGCCTTTTGCACAATTCCCTGCAAAGCGCTTAGTTTGTGTGAAGCAATTATCACACACAAAATGCTGGCTGGGATATCTACATCCAGCAGTGTTCAAGCTAGTTACCTCTGGTAACAAGCAAACTAAATGCATAAATATTTAATTTAAAGGACATTGAGGCTACATTTAAAACCTTATTCCTAGTCAGTGTGCATCTGAAATAGCTCCACAAAAGAAGAAAATCAGGGGAGTGAGGGAGATCCTTGGCGTCATGTCATCTTTGCTAAGGCTATAAACTAGAGAGCTGAGGCCCAAGCAAGGCAACCAGAATAGCTACAGATTTCAGATGCTCAAAACATAACTGGAGAACAACTGGGTTTGAAAGTAAAGGTTCACAGTGGATGGATTAAGGCTGATAACATCCTGCTTCAGCATGGCTTTAACCTCACAGCGTGAAACAGATGCCGTGGCAACTGGCAGTAAAGGGTTAACGTAAGAATGACAGACAACTTCTGTCAACTAAATAAACCTCAATTCCTACGTGGCTCTTTCTGAAGCACACTTTAACCCATGAACACAAGAGCTGCTTATTAATACATGTTTTTAAATGCTTTCTAAATACAATTTAAAGGGCCAAGCTAGGTGGCCTACAACAGTTTGCAGTCCCTGGTTTTGCAGCCCCCACCCCCACCCAAGCCAGCGTACTATTATTAAGGGGGCTGCAGACAATAACTAAGGAAATCAAACCTGCTCTAACAGGTCACTGTAATGGCACTCATGTGCCTGTGGGGAAAAAATACCAGGGATCCACAAGTAACAAAAATTGGAAATTGATGTTCACCACGTTCTACATGGACAAAGGTGATGTTCAACCTCCAAGATATTTAGGAGATTCCAATTAATACCCAGGGAAGAAGAGAACTTTTACTGCCATTTTTCATCTTTTAACTAATTGTGCTAGAGGGGCACCAGTGCTATAGAAAACTAATCATGACCATTTGCAGCCACTGGATCCACATGGCCAATACACTTGAAAACAAAGCAAAAAGGAAAAAAAAAAAAAGAGAGAGAAAAAAATAGTGGTATCACAAAATGGAAGACACTGATATAAAGGGCTAAATGTGTCACGGAATCTACCTGGGTATGATTTTTGAACATGAAGTTCCTATTTTCACATGCCTCTTCAGTAGCAGTGCAGGTTTTCCCCTACGTTTCAATACTCCTGCCTGATGAGAGGGGAAATGTCACATTTGGAGTGGTTTACACTCTGCATTTTTTTCATTCTCAGTATGTTAAATAATGGCATTTGTTTAAAGAAATCCTTCAGTTTTGCTCTAGCACTATTCAGCTTTGCTGCAAAGAACGAGGGACATGTAGCTTTTAAAAAGCTACTGTTTGCATCATAATTTATAATCCTGATCACTCCTTTGTTCCCCTCCCTCTTTCCCCCCGCCCCAATGCATCCTTTGTCCAGTTAATTACAAAAGTAACTAGATGCTGGCACTAAATAATAATGGCTAATCATATTCATCCTGGGCAATTCAAATTACTCTTTAGTAGCCAGAAAACTTAAAAGTGCAATTACATGATCAGCTGCTAGTTACAGGAGAATGATGGCCATTTGCTACAAGCTGAATAAACCTCAGCCACATTGCTTCATACATGACCAGTCTAATGGTGACAAGAACAAGATCCAGTACTGCAAAACCTTGGGCAGAAAGCATCCCTGCTTTTTCCCTACATCTCTCACCTAAACCAACCCCCACATCCCATCTGTCTTGAACAGCCGAAAAAGCAGCAGAGTGCCTCTTATTATGCAATCTGTGAGAGTGAGTGATAGCATCATACCTTGACAAAGCACCAAAAATATATGGAATTCTTCAGCTTGGCTGAATTTGCTTTACTTAGCTGGAACAAAGATGGTAGAAATTTCCAGAAGGCCTTTCTCAGTCTTGCCACTGCAATTGTCAATCTTTAACCTAGCCCCTGCTTCTATTGGCTGCAGCACTCCTGGGAGCAGCGCCATTGGGCTGATCTGTAAAACAACACTGCTGTCTCTACCTTGCCTCAGACATCTTGCTGCAATGCAGACATTTAGTTTTTGTGAACTATAAAAGAAATTTTGTTTGAGTGATTAAAAATAGTGAACTTTCACAGCCTCACCATGCCATGTTTCATTGCATGCACAAGGGCAGCTCATGCTTCACTGTCAGCAGCGTGTCTGGAGGTGCAGATTTGAAACAGATCCTGGTTTAACAAAACCTGTGGGAGCCATTTTAATACAAGCTTTCTGATTGCAGATCACTTACTCCTGCTTCCTCATATTAAACAAATATTACGTTGTGCACTCTTTAAGACTGAAAGTAAACTGCTAATGTGGGTAAACTACTGCTAAGAAAATGACGTCCAGACGTAATTTCTGATTTTAGCAACTGGAGAACAGAAACCAGAATAACTTCTGAGATGGCTCAGCACTTTTATCTGTGCTGGAAAATACGTTACAATTGCATACAAAAATGCTATCACATGAAACTTAGTGCTAGAAGCCAGCAGTGTTTCAGGTTGCAAACTGAACTAGACATTCTTATAATCTAATCCTTTGGGGTTGGGGGGGGGGGAAAGAAGAGAAGGGAGGGTGATGGGGGGGGAGCTGTTAAGCAAAGTAAGATATTCACAGTAAGATACTCATACTGGCAAACAAGTAACCAGAGGTAAATTGCTATGTTGCAGAATGTTATCAAATACATGGCAGTCTTCTATAAAACTCAGCATGCAAACTGTGCCTCGGTGCAGTCATCTGCAAAGCCAGCTGAACTCTAAGTTCTTCCCTAAAATGAATGTGTGTGGACTGTTCAAACAAGTGCAAAAAGCACACTAAAAGCACAAAAGAGCATCCTTGCATCCTTCCTCTGCCTTTGCAACAATACTGGTAATCACTGGAAAACAGGTTGTTAAAACAAGCATGCAACACTACAAGGAAAATCTTAATAAAGGGCACAAAATGTTCTAATTAGCTATAAATCAAGCAGGTTTGTGTGAGATTATGCTCTGTATAGTATCAGAAACATATGCTCATTAAGCAAGATTTACTTTACTTCATAAGGTCACTTCATAGCTGAGTACCAGCACTTTCATCACACCTCAGAAGCCTAAAGAACAACAAAAATGCACTTCACCCCACAAAGATGGTAATTAATGATCCATGAACAAAGAGCAAGTAAATTATTTTTCACTGGCCTGAGGTAAATGGGAAGCACAAGCTCCAAACTTTAGAGACAAATTATCAGAAAAGCTGCATTCAAACTGGAACAGTTTTTACAAGTCCCTTAAAATGGACGCTAAGCAAAGCTGTTTTTTTTCTATGCCTAAGCACTAACATTACTTCATCTGCTGGACTGACTGACCCAGGGAAAACAAAATGTTTGGAAAATTATTAAAAATGTTCAGAGAGTAGCATGCTGCTTACTTACCAACTGTTCAAGCACCCATCTCATTTTTCCAGTTAAGAAGATACAACAGGCTGGCAGATTTGGGAATTGATCAAAAAGGAATTTCTTGAAATAATTACGTAGCATTAAAGTTAAAAAAAAAAAAAAAAGGAGAGAGAAAAGAAAAAAAGAAAAAAAGAAGAAGAAAAAAGAAAAGGATAAAACCCAAGAACGAACAACATGTACTACTGTCATGAACCACATAGGATTTTATATCCTCTGGACTCCACAACACAGAACTGTGGCTGATACAGTGTAAAACAAAAAGGCACAGATAAAAGGTTCATTAGTTTATTTGAACTATGTAAAACAAGAAAGCTAACAGTTCAAAAACATTTTCCATAAAGAATCAGATTTGCAAACAGATGCACTGCTGCATTTTTCAGGAGCAGGAACCCATTTCCAAAACCTGCAGCACAAAAACCCCCTTTTAAAGGAACCAAATATTAACCATACATTGTCCCTCAGAAAGAGAAATACATTGTATTAATTACTCCTGCAAGAAAAAAGGTTCAATCATTATTGCAAGTTAAGATAAGCTGCATTAAAAACATGATGCAACAGCACACCACCACCTAGGCCCAATATCTACAATCTGCCATTAGCACTTTTTGCTGATGTCTAGGTTTTTAAAAATCCCCAATTTTCTCAGAGATAACTTATCTCAGCTCTTCCATTCACTGGTTAGAGAGGTAAACTTGCCTGTTCTGCTGTCTGCCATTATCCCTGCTTGGCTCCCTGTAGGGCAGTTAAATGCATCTGCTCCCTAGCTTCCATTTTCTCTTCAGCAGGCATGTGACACAACAGACAATAGTGCTGGCAAACTGCTCACAGACAGAAAGCTTCTTTGGAATACCAGGACCTTGATAAACTCTACAAACACCGTCCTCCTGTGCAGAAGCAGGTATGCCAAGCTTTTGCCAGCCTGCAAAATAAAGCTGTGGCTAATGGCTACTAACCATGTGACCCAAGAAAGCAAATTTAAACAGTTCCAACTTAATAAAGTGCTGTGGTGTGAGTTTTGCACGACAGATCGCAGAGAATCACGCTCTCAACCCACAACTCATAGGTCTTAGAGAAAAAAAAACAATGTAAAAAGTAAGGCTTACCTCTGTGGATGCATTGTTAACACAGTGTTATGTCAATACTTATAAAACATGGAGGACAGGCTCTCAGTGCTCAGGCAGAAAGGGCTTGGCACTCCAGCTTGATGATCTGTCTAAACAATAAAAGCTAACCTCGGATTGGCTGCGCCGCTAAATCCGAATGTAAAGCGGCAGAGGATTGGCTGAAACACTTCCTGAGCGATTATCTTTGTGCGGCTCTGGCAAGCAGGAGCCATCCTGAGCGCAGAGGAGACAGGCTAAGCTAGGCCCGTTTCACCAAGGAAAACCTAAAAAGACACCCCAGATGTGCTCTCTCCCGGTAAAATACACAGATTTTCAAGCAGAGGGAAGCGACAGCGAGCTGCCTGTCTGAGCAAATGTGTCTCAACATGCCATTACTGAAAGCATTTGGACATTTTAAACCTGAAGGAGGAAGGGTTCGTCCTGACTGTAAAGAACAAAAGCTGTTCTTTATAAGCAAGAAGTGAAATTCACTTGGCTGGTGTTCTGCAGCGTGTTGTACAGAGAAAGCAGGGCCTCAGACAGCAAAACATACTGACAGCATGCACAGTGAACATGCAGGGACTGAAAATTCAGAGAGAAGTCTCCTATCCCTGATTTCAAACCCAACAGTTTAACTCCTAGGGTAGCAACCCTACACCGACGGTGGGATTGCTTCCAGGACCATCATCAGCTAAGGAAGAAAAAGTTTGTGTCTCACTTCCACAAAATCTTGTGTACAATGCAAACCACCATCACAGAGTGCTGCTGCATTCAGTGCATGCCCTCTTGTTTATGAAACTGCTGCAGCACGTACCCAGAAATCACAGCATAACACCAGCATCACACCAGCTCCCGGCCTCTCCAGTTCCCAAAAAGTGGTGCACAATGGAAAGTGCACCATCACAGAATGCTGCTGCATTCAGTGCATGCCCTCTGCTTATAAAACTGCTGCAGCACGTAGCCAGAAATACCAGCATCACACCAGCTCCTGGCCTCTCCAGTCCCCCCCGCACACTCCCGGCCCCCACCTTTCAGCCTGCCCAGGCTGTTACACAAAAATCTGACTTCCGTGTTAGCCGCTGCAGCTGCAGCTTCCTGCCCATTAACCCTGTAGGACTTGGTGCTTTCTAAGATCCAAGACAGGCCCTAAGAGGATGGTGATTTCCCTGCGTGGCAAGTTACCTGTCTCCTTTCACAACAACACTGATACAGCCTTTCAGATGGTTTTGCTTTACCTTTCATCTTCTAAACTTCTGCAAATGAAACCAAACGAGAAAAGCGCGTGTAAGCAGCCGGCTTGATCTTCGGCCAATTCCCAAGCATTTGATTCAAACCCACCATTCAGTTCTCATCCCTAATGCAGTGAAAGTAGGAAGATTTTTTCCCTGTGCCAGGAAGGAAGAAAGTCTTAACTCCACATGAAGATTTTAAAGGTCAAATATTTAGAAGGGCCCAAACATTTCTGTTCCAACTTGATGTTTTTGTTTAAAATTTTAGGTAACTTGGCACTGTCATTCTGTAACCATCACCGAAGTACAATGGAAACCACAGAGGAAAAGGTGGTTCTGAAGCATACTGCATATTATCAGAGGATTATTTATTAAAAACAAAACCAAAACCAAATGGAGTTGTAGAGAGTTGTAATCCTGAAACAATAATTATTAAATAACGAGCTAAAATAACCTCAGCAAAATAAACATTCTTCCAATTCAGCATGCAAGATCTAGGACTGTGCAAAACTGATTAAAGAGTCTCCCTTAAATCAAGGCCAGTTGAAAGCAGAATACACACCTCAACCTGCCTTACTGCAGTGCTAATTAGCCCAGAGACAACCACCACAAATAAACCCATGCCCTCCTCCCTGAGCTCCAGCAGCACTTTTCATGACACAGCTGCTTTACCACACAAACCTCTTTGCTTGACAGCCGACCTGACTTATAACTATGCAACTCTCTAAAATTAACAATTCTACTCTGCATTGTCACATACAGATTATTTCTTGAGATACCATTGTCACCAGGAAACTGCCAAACCATGCTCTCTCTCTGCTTGCATTGTTTGTATTCTTCTGTTCTAGGCTGCAACAGCAGATTAACAGCCCAGAGAATAAATTCTCATCTCCTAAATAATTCTGGAGTCCCTGCTGGAAGCATTTTCCCTTTTTAGCTTTGGCAACGTTTTCCAGGGCAGGGAGCAGGAAGGCTCATGGATTACCCTGGCAGTTTGTTCTGTTTTAGGAATGTAGCAGAAACTAGAGGGAGTGCTGCTATAGAGGGAATCGCAGAGCCCACTACAGCAGCAAAAACACACTGCAAATGTGTGACATACAAGTGCATGCTTTGCCTGGGTTTAACAGCTCCAACCATTCAAGATAGCTCTTTGTAATTGCATGCCTAAAGGCCTATGCCACTCAGAGGCATCACCCCCCAACACACAGACACCCCAAATCTGACTCCTCCACACAGTAAAAGTGAGGATTGTCACCCATGAACATGTATGCTTATTGACTGCTCTACTCTGGTATTATTCTTTTAAAAAAAATAAAAAAGCTAATCCCTCTGAGGTACAGCAAGGAAGCAAAACTAAATACAGTGCATTTGTCACTGCTTTGTGCTAAGCAGGACTCTGGGAATGCAGCAGTGCTAATGGTGACTGGGAACACTGCCAAACTGACACACTTAAACCAACCAAAGAGAATCAGCATACAGCAGATCACAGCGGAAGCAGCCGAAGAAAGGGCCTGAGGTCCTACCCTCTTGATTCAAGGAAATAGTGGGGAAAAAAGTAATAAAAAAATTTACAAACCTTCAGTCATTAGCATGAACAGAGCCATAGAAACCGTATCAGACAACACAGCATCTGTATGCAGCCACTAGGCTGCTCTGCCAAAACAGACAAAAGAATTCTGTCAGGAATCAAAAAGGGAAAGCTTGAAATATCTTTTGCTTTATTTTCTTTCCATATGCATTTTGCAACAGGAGGTACAAGTCTGATCTAATGGCACAGAAGTACATCTGGGGGAGTTCAGAGCTTGTGTGCTAAGTCACAACTTTC
Organism: Indicator indicator; assembly: GCF_027791375.1. NCBI lineage: Eukaryota > Metazoa > Chordata > Aves > Piciformes > Indicatoridae > Indicator > Indicator indicator. The sequence goes on from NC_072033.1 coordinate 4,307,182, forward strand.
AAGTGCATGTCCTGCTGCAGCTTGGCCAACTCTTAAATTCTTTTGGAGGGGGAAGGGAAAGAAAGGTAAGGAAAACAAAGGAGAGCGACAAGGAAAACTAAAAGCTTTGTTAAACGGAGGGCAGAGACTAGATTAGCTTGTGTCTGTCCTTTTCAATGCTTTGGAGACCTTAAGGGCAAACAGGGCTGTGAGGCAGGAAAAAACCCAAAACGGCTCAAGAGAGAAACCAAAGCAAAGATGGAAATTAAAAGGCATCAATATTAGAAGTTCAGCCTGCTGTGTTCAGAGTTCTTTGCAAAGAACTGTGTCCACTGTGCAGAAGCTTCAGAAAGAGCGTGCAGAAGTTTCAGAAAGAGTGCACAGCAAGCAGCATGGTATTGTAAAGGACTCTGCTACTGAATACAGACTGAAAGCCTGAAAACCAAACAAATGCCAGCAAGGAGAACTGCCTATATGACAAAAACAGAGGGGTTCATTTGTGACCCTAAAAGGGGTGAAAAGAGGCAACAGTGGGCGATGGACAAAAGATGGAGCTTTCAAAATAACATTTTGAACAGATACACAAAAGGAGAAGGGCAGTATTTTGCTTTCTGAAGATAATAATTCAAACAAACAAACCAACTGAAAAAACAACATGGGAAAGAAGCTGCATTAAGGGCTTGTAGCTTGGCCCTGGACTGTCCAGGCCTGACAACCCTAAATTCTAGACTAAGAATATGATACAGTGTAATTAATGTCTTTCCTTTAAGAGTTTTCCCCACCTTTTCCATTTTATTCTGAATCAGACAAAGTAACAGTAACTGCTCAAAGTTCAGAAGGTAAGACTTGCCATTTCATACAGAATCCAACAGTAAATGCCTTTCAAGTCAGGTCCCACATTTTCAGAAGTAGGCTGGATGCTAAAAGTAGTAACCAGCCTAAGACTGGCAAATTTCTAAATGATCAGAAAGCACTGGGGAACACGTCTGTGCCAGGCAGGTTGTCCTTCAGAGCAGGAACTTTGAACACATCTGGTTTACATTGTTGTGGACCACAGTGGTTACTCATTGTCTGGTTGGCTGTGATACACATTGAGTGTCTGCTGCATTAGGACAGTTTCTCTGGACAGCCACTTTTGAGAATGCCATGCAACTACCTCATGTACATTTCCTTCTAAAGGAAATCTCCACTCATGTTCAGTCATCTGCCAAAAACATCTGGGGGGATGGGGAGTGGGGGAGGAGGCAGGGAAAAGCATCTAAGCCCTTCGCTTTAGCATCTGTAGCTTTTTAAGAGAAGTGCTTCAGCTGTGTTATCTAAAGGCATAACCTTCATATTTCATCCCTTTTACCCTCACTTTGAAACAGTCTCCAAGATGTAACAGCTGGGAGCTGGGTTGTTGGGTACCCTCTATATACCACAGTTTTCATTATTATGTATTTAAATTATATGCCTGATATTAAAAGCCTAAGAGGTAGAATTGATTTCATATTTTATAGGCAGTCAAATAGTTTTTCAGTTACCTGGAAAGCATCTGTGAGCCATATGCAGATACATGGCACATTAGACCTAGAACATACCCAGCCTGCTGCTGAGCAGCACCCACGCAGCAGGAGATTTATCACATCTGCTCTGCACCAACACCCGGAGTCCAGCCCACTGCACTGCAAGGTCTGTAGCTATGGAATGGGGATACCCTACATGAGAACTAGCTACAAAGCCCTGAGAGGCTGTGTTTCACCACAGGACTCTAAAGGCCAAGCATGAGACACCCTGCAAACAGCACTTGCTCTGCCATCAAAGTTCTTCCCAAGCAAAGAGAAGAAAGTCACTGCTGTTACAGAGAAATTATCTGGGACCAGTCTGGATAATGCTAAACTCCAGTCCTTTAAGAACAGTTTATTTTTCTCTTCAGATTTTTTCACATTCTGGGACCACTGGGCTAGCAGTGATGAGCAATGTGACTTTTTTGTTGTTTTGGCTTTTTTAACAAAAGCTGATTATCTCACAGAAGACTCCACCACCTAAAGCTCATACCAAATACTAAAGTGATGGAATTATGACCATACAGTTACTACACTGATTCTTCCTCTCAGGCTTCCACCTTATCACAACCCACTGCAGACTTAGACTATATCACTGTCAGTTTTAATCTCTGTCCTGCTTCTCCATACACTAAGTTTGCAGTTTGGCCTCAGCTTTAAGGCTCTGCATATTTACACCTTTCACCTTCTTATCTGCTGTTCCAATTGCTATACTCCTCTCAGTTTTGTGGTTTGCCTCTCACCAGCAAAAAGGCTTCCTCTCCTTTCTTTTCCCACTACAAACGTGCAGTACAATCACTGTCACAAAGTCTTAACCCACAGCTTCACCACTTTTTTTTTCACTATTATTTTTGAAGCAGATGTACTAAGTCAATCATCTCATTGTTAATCTAAGTTAATAACTAAGTTAATCATTCCAGCCACAGCCATCAGCTCAGCCACACTGCTAGCAGCACTTGCCTGTATGATCACACAGAGAACAGACCAGAGAATGAAGTATTTACTGTGTTAACTTTAACCCAAGAAAGGCTCCAGTTCACAGCACTGCTGCCATAACAATTGTCGTGGGATGACTGAGAGCAGGAGTGAGCAGCTCAAGATAATTTGAGCAATCACTACCACCAAGAGCAATGTTGGTGACGCTGTATGATCAAGCACTGCATCTCTATTTTCCACTGGGGTTGTGCTATTAACGAGGTCTTCTCCATGCCCAAATGACATTGTAGATCTGTCCTTGTCTCCTCAACCTTATGAAAGGGCACGAAGAAAGCAAGCCTTTGAAATATAATCGTGTCTGAAAAGAATCAACACCTTTCCCAGCTGTGGCTTTGCTTTCTGAAGCCGGGTCTGAAGGACTTGCCCACAGTTAGCAGACATATCACTCCCATTAGCTAACATCTGCATAAACTGCTGCGTTCAGCTTAGCAGCTCCACACGTCATTATTTCCTATGCACTGCTGAATTTACAGACTGTGTAGAGCCCTCTGTAAACAGGTGACAGAAAACTGAGGATGCTCCTGAGCTAGTGCCACTGTAAAGTTGTTTCAAAAGGGAGGCTTACTGCAAAAAAAAAAAAACAAAAAACAACCAACCCTGCACCTACAGCAACCCCAGAGCTCCGACAGGGCAGAACGAATCCTGCTGTATTTATTTTGCTTGCCAATAACATAATGAAAGCCAAGTGCGTGTTAATTAGGTACACAAATAAGTCTTAACTGTGTGACTAGGCTGCAAGATTTTTTTTATTAAACGAACTTGAGTACTTCTTTCAGAGCCAGAACGTTCTCACATGACACGATGACAGATGGCAAAGTTTAGTGGATTCTGAAGTGAAGCTGTATGCAACATTTCAACCACATTAGGAGCAACAGAACAAAAGTATAGGGGAAATAAATGTATTTGTGTGTGGAAGCTGCTTCCAAAGAGAACTTTACGAAAGAACAATTCTGACTTCTTGCATAATAAGTATTGCTTAAGCTTGGCTTTTAAAGATAAGTTGGAAAACGTTCCAAGCCACTACAATGAGCACTAAAAACAAGCTGTGATCTTACTCTGTGCTTCAGAGTGCCGTTAGGAATTCAGGAAATACCAACAGAGGAGGTAAAAGAATTCTGCAAATATTTCTTCAGCAACTCTATGCAACATCCACTGGCAGCCAGAGGATAAAATTAGGACTGTGACTCTTGTTTTACTCTCTTTCTCTCAATCTCTGAACTGTATTTCTCTTAAAAATCACTGCAATTCCAATCCTGTAATCTGTACATTTTTAATCTCTTCTCTGCATTCAGATGATTGTTCTTTAGGGGACCTTAGAATGCTTTGGGAAAATAAACCAATCCTGAACTGTGCAAATATTTTAACAGTATAAAACCACAACTCAGGAAAAGACAACATTAAAATTTGCTAGTTTAATTCTGATTTACAGTGCATTTTTTTTTCATCTTTATATAATGCCAGAAAAATACTTAAAGTACAAAAGCAAAAGCCATACCAAGAGTTCTAACTTTAGGATGTAAATTTTTTTTTGGCCTAAATAAAGCCTGACAAACAAGATGCTTGCAACACATCCCACAAAACAATCTGAAGTGGATACAGATTATCAACTCCTTCACCACTCTTGCAGCACCACACCTGTAAATGTGACACAGAGATAAATACTAACTCAGAGAGATGAAGAATATTCTTTCTAATGTTTGAATTTAGCAGACCAGAGACACTATCTGCAAATACATTTTGGGTCCAGGTCCTAAATAAGGCCTTTGAGTTTAACTAAACAAGATGTTTAAGTTTTCTATAAGGCTTTATTGCACTGAAAGGGGTGCTATTATCACCAGTCCCGTATCATCACTCATTATCTGCAAAATTCTGCAGGGAACCAGTTCAGTTTGCTCAACCAGCAGAAAACTGGATGCAGTGGTGGAGTCAGACTCCGCAATCATGAACAGTAGAGGGAAGGAGGATGGGAGATTACCCTTTCCAACAGGTAGGGGCAGGTAGATCACTTCAAATCATCTCTGCATTCCTCTTTTCCCCAAAGTCACTGTTACACAAAGCAAACTTACAAACAAATACTGGGCAGTTCTCTGGACTTCCTGTGTTCTGACTTCTCCATACTGCTCACCCATCTACAGTGTTTTGGGTGAGATCAGTTCTTTGCATTCTTAGGAAAATGAACCTTTCAGCACCTGACCTTTTTTTTTTTTTCTCTCTCTGCAGGAGTCTATATTAAACCCAAACCAAAACCATTCATCATAACATCCACAGTTTCTTTGCAGCAAGGACTTGAGTATAGCTACAGTGAATGCATTTCTTCAGGGAAGTTTAGATCTTGATGGACTGATACAAAGAGAATGCCACCAGCGATTCAACTTTCACCCCAAAAAATGATACTGAGATTTTTTTCTGGCAGCCCAGAAGAGGACAAAGGAATTGTATGAGGCACAAATACCAAATGCTCTTTTTAAGAGCTGAGCAGCAAGGCTGTACAAGGCAGGGCTGTCCACAGAATGTGTGAACTGCAGCTCTCTGTATAATTTAAAATACAAAAGCCCAGTCCTATGCAACTCATGTATAATAATTAAAAGTTCTCTTTAACATTGCTTCTATTTGCAATGAATTCTAAAGGAAACCCTGGAACAGACAATTTCTAAGTAGCAGTTTCTTTGAAAGGTAAGGCTGACATTCCTGCTTGCCCTTAGTTATTTGGCTTTATTTTTTTTAATTAAAAAGTCATCTACATACATTTTTATATTATTTTATTCTTCATGTTAAAGTGTGATGAAAGGTTACATAATTGTCCAACATGTAAATACATCTACATTGTACAGAGTTATATGCACTTGAAACCCATGTAAATTACTTAAAAGGAAAAACAAGTTCTGGTGTGGAACAACCTGTCACAAATTTCAAACCTCTTCCACATTACTTGCCAAAATACAGTTTGTGAGATTGCAGCCCAGGACTAAACATCTCTGTAGCACTGTCTGTAGTGTAACTGAGCCCTTTTTCATTTGCTTTTGCATGCAGCCTATTGAAATGGGAGCCTGGTCCTGATTTGGGTGTTACTATAGGATAGGTATTTAACAACAAACTTCGATGTACATGCACAATAAGGACCTTATCCCCAGATGTTCAGGAGAGAATGTAAACATCATCTATTTCCGCTCCCACCTCTATAACACCTAATGACCAACCGCTGTTCCCCTTCCCGTGCGGGAAGGCTCGGTCCCGGTCTCAGGGTGCCCCTCGGTAGGAGCGCAGCGGCCTCTAGTGTTCATCCTAGGTTACTACACGGGGACCAGGCCGGCAGCTCGCGTCCAGCAAACGCCGTTGGGAGCAGCTTTTGCCACAGCGTTCAACGTTCAGTCTCAAGTCGAAGTTTTAGCAAAGACTTCGCCGATCTGCACTAGCCTGAGGGTGACGTGTCCTCAGGTGACACAGGCATCGCTCTGCTCTGGCACCACGAAGAGAGACAACCTCAGCACGTTGCTTGGTGTCAACACCAAGGCTCTGGATGAGCAATCATGAACTGACCTGCAGCATTCTAGGCCTCCAAAAGAAGTGTTTAATGCTTTCTTGGTGAGGTGACAACAGAGCAATCTGTCCTGCTCTTGGGTGGAAGAGCTCACATACCACTCATTAGGTTAGGGCATAATCTGCCTCTAGCCACATCAAATGCCTCATCTTTACTTAATTAGAGGAATACAAACAAGCAAAGCATTTGAAATCATTGCTAAGGCTCAGCACTGACATGTTTTTGCCATGTAAGTTGCAGTTAAATATTTTGTGCTATGTAAACAAATCTTAGTTAAACATGGCTGGAAAGACAAAGGCTAGAAGCAAACTGTATGATGCAGCAGCCAGAAAATTCCAAAGCAATCAGAACTCCTCTGCTAGAAGGCTTACAGCAACCAGCACCAGGGGACACTTGCATAACTCCAGTAAATACACGTTCAAAAGAGCTCAGTTTTGAAATTAGAAAACCAAAAGACTTTATTTAGTCCTGTTCCCCACATAATCTTCCTACATCATCGCAATAACTGAGACAACCAGAGAGACATTTAGCAATGTTGTAGGTCTCTTAGGATAGCTCAGGAGCCTCTAGATTGTGCTAGTCAAGACTAGGTCAAAAGTTCCTCCTAGGTCCCATGCCATATGTCAGCTCCATGAAGACATCTCAGCTTCCAGCCAGCACTTCCAATTACACTAGATGCCTCCTTTATTTAGGAAGCTAAAAAACTGAAAAAAGCTTGGAGAATATGACATAGTTGGAGTGCTGGTTAATAGCTAACTGGAACATGGAGGAATCAAGGCTTTCACTCTATCTGAAGATACTTTTCTCACACAGGCTGTACAAATCAATCAGAACAAACATGCAGGCAGGCAGATGAAAATCTGTGGAGTTCATTGTCATCTCACCTGCTTTAAACTATGATAGCTCGTTTGTGAACTTCTGTGCCATGCTACTTCCTCTTACAAAGGGATGTTGTTATTGATGCCTCATTAATCTCATTAGCAAAACAGTTTTCCGTGGCTACCATATAACAGACAAGAGCAAGACTCTTCAGAACAGACCAATCTTATGCACACCAGTAAAGGAATAAAGCTAAAGCAGATGTGGAGCATTTCCTTACAAAATTGTAACACATCCAGTGGAAGCCACAATGAACACATCCTGTCCCACACTGCATTAATCCACCTACAATCCACACAGCACTAAATCACAACAGCAGAAAATAAAGACATGTAGAAGTACTTGCAGCGGTTTCGCCCCCAAGCATGCACCATGCATGACTGCAGCCTCTACATACTACAGGATACACCTTTCACTGTTTTCTACATGCACACGAGGAGGAAACTTCTCTTCCCAACATTAACACCCCGCTGGCTGTTTGACAGAGTACACAAGCTGGGAAAAGCTAATTTGAGAATAGATTATATGAGGAAAAAAAGAAGGCAACAGAACAGGAACAAGGCTAAGTGTACAGTGTTCAGTCTTGCTCTTTGATACTTTTACAGGAGCAAGAGAGCTGGGTTTGGACAGGACAGAGATTCTTTAGTATTTTTGCCCATATTTGCTTTTGTGGGTTTAGGTTATCCAGGTTATATTGATAAGAACATATTCTCCATCGTTTTTACTGCCTAATTCCCATTTTTTTCTTCAGTGCTTAATGGGTATAACCATTGCACAAGAGAGGTGATTCTATTATTTATGGAGTATAAGAACAGATGCTTATGCAGACTATATTATTGGTCCACAGCTGTGCCAGCTCTTATCCTATACCAGGGAATATTCTGACAAGGAGGTGACATACTCTGCAAGAAGGGTATCAGGGCTCCTGTGCATCTGGCACTTAGCTGTTATTATCTGCCCAGGCTCAACTGGCAAATAGCTGATGTGTGACTTCAGCCTCAGAGCCTGCCACAGCCTCACAGAAACTTTCCATCTGTAATATGAACACCACTAAATCCAGGATAAAAGAAGTTGCTGCTCTCAATTCCCTTCTAAAGTTTGTGTTCTAGCTCATTTTTAGGAGTAATAGATATCAATAATGAATTGTTCATCTATTTATTTATTTATTTTAGATCCCATTTTAGGAGATTTGCTGCTAGGTGATTCCACATCTAAGCAGTACCAGTGTAACAAGTTGACATGCTACTACAGAGACACTAGCTTAGCAGTTTTCCAAGAAAGAATAATCTTGTATTTAGAAATATTGACTTAGGTAGAACAATCTTCAGCATGCTAAAAATCCCCTAAAAAGATAAAGAAACATCTGATTCAAATAAAGGTTTCTTTTCAGTTTCAGTTATTTCTAGTCATTAGTTTCTCCTTGACAGACTACTTAACAGATTAATGCATGACTGAAATATTAGTCCTTGTATTGCAGGGTCATTTATTTAAATGTCACTTTAACAGCCTATTACACAAACCCTAGGGTGAAATCCAGACCCTATTATCTCTAGTGAGTCCATGGCTTCACCCCAAACATTCATCTGTTTTTCAAATGCATGGAAATTATACTCTTTCAAGGACAATAAAATATTTTCTAGACAAATTAAAAGCTATTAATGTGGCTAAACCCTTTGTATGCCTATTGAGCAAGCTGTGAACAGCAACAGTTAATAGAAATGCTAAGCTGACAGAAATACTGAAGAGGTTTTACCACTGCAGTCTTAGATTTTTCATTAGTCTATTTTCCTGTATTACTGCTGCTACTTTGCAACTGTCAGTGCTTTGGTTTTTTACGCAAAACACTTTATAAAAGCATCACTCTGACTATTTAATAAATGGTAAAAAAAATTGAAGGGAGAATAAATCAGCTTTGCTTCAGTAAATGAGAAGGTGAATTCAGTATCATGACTTGAGTGATCAGCTTGGAGTATAAGAGAAGAAACACTGAATTGAAGAAAAGCATGGGGTGTGCATTCACTCTTCCTTCTCAGTGCAAACATCCAGAAACCTCTGGAAATTGCCCAGTATTTCTTCAGATAACTTCTATTTTCATGATTCCTTGGTGAATCATAAGATGCAGGGGAAAAGGCCTTAAAAATCAAGCCTTTCCACTCCTTCTTTAAATCACAGCTACCTTCAAGCCAAAATAAAAAAGCCTGACAGTATCAGTTGTTAGAAGTTAGTAAGCTTTAGGGGGATCTGGGATAGAATCAGGACTTCCATTTTCAACATTCAACAAGTAACCTCTGTTGCTTCTGCATAGTGCTGTTATCCCTGGAGCACACAGGCATGCACTCTGTAGGTAAGAAAATAATATTGCACTAAGATGGGACAAGGGATTCTTTGGAAAGAAGGCTCAGAGCAGGGAGTTCAGCAGCCTGAATCATTCTAGAAACCCTGCTTATCAGTTCTGAGTTGGAATAACATAGCTTCACAAGCAGCTTGGAGGGTGCTTTTTTTTTTTTTTATACAGGTTTTGCTGCAAAGCTTCCATTTAGGTCTTAATACAACAGTAACACATTTTTAGCTGTGTAATCTGCATTTAAGTTCTGCTTTTAGGTAAAGAATAAGTGAAAAGACCTGGTTTATGCACTTTGCACTTGGCTTTGCTTCCTATCTGTCATTATCCGTCTCAAATTAACAGCATCCTTTATGCTCCATAAACTGGAATTCCATTAGCTTTAGGAAGATTCTGCACAGGCAAAACGCTTAGCATAAAGAGAATATTTTACACACTTCTACACTGGAGATCCTCATCTTTTTGTCCTTTGCCCTGTAAAACCTGTATCCAAGAACAGACAGACTGAGAACACCCCAGTCCCTCACCTTCAAATATTCTTGGGCCTAGAACAAATCTCCTGACTTCGATCACACTCAGGCAACATTTCCTTTGCTGTTGCCATGTGAGGGTAGATGAAGATTTCAGGGACAAATCTCCTATAATTTCTAACCTCTAAGATAAGCAGAACACAAAGCAAGAACCTCTGGCAGTTCAAAATCTGCCTGCAAGTGTGCCTGTCACACCATCCTTCCAATGGCTGTTTGCCCAAAGCTAACTGTTATAAAGCTTTACTGCACACATGGCCCTCTTCTGGTTTTTCCATCTCACCCTTTCCTAACTAACCCATCCCCCTCCATCCCAAACTCTCAGAAGAACACAAGGGATGTGTTTTGATGCCATTGCACTGCTTATGGGATATTGTTCATCCCCACCACAAATCCATCCTGTCTACTTGATTCTATGCTCTCTTAGAGTCCCTATGCTACTCTGTGTTTATACAATAGTCAATAACAAAACCCCCAAACTAATAAATAAAAAATACTGACCTTGGCTGGTCTTTTAACACGCAACAGGAAACCATAAGACCAATCTGAAATTATTTTCCTTGTGATTTTTAAACTGGGTTTACTTACCCCATAACTTCCCCCATCCTTCTGTGTGGTCAAGCAGATCGCAAGCCGATTTCCACAACTCTGTAAAAGAAAAGAATTTCATTTTGCTTTCTCTGTAGAACAGCAAATCAACAGAACTTCACAGCAGACTAGGTATTGAATTACATGCAGTTGTCCTCAGCCTAGGTAGCTGGTGGGCCACAACTTTCTAATTTTCTATTTAATTTCTTGACTAAATGCATAAAACAACAAACCAACAGAAAAGTGGAAATCTTTCCTTAACTGGAGGTTTTGTTTTGCTTACTCTTTTTCCTAGACAAAGTAACTATAAAAATAAGAATAGCTGTGTTTGCTAAGTTTGTTTGGTAAAAGGATAGGACAATGGATATGACACAGTGGGCTGCATGTGAAATTGGCCCACAGGTAACAGAAACTGTGGGATCAAAGAGATATAATAAACCTTTGAGTCTTTAAACCTGGGACTTAGGGTTAAGTAAATAGACAGAATTATGGGCAGGGCAGGAAAGTAGGTAGCCAGAAAAATAAGTGAGTTGTCATCATGCAGGTCCATCCAATTGTCTGAGTTTCCAAACATTAGACAGTCTAAACTCTGAAGAAATACATGAGAAAGCTAAGGGCAAATAATAGAAGCCTGGGGGTTCAATAGTCTTTTTTTTTTTTTAACACACACGCACATGGCTTTAAGAAATAGTTTACTCATATTCCAAAGGCACACCAGAGATTTATCAAGCACTTGTGTCACGTACACAGCAAGCAGAGGGGACACCTCACCACCTTAACGTGATGCTGAAACCCTTGGGAAAAGGAGTGCGAGCACAGCCAAACTCCGCAGCTGAGCAGAACGTTTAACAGAATGAAAATCAACTCCCCAGAAGGATGATGAGGAGCCTCCCCCAACCACCTCACCGGGCCGCAGCCCTGCCACTCGTTAGAGCAGAGGGACCAGCGCAACCCGCAGGCTGCCGTAAGACAACCTGACCGCTGTACAAGAGAGCTACCTGGCCGCCATCGGAGCTCCACCGAGCCCAGCTGCCACAGCGGCCAGACCGGACGAGGCGAAGGCACCCGCTCCAACAAGCCTCAGCCTCCAGGAAGCTGCTCAGCACCTAACCCGCCTCCGGCTGCAGCCAAGCGCCCTGCACCGAGCCCGCAGCCGTCTCCCAAGCACCAAGAAGGGATTGGCAGCAGCCCGCGTCACTCATAACGGACCCGGGTTGCCTCCCAAGAGCTTCGAAGGCCACCTGACGATTTGCTACCCAGGCTGCCAATCCTAAATACTCCTAGGTTTGATTGGCCAGGACTGGGATGAGGGTGGGCCTTTGTCACCCGCGGTCTTTGCCCTGCGTGGGTAGCGGCTGCTGAAGGGTTCGGCGAGGTGCTGTATGCTTCCCTTGGCAGGGCTGCTCGGCCTTAGGAGCTGTTACCGCCGTGAGTTCGTTATTCAGAACCATAGGGATGCCATATCTTGCGTGGTGATGCCTGTCCTACTAGGGCTCGTGTTCGGCCAGGGTGAGGGGCCGGCGGTTGAGCAGCACCTGGTCCTGCTATGGGGCAGCCGCGGCGCCATGGCTTCCTGCTCTGGAGCTTCCCCAGCATACCTCTCGGACTCGCTTCAGCCTCGCTGCCAAAGAGCTCCATCCCTTCAGACTCTGTTTGCTTTTGCCCTCCGGGCCCTCTGTGCCGCGAAATCTGATTCCATGGGTATCTTCTTGGGCACCTTTCCCTCCGCGTCTCGGTTGTCTTGCAAGTGCAGCAAGCTTAATTTCTCTGCCCTGCCCCAGCTCACGTATTCCCCAGTGCCTTCTGCTTAGTTGCCCTTGCTCACTCTCACTACGTAAGCCTCTCTTACACTTCTCAGTCGGGTTGCTGCTGGTTCCTTTTCTCGTCCGGTTTTGTTTCGTCTCTGCATGTTTCATTCCTAGCACGCTCCCATAAGCTCGCCTTTTTTTACTCAGTTCCGGTAAGTAACCCTCAGAGCTCTGAGGGTGCGGTCTCACTGTTGGATAAGTTTCATGAAGTCACTGCCTTATTTGCCATAACTTCCTCTCTGTGCAAACAGATCGTACGAATGGTACATTAAATTGCACGAGCCTATAATTTTGTACTGAAAATGTTTACTATGGAACTAGAATATCTTTGCTATTTTTTAAATAAACTTGTATAATAATGAAAGCCTCATTCAATAGAAGTATCATATTTTGAGCAGTTTGAGATTTGCTTAGCTTTCATTTCTCAGCGTGCGGCTCACAGGACAATGTCTTCTTCGATGTGTACTGCAGGCGTGCAGTGCAAATAAGTAAACACTGGGTGGCAGCACTGAGCACCGACGGGGCGACACTAGGACCTGTGCCACGCCTGGCGTGCCCCGAGAACAGACATGGCCGATCGGAAGTATCGTTTGCGAGGACTACAGCTCCCGGCAGGCCGAGGGAACCAACATGGCCAACCGGAAGTTTCATTTACCGGGACTACAGCTCCCGGCATGCTCGGCTGCGCTTCGCCCGCGGACTGCCTTTGCTCCACGCGTACCCGCCGCGGCTGCTCATCTTCAGCCACATCTGCGCGGGGTTCGTCTTCGCTTGCAGCTCCGCGCTTTACTCGCCGGGCGTCCCCTGGTACTGCGCTCGAGGGACGGCTGCGGCGTTTCTTTACCGGGAGGTAGCAAAGAGCGCACGGGCAGCACCCCACAGCCACCGAGCAGCGCCGGACGGCAGCACTGGTGGGCGGCTCAGCAGCCCCAGTTACCTGCACGGGGATGTGCGGTGGGATCGCTGCCGGTGCAGTAATACAGGTACATGCCGCTCCCGAGCCGTTAACCCAGCCCTAAATAACTTCATGTAATATCTGCTTAGAATGGTATATTTTATCACTTTAATTAGGCAAGCGTAAAAGATACCTGCTTAAAATCAGATTTTAAACACACAAACTGAGAAAACAAAAGTGTAAAACTGAAGCCAGACTACTCTCGAGAGAAAAGGGCAAGCAGTGAGTTAACTACATTGCTTAATGACTCATGAGCCTGGATCCCTGAGAGGTAGAAAAAGCTCTTCCAAAATGAGCACATGGTCACCCAACAAGAAGGAACCCAGGAAACATGATGATGACTCCAAATCTGGCATTCTTTGTCCTCTGTTTTACCATCAACAATGGACTAGCCAGACATACATATGTCCTGGCCAGAAATGTCTTCAGTCTGATTTGAAATTGAGCATAGTTGTGTGGCTGTGACTAAAGATGAGCTAAAGAAGCAGCACCTGGGTACAGTGCTAGAGTTCTACAGAGTAGATTTGGTTGCTTTAGGTTAATGCTGTACCACTGGGGAGAAAACCTCCAAATCATGACACAGTGTTCGTAGCACAGCAAGTATGCTGTGGGCATGACCTGGTCTTTGGCACTCAGATATTCCAATAAGCTTTCAGAGACAGTATCAGCCACAATTATCCACTATGAAATATATCATGAACTATCTAGTTACAGCCCTTCTAAAACTCTAAGTGCCTGCCTGCCTGCCTGCCTGCCTCTGCGGCAAGAACAGAGAATAACGGAGAGAGAACCACAACAGATCTGTGGGGTTCACCCAGGAGAAAAGACACTGCTTCTGGGACAGGACATGTGGAAAGCAGCCACTGCTTCTGGAACAGGAATCTCCTACTCCTGCTTTAGCTGCCATCCCTGACAGCAGGGTGTGTCCTGCATGTTAGCACCTATTACCTAAGACATCTCAGCTGTGCACAGCCACACAGCTGCTCTCCTCTTCATCCTCAGCCTGTGCTGATACTGGAAACTGTCCTGACCCAGGTTCAAGACTTCGCACTCGGCCTTGTTCCGCACAGATCCACTTCTCCAGCCTGTCCAGGTGCCTCTGAATGGATCCCATCCCTCGGGTGTGTGACTTGCCCCATGTAGCTGGGTGTCACCTGCATACCTGCTGAGGGTGCACTCGATGCAGTCTTACTGCCGAAGATACTGAGCAGCACTGGTCCCTGCACGGTCCTCTGAGCGACGCCACTTGTCACCGAGCTCCACGTGGACGCAGAGCCGTTGGCCTCTCCCCTCCAACCGGTTCCTCCCCCAGAGAAGCCGGGGCACGCCCGCATCGGCAGGCAGCTACTCCCGGCCGGCTCCGCTTTCGGTGGCAGCGGCCGGCGCGTCACGTGAGCCCGCCCGCGTTTCCGGTTGCCCTCTCACCCCAAGATGGCGGCGCCCGTGGGACCGGTGAAGTTTTGGAAGCCAGGTGAGGGGCCGCGGTCGGAGTGGAGAGCGGCGGTTCTGGGGTGTGGGTGGGAGAAGGGCCTTTCCCCGTGCTCTCTCTGGGGGAGGCCGGAGCGAAAGCTGCGGCGCAGCCCCCCTGCGGCCATCCGCTTTGGGGGTCGCGGGGACTGTAGCCGCTGAGGGCGACGGAGGAACGTGCTGTCCCTTCGTCCTCCAGACATGGAGGGCGATGGGGTCTCTCTGACTCTGGCCGGGCGCAGCCTGCTACCCAGGATAGCAGGGAACGGGACAGAGTGGGGGTGCTGCCCTTCGGGGGCCCTTGGATAGCTGAAAAGGCAGTCAGGGGGACTCCCAGGATTTTAACGGAGAGAGGTGGGAAGCCCTGCCCTGGTAGGGAACAGCCCCAGGTGCCTCACACCGGGGAGAGCAGCTCAGCAGAGAAGGATCTTAGAGTGTTCTGCGCTCCAAGCTGAGGGGGAGCTGCTAATCAGCCTTGGCAGCAAAGAAGGTCACCGCATCCCGGGCTGCGTGGGGAAGAGCTTTGCTGTTAGGCTGGGGGAGGTGAGCCATCCCCCCAACATTGGGAAGGCCATATCGAGAGTGGTATTTGGGCTCCCTAGCAGTAGGAGGACGTGGACTTACTAAAGGAGGCCCATAAAATGAGGGGGCCACAAAGATGATTGAGAAATTGGAGCATGTGATATGCAAAGGGAGGCTGAGAGACTGGGGCTGTGCAGCCTGGAGAAGAGCAGCCTCAGAAGAGGCTTTTCTGTGTATACAAATACCTAATAGAAGGGTCCAAAGAAAAATAGAGCCAGGCTCGTCTTGGTTGTGCCTGCTGACAGTACAGGAGGCAATAGGCAGAACCTGAAATATGATAAGACCACTCCAAAACGTGAGAAAAACTTTTTCTACTGCAGCAGTGATCAAGTTCTGAAACAAGCAGTCAGGCAGGCAGGATGTGGGGTCTCCAACTCAACTGAAAGAGGACCTCAGAAGCCTGGTGTAAGTGACCTTGTAAAGTGCAGGATTTTGGACTATAAGGTCTCCAGAGGTCTGAGCATCTGCTCAGCATCTGCTGTGCCATGACTGTGGTCATTCCCTGAGGATTTGGGCAGTGTGTATCCTCCCATTCGCTTATCCCACAGTGGAGCTTGGTAATTTTTCTTAAGTTGGTCACTGCATTGTATTCTGTTGTGGTTTGCAAAGCTGTTCCAGAGTCAACATTACTTTATGTAAGTGCTTTTAATAATTTGATAATTATAGTAATATGCATGTACATAGAATATGTATAAATGTAGTAATATATTGGCAGTTGTGTATTAAAAAAAAAAAAAAAAGAACAAAGCAAATGCTGTGATGAGAAGCAGTATCTGTTAACTTCATTGATTTCTCAAGATCCAGATATTAAAGTCCTTGATTCTTACCCCTCTGTCCTGGGGAGTGAGTAGTTATTGGAATTATTGCTAACAACTCTTAAAATGGGATCAATCTGCTATAAAACTTGCTGGGCAGCTTTGAACAGGGGCTAACTGCTTTTAAAAAGTGGGAAAAGCCCCAAAAGTAGATCCTGCAAAACGAGGGAATCATTACTTGAGTACTGGGTTCAGTTTTGGGCTTCTCACTCCAAAAAGGACATTGAGGTGCTGGAGCAGATCCAGAGAAGAACAATGAAGCTGGTGAGGGGTCTGGAGAATAGGGCTGGTGAGGAGCAGCTGAGGGAACCAGGGTTGTTCAGCCTAGAAGAGAGGTGGTTGAGGGGAGACTTTCTGGCTCTCTACAATTCCCTGTAAGGAGGTTGGAGCCAGGTGGGGGGTGGGTCTCTTTTCCCAAGTAACAAGGAATAGGAAAAGAGGAGATGGCCTCAAGTTGCACCAGGCAGGATTTAGGTTGGGTATTCGGAAAACTTTCTTTACTGAAAGGGTTGTCAAGGCTGCCCAGGGCAGCAGTGGAGTTCCCATCCCTGTAGGGATTTAAAAGCTGTGTAGATGTGGTGCTGAGGGACGCAGTTTAGCAGTGGTCTTGGTAATGTTGGGTTTGCAGTTGAACTGGATGATCTTAAAGGTCTTTCCAAGCCTGAGTGCTTCCATGTTTCTCTCTGCTCTCAGACTTTCCCAGTAGACTCTGTAGCTGCTACATTTGGTTACTGAGATGAGCTTTTGTTTCTAGTTCACTTCCATGATTCAGCATTTTCAGTTGTCAGTTTCATGGTAACCTGCAGCAGGAATAAATCAAGTTTCAGTTACTGAAGTAAATTCTGATCTGAAGCAAGGGGTACATCTCATTGGCAGGCAAGCTGGAATGCTTGTACAGGTGATGTTAGTCAGGACGAGTTCTGTTACTTGTCTGACTGGCTGGCTTAAAATCCATGGACACACTTCTGAGAAGGATATGGAAGATATTTCTGAACTGTTGCACAGAGAAAGAAGAAAGTTCCCAAGATCTTACTGTATGTTTTCCCTGTGTGCTTTGTTTCCTCCTTTGTCTTGTAAAAATCCAAGTACTTATTCACATGAGATCCCTTTTTCTTTTTTAACCAGCAGGAGACGCATCTTTCACTGGAAAGATCATCTGCATGCTTACTGTTGGTTAATATTTTGATTGTTTTCATGGAAAAGTTAGTCTTTTGATGTGTGCAGCTATCCATGACTCCTCCTTGTAAGGAAGATGCTTATTTTCCTTGCACTGTGATACCCTAGGCAGAAGTTGGTTCTTCCAGTTACAACTAACTTATGTCCTCTAGGCACGGAAGGTCCTGGTGTCAGTATCTCAGAGGAGAGACAGAGTCCTGCTGAGAGCAGTGGCATAACCATCATCTACAATCCTTATGCTTCCCTTTCTATTGAGCAACAAAGACAAAAGCTGCCTGTTTTTAAGGTACAGGAGTTCTTTTCAGTATGCTAAATCTGTTGGATGATATCTGGCTCTTGTGTCTTTGAAAGATCTCTGTAGGACCACTTTACAACACAAAATAACAAATTAGGACCTCACTGTCTTTATTTGTTGGAATTGATTGTTCCACGTGATGACTGTTGCTGTCAGTTTGACAGGCTTTGTAGATTGATGTTATGGATGATGTGCTGGAGATGCTGTTTACAGATTGTAAAGAACTGTTTGGCTTTTGGCAGTAAAGTCCACATGAAATGGATTTACTCTGTCTGCTGGATATGAAAATATTGCCATTTAAATTGCTTGCTTATTTTGGACACGTGTGATTTTGATACATGCATGTCATCTTCTCTTTCAGCTGAGAAATCACATACTTTATCTAGTGGAGAACTATCAAACTCTGGTGATTGTTGGGGAAACAGGTTGTGGGAAATCAACACAGATTCCACAAGTAAGTGTTTGTTTATTTTGGTAAAAGTGGGGTGTTCCCTCAGGGGGGTTTACATGAAAGGTTAATTCAGCAACCCAGAACTGTCCTGTGAGACTGGAACTCAGCTGTGCTCATCTGTGTGACCAAAAAGGAGAGAAACAGAAGGAGAAAACAGGGTGAACTGGGATTTCTGTAATAGAAACCCTTCTTCCACTACAGGAAAGGACCATGCACCACAAACAAGTTTATGCTGGTAAAAATAGTAGTCACTGTGCTATAGCAAGTGTTTATTACTCTATCAGAATCATTTCAAACATTTTATTCAGATCATCCAGTTCCAACCCCCCTGCCATAGGCAGGGACACCTCTCACTAGCCCACGTTGCTCAAAGCCTTATCCAGGCTGGCCTTGAACACCTTCAGGGAGGGGCTATCCACAACCTCCCTGGGTGACCTGTTCCAGCACCCTCACTGTAAAGAATTTCTTCCTAATCTCCAGTCTAAATCTGCCCTTCTCAAGCTTCCTGCAAGCATCTGTGCATATGAAGCAGGTATTGCACTGTATTACTTTTAGTAGTGACGTTAATAATGCACAAAATCTCTAGGTACCTGATTTGCCTAGGGTCATGCATCACAGAGTGTCTGAACCAGGAAAGAGCACACAGTGGGGACCACCAGCACCTTCTGTAATCTCAGCATGACCTCCAGTTTTCTTATCCTCCACATTTGTTTGCAGTACCTGGCAGAAGCTGGCTGGACGGCTGAAGGAAGAGTTGTCGGAGTGACGCAGCCTCGTCGAGTCGCTGCTGTTACAGTAAGTTTCTCTCTGTCCCAGTTTGTTGTCATTATAACCTCCAGTTTATTAGCAGGCTTTACTGAGTAGCAGAAGTCACAACTGCATGAGCTCCTGAGTGAATAGACTTTTCTGCTTAACTTCCTCATGGAACTGCTGGTGCTGTAGGTGGAAATCAACCAGATTACTAGGCCTTGCCAAAGATGCCAAGGTCAGCGTTGCAGATGGAGAAGCTTTGAAATAAAATTGAATGGTATCAGTAGAATGTGAATCACTAAGTTGTGCAGTCTCCTTCTCTGGAGACTTTCAAAACCCACCTGGGTATGATCTTTGGCAACATGCTGAGGGTGACCCTGCTTTAGCAGCAAGGCTGGACTTGATTCTCAGGGGTAACTTCCAACCCCCACTATGCTGGAATTCTTCGAACCCTGTACTGAGGTTAAGGATGCACAGGGTTGAGCTATGATTTACTATGGACTAGAACTGTGCCAGTGAGACCCTAAACTTTCACAAAGTAGTGATGTAAACCTGTGTGCAGTAAGATAGCTAGTGGAAGAAAAAGAAGAGGAGGCTCTGAAGCTTGTTGTGGCAATTCATACCATTTGTTGTTGTGGGCTGTGTTTTTTTGTTTGTGTCCCCTTGTAAGAGTGTCATGGAAAAGACAATTTTGTTGTGAGATATCTTTTCATACACATGTCTAAAAGGGCACAACTAAGTTAGATGTACTA